>NW_027202270.1:17943534-18458534 GCF_024711535.1 Dipodomys merriami
CTTATGAATCAGCTCATAAAAGAGAAAGTTCAGTTGCCAAGGCCATGGGTTGGGGGAGGAGGAAAAGAAAGGAACTGCTTCCTATTTGTTGAGTGGATAGGGGCCAAAAGTTTTTTCTTCACTGAAAGAAGACACAGAGACTAAAGAAAAAAAAAAAGAATATAAATTAGAACTGAGAATTAGAATGTTTTAGCACAGGACCCCAAAATAGCAAAATGGGCTGGATTTCTCTTCTGTGGATATTTTTTAGAATAGACTAGGTTAGGCATCAGAATCATAGTCAGAGACAAAAGGATAAATTCCCAGGACGTGAACGACTTTTAGAAGGCATAGTACTGAAATGGGCCAGGAGGACGGTGGTAACTTCCAGAATCTCTGTCATGAATTAGAAGCATTTTAGTGATAACTTCACTAGAGGTTACAGTTGGATCCCTGCGGGTTATTTGAAGAATAGAAAGAATATTCTAACAATTGTAAGCATTCTAACAATAAGATGAGTCTGTTTTATCATGGCAACAAGCTTCTGATTTCAGGGAGTATTTCAATCAGGGATTCAAATTTTGAATCCTTTAGCATTTTATTGGAGGGATGGAACCATGACAATTCTTCCCAATGCTAAGATACCATGTTATTTATTCAACTGTCTCTTAGGTTTCATGTACTTGGAGTTGTAATTCCTTTTGGTGGGCAAGTCAGTCCCCTAGGCTGGGGTCCATTCCTTTGAGAACTCACTATGTACCAGGCCTAGAGAAGAAATAATAAAAGTGATGTAGTTCCTTTTCACTTTAAGTTTTCTTACTGTTCTAGAGGGCAGACAAGGAGACAGATAAATTGCAACTCTGCACAGAGAGGGCTAGAAATGGAAATACCAAGGACAGTAGAAGCACAGGATAGGGAATAAAAATCAATTCTCATTGGGGGAATAAGGGAAGGCTTCTCAGAAAAAGCATCTTTCTTCCCATCCAATGCATTCTAATCCAGCCCATAGGCTCACTTATTTAATGTCTATATATATAAGGCAAAGAGAAAGGATGCAAATACATATTTTCTAAAAAGCTATGCAGAAACATATTCATATCTGTGCCCTCAATGCTCTATGCCTTAATAAAACCTGGTCTTTAAGGAGTTTCCAGAGCAGTTCCTCTTTTCATGCACCCCTTCCCTTCCCCATACAGAGGAAGCAGAATCTCAAGGAGCAGCAGGAGAAAGTTGTTTCCATGGTCCTCATACCTTTCCTTAGCTTTGAGGTGATGCTTTGGCATGTTACTCTCTAAATGATGTTATTGTAGGCACAGGGACAGTGCATGCTCTGCTAGGTTCTTCCATGTCTGGATAGTCGCCCTTAGGTGATGTCTTTTGAATGCCAGAGGAGGCAAGACAGGTTTTGTGGTTTGCTTCTTGTTCTGGTATGGTGAAAGGTAAAGAAATCAGGGGTGTTAGTTAGAGGAAGAAAAAGGTGATTTCTGACTGATCTTGCATTATTTTACCACTGGGAAGATTGGGGGACCCTAGGCATTTGGAAATCCCAGCCATGAGACATAATAACTAGTATATTTTCTAATATAGGTACATTAGCCATATGACTTGTTAGCTAGAGACTGAATATGAAAATGGAAAGAACATCAAGATAGCACAGAGTAGCAGCTGCAGGAAGCAGTTCCCTCCCTTAGAGATGAAAGGAAAAAAATCAAGTTGTTGGGATTATCATAACCTCAACTTTTCAGAGGATGAACAGAAATTCAGATTTTGGAAGTGACAGTGCTGGGTGACTTGGTGACCCTTCTAGAAACAGGAAGAAGAGAATAGGAACAGGAAGTAGGAAGTAGACAGGAAGGAGAAGGTACCTTCTTCCTTCTTCCAGCTTTGCAGTCTCCCTCTAGTGCTTCCTAATTTCAGAGCTTAATGAGGAAATAGCAGACAAAGCAGAAATATGTTTTCAGAGGTCAGCTCTGAGACTCATAAAAGCCAAGAACAGGAGGATGTGTTTGTAGCAGAGCTTGCTAGTGGTGCAACTGGGTTGCTGAAGAAGTGTTAGGCCAAGAAATCTGCCAAAAAAGTCAGTTTGGCTTCTGAGCTAGTTAAGGTAATACTAGTTACTGAAACAAAGAAGTAAGTGTGAAAGTAGAAATGGGCTCAGATACAATAGAACATTTTTTCCCAGCTTGCATAAAGCTTGATACTTGATATGGATGTTTCTGATCATAGGGTGACTCCCTTTTATGTAATAATTAAGAGATAAAAAATCTTTTCCAATCCTACAGCTTTAATACATGACTTCCAAGTTGGTATGTTCATCTATATCATAACACATACACAAAATCAGAATTTGGTCTTTTATTTCAATGAAACATAGTCTAATAATGATTTTGGATTTACAGAGGTTTTCTGTTTATTCTCATCTCATTTTTGAGAAGAGAAGAGAATCATAGAGAAGATTCTTTCCATCTTTTCCCTTTTTAAAAAAAATCATGAAATAATTCAAAATAAAGCAAAAACATTAAAAAATGTATGTTGCAAATATGTTTCTCCTACTTTTTGTTCATCTTTTGATTTAGTTTAGGATATTTTTTTGAATGCAAGTGTTTTCTATTTTAATATTGTAAGCTTTATTAATTTTCTGAATGTCTTTCTCCTTCCCTAGTCCAAAGTCATAAACACATTCCCTCATATTTGCTTTCAATACTTTCATATGTATATTGTTAAGGTTTTCTAATCCATCTGGACCTCATTGTAATGAATGGCACAGCATAGAAAATGCAATTTTGTTTATTTTATTAACCAGATGACTAGCTAATTGCCCAACTATCTTCTACTGAGTAATATGTCTTTTTCCAGTGATTTGTCTTAATTTTTTCATATGCCTGACATATTGGTTTTCTACGGCTATTATAAGAAATTGCACACACATAGTGGCTTAAAATAACACAAATTTATTATCATACAGTTCTGGAGGCCAGAGATTGAAATGGTGTCAGCTGGCTGAAGTCAAGGTGTTGCATTCTTTTTCAAAGCTGTAGTGGAGAATCGTCTCTGCTTTTCCAGCTGTCTACATTCCTTGCTCATGGCTCCCTTCCAGCTGAAATACTGCAATGGTGGCTTGTCTTTTTCATGTAGAATCACTTAAAAGTTGGTTCCTTTTTTACTTGTAAGAAGTCTCATGATTACATTGGGGGTACCTGGAAATCTTCCCATCTTGAACAAGGTCAGCTGATCAGTTCCATTTGCAACCTTAATTTCCCCCTAGCCATGTACCATGGGCTGAATTGCACCTTTGACCCATTCATATGTTGAAATCCTAACCCCTAGTATTTCAGAAGGAGACTGCACTGGAGGATTGAGCCTTTAAAGAGATAGTTAAAGCTAAATGAGGATAGATGGTTGGGTTGCCCCTAATCGATCTCATGTCTTTCTATGAAGAGGATATTTAGACATAGACACTTAGGAGAAACATGGTTAGGGGAAAGTGACGATGTAAAGAAATTGCAGTAGGTACTATCTGCAAACCACAAAGAAAGCCTCAGAGAAAACCAATGCTGCTGGCCTTTTGATTTTGTTCTTCCAACCATCCAGAACTTTGATATGTGATCCATCCATCTGTATTACATTCATGCATAGGCTACATGAATAGTATCTAAATGACTTGGCATTATGACATGCTTTGCTAAAAAATATGAAGTTGATCTTAGATCCAGTGAAGGCTCATTGAAGGTTCTTGGATGAGAGAGTGAGAAGACACAGCAGTGATTCAGCAGACTGAGACAATATAAAAATAGGCATACATGTGGTTTTTTACAGGACTTTGAATGTGTCTCTTTTCTATTTGGTATGTTGAACTAGCTTCTGGCTCTTACTGAAAAGGGTTCAGACAAAAAGAAAGATATAGTGGTTTGACCTAAAAGTCTGTGAGAATAAGATAACTGATATGATATATGTGGTAGATTTGCCTAGAGAATAATCAGTCCAAAAAATATTCTCTGGATATACTTCTTAATTTTTGCTAACATTTTTGTCCTCCTTCTAACTCAAGGGGTGGCGGTGGCTGTACTTTGGGGAAAGATCATTAGAAAGGAAAGGAAGGAGTAGGGAGGGGCTGGGCATAGAAACTGTACTCTTTGTACATTTCTAGTTATCAGTAATTTCAGCAGTTTTGCTTCTGGGTTTGATTTTAGTATTGAGAAGAGTCCATTCTGTATATAGGAACAAGGGAACTGAGCAGATGAGAGTCTGTTGATCCATAAGCACAAAAAGTCAACATTAGGGATGATGGAAAGATAAGCTTCTCTATCTTTAAGTAAACAATGCCTACACAGGTCTCTGGGTTGTGAACCCTGTAGAGTACATTCCTGGGCTCCTGCAATCTAGAGGATTATGGCAAGGGGTAGGAAAAGGAGCAAGAGATTTAGAGTCACACAGATCTGCTTACTGGCTGTGTGACCTGGGCTCTGCTTTCTTTAAGCTGTCTGCACCTCAGTTTCTTCAGCTGGAAAATGAAGATAATACTGTCACCTGACTCACAGGATTATTTTGAGGACCAAATACCATACTACATGTGAGAATTAAAAATGCTGAATACTGCTTAAAGACTGAACAGGAATAATAACTGTCATCTTTGAATACAAGGCATTAACCTTTTTCTAGAATTTTCTATGTTGTTCTATCTGGAAGGGTTGATGTCCAGGAGAAAATGAACAGCCTGGGTTCCTCAGGTTTTAGTGAGGGCTATGACCTCAGCTGAAAGATCCACAAGCAAATAAATGAAGCACCTTGCCTTTCTGGGAAAGCTCAGGTCTTAATTTCAGATTTCATGACCTTGTATCGATTTTTGTTTTGTTTTGTTTTGTTTTTTTTGCTTATGTGGTGCTGGGGAATTTAACCCAGGGCCTCATGCATGCAAGGCAAGCGCTCTACCACTGAGCTACCTTCCCAGCCCCCTTGTATCGATTTTTAAAACATGACTTATTGTCCTATCATATCTAGTGGAACTTCTTATTTAGAAACCATGTTTGAGGGCTGGGAATGTGGCTTAGTGGTAGAGTAGCTTGCCTAGCATGAAGCCCTGAGTTCGATTCCTTAGTACCACATACACAGAAAAGGCCATAAGTGGCGCTATGGCTCAAGTGGTGCAAAAGAATCTCAGGGACAGTGCCCATGCCCTGAGTTCAAGCCCCAGGACTGGCAAAAAAAAAAACAACCCAAAACATATTTGGACAAGTAAAAATGTCATTTATAAATGGCTGGGGTTAGAGCTAGTGAGCAAGGAAACATGGCCCCAGATTGAATGTAATGAGACCAGGAGCAGACTCCCTAGATTTCTATGGAGTTTTCTCTAGAGGAAGGCTTTGATGCTTGCACATTTCTGGCAGTGCCTTTGTTTGCCCTGTGGAGAACTTGCCACTCTCTGACCATCATCCCAGAGCTACAGGGTAGCAGGGTAGTAGGGTACTGGCTGGAGTCTAATACACAGTCTAGAGTGGAGGGAAGACGGTGAAGAGAGGTAAGCAGCAACAAAGCATTTTTCTGGCAACAGGCCTTGCTTCTAAGAGAAGGAAGATTGTGAAAACTTTCTATTTGGTTTAGTTTTCCCTGTTGAGCAACTGATAATCTCCCTCTGTGTTTAGGCATGGCTTCACTTAATGCCAGGGCTTTTTGCCTGTTAAATTGTTAAAATGCAGAGTGACAGCCCTTTGCAGGTTAAAGATTTTTATTTCAAGTCCTAAATCAACTTCAACCTTTCTTTCTCTACTTCCCCTTCTCCCTCCTCACCCCTTCTATTACACTCCTCCCCTCTGGAACTTGGGAAAATCCAATTTCCTTCCTGCCTTAATCTCTCTCCAGTTTTGCACACGCTTTGCTCCATCGGCACCTGCTCCTTCCAGCTGTGAGATTCCTTTTGGTAAAATACTTTGTGTCCTGCCAAGTTGTCTATGGACAAGACCCCCACGGCCGCTTCCTGGAGCTCTTAATGAACACAGTTGTTCTGTTCCACTGAGTCCCTAGGAACTTCTCCATTCAAGCTATTAGCCAGCAGTGCTTTCCACAGTTGTGAGATTTCTGCCCTGGGCCCCCAAGCGTCTGCCCTTGAATGAGGAAAGAATTTGAAATTGAGCACTCCCAGTGCTGGCCTAAGTGCTTTGAGCTTTACAGTCCCAACTCCTGTATCACAGGAATGTCAGGCTAAGTGAGCGAGACTCCAGACCTGCCACCTCCCCAGCCTTGGGGCTAAACCATCATTATTAATGACAGCAATCACCACCCAGAACTCAAGTCATAAATAATGAGTGTCTTTTAGCAGTCACGAGAATGGCTGCAAACATCCATCATCTACACACTTCTCAAAATAGCCATGGGACCCAACAGGGCCCATTTCGATCTATATTTCAATACTGACACTTAGTTTGATTTGAAAAGGAAAAGTCTAAAGCAGCACAGACTGTACATGATAGTGATAAAGGGTTTATAAACATAAAATACTTCCATTGCCATCTAAGTTTGAAAAAAACCTTTGTGACATCAAAGGCAAATTAAAAAATTAAAAAAAGCAAAATCAATTTCTTTATAGGAAGACTTCTCTGAGTACTTCTCTAATGTAAACTGGGAATTTACATGAAAGGTAATTTGTGTTTCTGCAACGCATTTGACTTTCTTAACTTTATAAGGGTTAGCATGTTGCATCTCACAGGAGCCAGTGATGGGTTAGAAGTAGTTAACATCCAGCTCTCAGTGTTGGCCAATTTATGTGGGGTAAATGCTCCCATCATGGATCTTTCAAGCTGCCAGTGGAAATTACTGAACATGGAGTTGGGAAGACACAGTCGGATCTCCAGGTTGGTGGGAATTCACTTTTTTTTGGCTTGGTCCTCCACTGTGAAACACTGTAGGGCTCCAACCTCTCTCTTTCCAAAGAGAATGGAGAAGTCAACAGAATTCCATGGATGTAATTAGTGTTGGATTCCATAGTAAGGCAAGAATAGATAATGATAGGAAATTTCCAGTCCTTGGAATTTGTGCTCACATCTCTAATCAATGGTAACTTGGATTTTTTTTTTCTGTCTGAGACAAAGGTAGGAGGGATACGGGATTTAATGATGAACTTTCCTGGTTCTCTGAATTAATAATAAAAGCTACCCTAGAGTCCTGACTTTGCTACAACTTGACTACTCTCTTGTCTAGCTGAGGATCACTGCATTAGTGTTTCCCTTTCCCTCTGTGACCTTTGGTCAGTTGGAAGGGGAAAGCCTTCCTTTCTATCTTCCCTGTTAACATATGGACAAATCCTTTTGACTCTGGACTGTGCAAACTAGACACCTTTATTCACATAGCACGTCTGTTAACACTGAGGCAGAAACTTAGATTTGTATCAGCAGAATTTGGTCTAGTGAACCATGTTGTTCTTTTTCAGCTGTTTTCTTTATGGATTCTGAGGTTACACTCACCTCATTATCTTCTGTTTTTCCAGCTTCCTTATTCACATACTAAATGCTTGAGTTCTATCAACTTCATATTCTCTTCCCTCCTTTACCCTTTCCTTCCTTCTTAGGTCCTCTCTCTAGATGATATAATCTGTTCTCATGATTTACATACTGCCATTATGCTGATGTCTCTCATACTTATCACTGGAAACTAGGCCTCTTCTCTGGGCTCCAGACTTTATAACCAAAACTCTACTTGGAATCTCTCTCTGGATGTCTTAAAAGTTTCTCAACTTCTACTTTTGTGAAAAAGGAACTTAATACTCTGTTTCCCTCCACCATTTTCTCTTAGCGCTCCTTATCTCAATATGCAACCATTTCGGAAACTGTGAGTTTTTAAAATGATCTTAAGTAGTTGTAGGAAGGTGTTGCTATTTAACAAAGCAGTTTAAGAATACAATGCATTTTGATCAGTGTCACCCCTTTCAACATTCTTCAACAATGTTCATGATTCATTTTTTTGTGCTGATCTTCTCTTGCTAATCTTTCAAAGTCTTGAGTGAGTGAATTTCAGTTTACCTTTTTTCCTTCTGTTATTTCCTGGGGAACCATTGGCATGGATTATGCTGAAATCTACTGGATATATAATTTACTGCATTTCCCTGTGAAGAAATGTCGAGGAGAGTGGTTGTAGGCTGGCTACTCTCCATTCAATTTTCTTCTGACCCTTTTCTAGATAACTAGGTTTCTAAGAACCCTCATGTGTTCTGCTTATCCAAAAGATCCCAAAGGCATGTCTGCTTGCTCAGTGGATCCAAGTTAATCAGGCTGCCTTCTCCTGTTCCTCATTTTAAGCTCTTGTCTTGTGGCCTATGCAATTCAGGACAACCCCCCTACCAAATACAGGTAGCACAATGAGACAAAACACCTTAAGGAAATATAGAGAGATGAAGTAAATTCTTCAACGGGAATTGGTTTATTCTTTTATGACTCTGGGTTTCTAGAGTGTTTGGGGTTTCATAATGATTTCTTATGTAACTCAGTCTTAAAAGTAGAAAGCAGAGGCCATAAAGGCAAATGGTCTCCGTTGTGCATTTCATTCACTGTGATTCCTTTTGAACTCATGGCCTGGGCACCATCCTTGAGCTCTTTTGCTCAAGGCTGGTGTTTTTATCACTGAGCCACAGCACCGCTTCCTCAGTGTAATTCTTATTAGGAATATATACAAATCAAAGTTCATGTGTCTCCAAGAACACCTCTATGTTGAAGGAGGCCAAATAAAAAATTCTGTGAAGGCTGGTCTTACCCTCATACAATTGGAGACCCTCTTTAAAAATTTTATTTTATTGTAAAGATGCTGTACAGAGGGGTTATAGTTACATGAGTAAAGTAATAAATAAATTTCTTGTCAAACATTGTTACCTACTCCTTTGTTTTTCTCCCACTATCCCTTCCCTCCCCCACTTTTCCCCCCTCCCCACAAAGTTGTAAAGTTCATTTACAACAAAGTGTCTTATGAGTATCATTGCTGCAATGGGTCATTCTTTGTCCTTGTTTCAGCAGTTTGTTATTCCCCTTCCCTTCCCCAGATCAGATAAATGTATACACAAAATACAGGGTACCAGAATCGAAGACAGTGATTGTCAGGGATAGACCAATGGCAAAAGCAAAATGAAACAAAGTAAAAAGAAAGAACTGGATATAGTATATTGATGACAACAAGGTCAACCACCAAAAAAGACCTGTTGTTTCCATGTCTTGGATTCCATTTCAATTAGCATCACTCTATATGGTCATATGTACATAGCTATTAAGCTAATATGATCCTCTGCTAGTACTATCCTAGAAGTATACGAATTATTGCAAATGAGGGAAACCACGGAGCCTATGTTTCTTTGGGTCTGCGTTACTTCACTTAATAAGATTTTTTCCAAGTCTTTCCATTTCCTTATTCCCCTTAAGAAAACATAATTCAACATTTCATACAAAAGTGAGTACTGGAATTGGAGTTATAAAAGAAATCACAGCAAAAGTAACAAATTCAAATATGCTTACAAAACACCACAATTATTACAGAATACAAAAATAATATGTATATATATATATATTACTTAATTAATGGACCACCTCTATAATGCTTTTTCTACATGTTTGACTATATATTCTTTTGCTGCTCTTTTTATATGTTGATAATTTGGTGATATTTTTATAATGATAACAAAGACAATTAATTTTTTCCTCTTTGCTGCTTGAAATTTACTTTATAAAACCATTTAAACCTTAGGATGTTTTTTGCAAGACTAATAATTTCTTATTGACAATGTCCTGATTTTTTGGTATAATCAAATCCTAAATTTCAAAATGCCACAGTTATTTTTCTCATAAGTTAAGGCATTTCTAGTGTTTCTCCTTTAAGGTTTAAAGGACAAAATGTATATAACTGAAAATTTACTATCTTAACTATTTTTATGTATATTTCAGTAGTATTCACATTATTGTACAACTCAAAATTTGAAAGTCTCTTTTTTTTGTTTTTGTTGGTTGTGGAGCCTGAACTCTGGGCTTGGACACTCTCCCTCAGCTTTTCAGCTCAAAGCTAGTCCTCTACCACTTGAACCACAGTGCCAATTCCACCTTTTCTGCTTATGTGGTGCTGATGAATCAAACCCAGGGCCTCATGCATGCAAGGCAAGCGCTCTACCACTGAGCCACCTTCCCAGCCCTGAAAGTCTCTTTTTATAACACCAAGAACTCCTACTTGCCTCTCTCCCAGACCCTGGTACCCTCCTTTCTACTTTAGGTCCCTATGCCTTCTCTAGGTGTTTCATGGAAGTGGTATCTATGTTTTCCCTATGACTGTTTTCATCTCTGTGTAGCATAATGTTGTCAAGGCTTATTCATGTTGTAGTATGTGTCAAGAGTCCTTCCTTTTTAATGATAAATAATATTGTATTTATATACCACATTTGATGTGTCCATTCATATGTTGATGGGCATTTGGTTTGTTCTACTTTTAAAAATATAATTTTATTATTATTATTAAAATGTACAGAGGGATTACTGTTTCATAAACCACGTAATATCGATGACTTGTTTTGGACAATGTTGCCTCTTCCTTGGCTTTCCCCAGTATCCTTCACCCCCCCCCACCCCCGCCCCCGCTTACAATTTGCATAGTTTACTTTCTATGTTGTGTCTACTGAGTACCTGTATTTGTTTACCCTTCTTCCCTCCATTTCTGTGCCCCTGTAACCCCTTCATCAAAAGATGGAAAAAAGAACGAATGAAACAAAAATCAAACCCAAAAAGCAAAACAAACACCATTACCACCACCAACAAAAAAATCCCCATGTTTTCATTTCCTGGAATTTGTTTCCATAAAAGTCTTCAGAGGTGTTTTGCCTTTGGGTTCCTCCCATAAGAGTATCCTCTTTTAGTCTAATTGTTTGTATGTGAGTACCTACAGTCCTGCATAATTTATCATGCCCTGGTATATTTTAGTGCTAGTTTGTACCTATGAGAGAAAACATGAGCCATTTATCTTTCTGAGCTTTTCTTACCTTACTTCACATAATTTGTTCTAGGTCTCTGTTTTCCTGCAAAGTACATAGCCTTATTATTTCTAATGAATGAGAAAAATCCCATTGTGTATAAGTACCACAACTCATCTATTGTAGGCCATCAGGGCCATTTCCATAATTTGGCTATTGTCAATAGTGTATTAATGAACATGGATGGGCAAGTGACTTTATGGTGTCTACTTTTTGGCTGTAATAAATAATACTTCTATAAATTTAAGTGTATTAATTATATGTTTACTTTTTGGGGGGGATACAAAATTTTTAGTTTTAAACTAATTTAATTTGGAAGTTAAATTAGTTTTTCCATATGTTTACATAGCTTTCTTCTAAGACTGAACTCTAAAGCAACCCAAGGTTATATTTATTACACTTATTTAAAAAATCTCTTTTTTAAGGAACTTCTGTTTGTGGAACTATCATACAGGTTTTTTCATAGCTGACTTGTTGATGTCAGATAATTTTGCTTTGATTTCATGGACATTAATTTTTATTCTATAGCACATCTATTGGCAAATATATTCTTAACATGAGAAAACTTCCGAGTATTGATGAGACTGGACCCTCCCCTTATAGTTTTATGTTTCCGTGAATGAATCATTTTCCATATAGTAGTCTAACTTTTGTATTTCAAACCTTGGTTCTTCCAAGGTTTGTGATATATGGGTCTGGTACCATAGGGTGCATTTATGTTAGAGTAGGCCCTGTGGCTTGTCACCTTTATGGTATGACACTGGATGAGTCAGTACAATGGGTAGGAAGGCTATTTCTGGAAGTCATTTCTATAATGGGACAATAGAACTATAAACAGAAGAACTGAGCCATCTAAATATAACCCACCAATGCAAAACTAAGTGTACCCTGGATTCAATTCTCTTTTGGCAAAAATCCTCAAATACCCTTACTACCTGACTATAGGATATTAAAGGAAAGTTCAAACAGCAAGAAAAGGTATGGTGACCTTAATGGATGGAAGTAAAAATAACTTTAAATACTTTTTGCAAAATAAAATCTAGCACACGAGACATTGCTATAATGTCTTCCTGGGTCTTGAAACTGGCCTGGATTAAATGAAGAGTCCTGAAGCTCACATTTCATTAGTTTCAAGATAAATAGGGTCTGGGTAAAGAGCAGGTAAGTGGAGGCCTGTATTTTTCAGAAATGAGGAAGGATAATGATCTGGTTAATTTGCATCTTGAGAACACAGGCTCCTAACACAGGTCCCAGGACATTTGCTAGCTTTCCTGTACTTCTGCAGTTACACATCACTTGCTTAGTATTCCTGGAATGGTCTGTCTTGGCTGGGGACTATGGATTTCCTGGTAAGATGACAGCAAGCTGTGATATTTTTATTTTACTATCTCACCATTCTTCACCTGCAACAAATGTCCCCTTAATTGCTTCAGCATGAACCCCAGCTGACATCCTCCATTCCTAAGGGTCTCTCAGTCCCAGTTTTACAGTAAACTCAAGACATCCAAATAGTGCTGCCAGACATGGCAGCTGGAAGCCAGACATCACGGCCGATTGGAGCAATTAGCCGAGCTCCAATCCCGGGCTGGCCTTGTTAGGAGTGTCCAGATGTCCACTGCTAGAGCTGCCTCCATCCCCGAGGCAGGCTGTTTCCCCAGGTGAGGCTAAACTGGTGTCTGTGGGAGGCATGTCAAAACTCTGAGAGCTCTTCCTAATTTCCAGGGCTGCTAATTGAAGCCGAGAGACAATTGCAGAGGCGCCAGCCATTGCTGTCTGGTCCCTAAGGCTCCCTGGTTTCCCACGCATAATCGCTGTCTGCACAGAGCTCTCTCCATCTGGGGGCAAGCCCAGCTGCCACAGCACAATCGATTGTGAAGGGTGTTGGGGCAAAGTCATGCTGTTCATCCACTGCTCAGCTCCCACCATGACTAAATAGGAACATCTGGAAAAGGGTAGGGCAGGGGTAGGGTAAGGAAGAGGAGGAGGAGGAGGAGGAGGGTGAGAGAGGATTAAACCTGCTCCAGTTTTATGGGAAGATTTTTCAGTGATAAGATTTTTTTGGCTTTTTCTTTCCATATGGTGGGAGGTGAAGGAAGGGGAATTTCATTCTAGAATGAACTGACAGAGGGCCAGAGATACCAGCTGTTTTTAGGGCCTGCCGTACACTCTGCTAGAGATGTTGTTTGCATCACAGGCTATGTGAATGGTCCCCTAGAGTTTGAGGGCATATAACACATGTGGCCATAGTAGCATAGCCCTGCTGGTTATACACACAAACCAGACCACAGGGCTTGTCTTACTTTGTGGTTGTTTTCAGGAGCAGGCTCTGAGGTGAGAGTTTGGGTACATGAAGTTTATTTGGAAATAACACCAGGAGGTATCCATGGGGAGGCGTGAATATAAAATGGGAAAGGGAATGCTTTAGGTATTAATCACCTAATCACTTAACTGTCTAATCAATCACCAATCACCTAATGAAGTTGGTCACCCTTGTTTCATGATTGTCACCCTCAGTTCATGATTGACTAAGATTATGGCTGTAGGCAACCAGGCTGCACGGGTTCCATGGAGGATCAACTGGGTGATGTACATCATGCTTTAGAATTGCCTCCCCCCTCCTGCCCCGAGGGACAAAAGTCACTGGAGAATTTTCCAATGACTCTTATCTGTCATTGGTTGAAGACTGTTCCCAGAAACTTTAATTTTCTGACAATTTTAATTTGCAGTGCTCTTAAGTCAGCACACTCCAATGGGAAGAGAAAGGAAAGCAGGGGAATCTAGAAATGAATCCAATATAGATTCTGTCTGCAAATGAGCCTTAATCTGAATGTAAGGAGGTCTTAGAGGTGAAGAAGTCATTCTTGGAATGCACTATTTTGTTTCTCTTTATTGTCTGAAGTTCTTAGTTCCTATGGTTCTTCTGTCCATGCTATTCTTCAAGGAAGCATGCCTTCAAAGGTCAGGATGAAGGTGGAAGAAATAAATTAGTAGATGCATCCTATTGAGTCAGATGGGCAGAAAAACCAGGTCAGATCCTAGTAAAGTCTGTGGGCAAGGAAAAGATCCACCAAGGTCTCATAATTTGTTGTTGTCCATAATTCGTGCAGTGCAGAGCCCCCAGACTGGGATACACTGGACTGAGAGAATGGACTACAAAGACACTCAAACTACTTCTTGTGTTATGTCTTGAATATGATATGCTCCCTGACCCCAGCTTATAAGTTGAATGTTTGGACTCTGGCTGGTGACCTATTTTGGGAGATTCTGGAAACTTTCTGGATTAAGATGTCCCGGAAGGGAATAGGTCATTTTAGGTATGACTGGTCCCTTTCTGTACTTGTTTTCTCTGCTTCCTGTCTCCCATAATGTGAGGTGCTCTTCTCTACCTGCCCCTGCTATGATGGAATAACATCTCTGAAACAGAGAGCCAAAATGAATCTTTTCTCCTGTCAGTTGTTTCTGTCAAATATTTGGTGACAGTGATGAGAAAAATAATGAACCTATTCTGGAATCTGCAAATGTGTTAGTTTACATAGCAGAGGGGGAATTAAGGTTGCTAACCAACTGGTTTTAAAATAGAAAGCTGGGCACTGGTGACCCAAACCTGTAATCCTAGCTACTTGAGAGGCTGAGATCTGAGGAGTGTGATTAGAAGCCAATCTGGGCAGGAAAGACTGTGAGACTCATATCTCCAAAAACTACTCAGAACAAGTTGCAAGTGGTGCTGTGGCTCAAATGGTAGAGCACTAACCTTGAGCACAAAGAGACTCAGGGACAGTGTCCAGGCCCTCAGTACAAGCCCCATGAAGGATTGGCAAACAAATAAATAAAAATAAATACATAAATAAATAAAATAGAGCTTAGCCTGGATGAAGTAGGCTCAATGTAATCACAAGCATCCTTAAGAGTAGAAGGGCAAAAGAATGCCAGGGGGAGGAGGGAAAGAAAGCAAGCAAGGAAGGGCGGGGGGGCAGGGAGAGAAGAATGATCAAAGCCGCAGAGGTGCAATGTTCCTGTCATTGGAACAGGACCACAAGTCATACACATGGATGACTTCTAGAAGCTGGAAAAGACAAGGAAATGGAGTCTCCCTGAGAGCCTACAGGAAGGCATGTGGCCCTATTGATTTCTTATCTGAGCCAAATGAGACTTATTTTGAAACTGTAACCTCCAGAATGGTCAGATTATAAATTTGTGCTGTTTTAAGTCACTAAGTTTGTAGTGATTTGTTACAGTAGCTGCAGGAAAATAACAGAAGTTCTGGCCTCCCCCAAAGCTTTGTTTTGCTGTGTTTCACTCAGGCGTCCAAGTAAAATTGGAGTTTCAAGGCTGAATAATCTGAAAGTCAATGGGCCAAGTCAAATACGGCTCCTATCATCTTGGAGATGCAAGTCTGGTGAGGATAGTCACAAGCAGAGAACTCTATATGATTTTCTCTAGGATAACCTCTTCTCCTTGGAATAACTTTATCTTTCTAGATTGGGGATCAGCTTTCAAGGCTTGATTGTGGGGAGGTGGGTAATGCCACACAATCATTCAATAGGGCCCAGGACTTGTTTGTTGAATGCAACTGAGTTAAGATGGACTTATGTTCTATTATTTTCCCCCCTATACTCTGAAGACAGCCCCCGCTGATTTCAACTGAGAAGGCTTTATTAATAGTGCTGTGAGTACTCCAGATATTTTCTAGGGCAACGGAGTCTGCATTGATGCTGAGCAATTTCTAACAAGGCTGCTTCTTTCCATATGCTAGTCATAGAATTCCCCAGACTTCTCCGTGTTTGCTGAGAGTCCCTTACAGCACTTGGATCTGATTAGTTTGCTTATTGGCACATGCTTCATCTATCCCAGTGTCCTCTCTACACCAGCATGGTATTTGTGTGCCCAGGAGAACAATGCTAGACTATAAGCAGCTGGTTGATCCTACCATGTCCCATTCAGTTTTTAGAGTGATAGTCTTTTAGCAAAGTGCTGGGGACTTGGCCTACTCCAGTAAGTAGTTCAGTAGATGTCTCTGAACAAATTCATGCATGAGCCTTTGCCCTGACTTGCTAAGTCCTTATTTCCTCTGTTCATAATACAAAGGTAAGACCTGTTAATTCTGACTTTGAGCTGAATGCTTTGTGGAACATTTGGCAGGTGAGCTGGTCTTTCAGCCAAGAGTAGTGCACAGAGGCATAATAGTATTGCTATAAAAAGCGGAACACACAATTGTATGAGTCCAAGTATAGAGGGTGCTTGGAGACCAATGGCTAGACCAATACAAGCATGACACAGGGTACCTAGAGAGGTTCGAGGGGATCTGAGTTTAGGATTGTAGAGCAGGGTATAGATTAACAAGGGCCTTCAACAATGTGCCAGGAGTTTGAAACTGGCCTTATTAAAGGTAGGCAATAGTGATAACCAAAGAAGGGCCTGGGATGTATGGGAAAGTTGGTTTAGCAGCAAGTAGCAGGGGTTTAGACCTTTAGAGAGTTCTCTCCAAAGATACTGGGTCCAAGTCATCTGTCTCTTGGACATTTCAAAATGATGAAATAACTTTCCTGGGGGTCTTTTAAGACATAGCCTTGACTAGGACCTTTCATAGAGAATCTATCCCTGGGTTGTCTCCAGTCCCCTGAAACTACAGTTTATGACTTTTGATCTAATGCATAAGCTTGAGTGGATGTTCTACAGAAATGGGTCTATATTCCTCTCTACAGGAATCAGCTCAGGGGTGGGCAGAGATGGGGAGGACTCCAGGCTTACAAGGTATATTAATTCTCTGTCTCCATGTAACCTCTTAGGCTTGATGAATTGTACCTGAGGTAGGGTGCAGTACATCACTATTTGGGTCTAAGGTTCAAGTGCTGTGTCTTTCATGACATTATCTAAGGGTACTTCACAATATAAAATGTCCTGGGAGATGTTGTTCTTCCCTGTCTTGTTTGCCATCAAATCATAGACCATGGATAAAAAAGGTAGATGTCAGGTCTGAGGGAGACCACTTGATCTCTCGTGGCTTAATGTGTAGCTGCATGAGATTGTGAACGGGAGTACTTCCTCAGTGTGATACTTGTAGCCTAGGCTGGCAACTGTAGGGCAAGCACATTGGCTTGGCAGAAATCATCGAGTGCAAGAACCTGGAATGAGGGAGTCATCTGATCACCCATCCCACAGGAAGTGTGGAGACAAGTACTGATGTGGGGCATGGCTCCCCGAGAGCCTTTTCCTGCTCTGAGCTATCTCTTTCTTTGGCTGAGGCTCCCCCTTCATGCTCAGCTTGTTCTGAGAACACAGAGTGCTGTCTGTGTAGTTGGGCTTGGAAAGGCCTCTGGAGACAGGGAAGGCTTTTCAGATTGCTGGGATGGAAGGGACTCCTTTGGATTCTGTCTCCCATCAGCTGTGACTGGGTTCCACCCACAGCGCGGATGACTTCCACATTGCTTGGTTGCTTAGTGAGGATTTAAATAAAAACATAAAGATGATAAAACAGACACCCTTCCTTCTTTAGAGTTAGGGAGGTTCTCTGTGCCTACCGCAGGCTTCTGGCTTGTTTTCCAAGAGAATCAATTGGCCCCTGAATATTGAATAGAGACACAATCTGCTTAGTTAGAGGAGGGGGGTTTGAACTCTGAGTGCCTTCTATTTCTCCTCCTTCCTTTGTTCTACATTCCAACAGTTATTCCTCCTTATTGAACTTATGTTAAATCAGGTTTAGTTATCTGACTGTGATGGACAAATCCAAAATATAGACTGCCTCCCAAGTTTTCTCTTAATGACGTTCATACATTATTGTTTCCTATTTCAGTACCACTCACTAACTACCTTTAGAGAGGGAGAAAAAGGGAGAGAAATAAAAAAAAAATCAAATGACCACACTGTGTTTTTCACCACATTGTTTTTTATATAATTTTTTTATTGTAAAGATACTGTACAGAGTTGTTACAGTTACATGAACAAGGTAATTAGTCCAATTCCTATTGAGCATTGTTACCCCCTCCTTTGTCTTTCTTCTACCATCCCTTTCCTCCCCACCTCCCCCATTCACCCTATTGATATAATCAACTCCTCAAACTTCAGTGGTACCCACGTATGCCTGAGAAACTCAAAGACAAGCCAAAATGCCTTTGGAGGAGTTGCTCTGGGAAGACTAACTAGACTCAACCTTTAACTTAAGCTGCAGTCTTGGGCAAGTGAATTTCCTTTTCTGGACTTCTGTAAAATAAAGGAGGGGGTGCTCTAAGTGGTCTCCAAAGACACTTTTCTTTCTGCCAGGCCCAGCTGCACGTTCCATCCCCCATGCCAGCCTCACCAACAGCTTCCTCCCAGCAGGCTGTTCCCACAGGCAGGTTGGAGAGCACATGGATTTATGTGGGGCACTGGCTTCCCCCAGCAGCTCATTTCCGCTTATTACCAGAGGGACGGGAGTCATTAGCCTGCTTTGCTTACTGAGGCCTTCACTCCCGAGATTTTATGTAGTGATGGCAGCGTTAGCCCTCAGGGCTAACAGCAGCACAACTTCTGGTTGCACTTTATTAATCCTAGAGCTGAAAAGTGAATCCAGGGAGCACTGGGGATGGGAAGGGGAAAGGAGCAGTGGAGGTGGGCAGAGGTAAGGGCATGTGTGGGAATGCCTGGGCCTGGAAGCTGAGCCAAGGTTCTTTCTTCTGCTGGGACATTTGTCGTTAGGGTTGGTTATTATCCAACATGGGGGCAATAGCGGCTACATAATGTAGGAGAAAATGGAAGAATCATGAATATAGTGAATCTATGGATGGAGAAAACAAGAAGGAAGAAAGTAGGCTTTGTTTAGAGTTCTTTCTCCTTCCCTCCCTTCCTTCCTTCCTTCCTTCCTTCCTTCCTTCCTTCCTTCCTTCCTTCCTTCCTTCCTTCCTTCCTTCCTTCCTTCCTTCCGCCTTGGTACATGGGCTTGAATTTAGGGCCTCAAGCTTTCATTTGCCTTTTACCACTCAAGGCTAGAACTCTACCATTTGAGCCATACCTCCAGTCTAGGTTATGCTGGTTAATTAGCTATAAGAGTCTCATGGGTTTGTTTGCCCAAGCCAGCTTCAAACTGTAATCCTCAGATAGCATTCTTCTGAGAAGCTAGGATTGTAGACAAGAACTACCTAGAGTTGGGTCTAATAAACACATTTTAGTTCTATAATCTTGCAGAGCGTAGATAGATGTCTAACATTTTCTCAAAGGGAAGAGTAGAGTTTTCTCTACTTAGCTGTGGTATTTTCAATAGGGACCCCAAAACTCTGGGACTTGAAATCTGAAGAATAAAAACTATGTTTATCATGTCAGTAATCACAGGAACTAAGTAAGTATTTGATGTAGCATCAGTCCTTTGGGATGCTCAGGAAACAAAGGAATACCCTAATAAATTCTGAAAGTTCTACAAGTTCTTTATCTTGGAGAGTAACATTATACCTTACATAGAAATATCTTAAGATTCCTAAAGGCTGAGGGAAATTACTTAACGTTTTTTTTCAACCTTCAGACACCCAAGTGTATTAGAAAACAGAATCATTTTGTTGTTGGAACATCTACTAATCCTTCCCACACAAATAGTATTCTATGAATTGGACTTCGGGAAATGCTGTCCCAGGTCAACTCTGCCAGTGGAAACTTGTTCCGGTCCATTTGGCCGTATACCACAGTTGGAATTCTTGCTCAGAGTCTGTGTGAATGGGATTTTATTTCTCTCTAGATCCCAGGAATGGTATGTATATGGATTTATTTTTTAGCTTTTGCTAAATCAGCCTAACATTCCTAACTCAAGGTACAAACCAAAAATAAATGAGCTGAAAAGAAAGAGGGAATAATGGATGTAACAGAAATAAAAGTATAGTAAAACACTTCCGTTTGGGAGAGACAAAATTTGAAGAGGCAGAAACTACAGTATCTAGGTGGTAGAAGCAGTCTGCTTGAGTTAATCCTCTAGCTGGAGAGAGAGGAACAGTAATTACAATTGACTTAGGCAAGGTACTTTAGAACCAAGAGGCTGAGGCAATCATACTAACTTAAAAAATTAACTTTAAAATTATCACTACGTAGTTGTATAATGGGGTTTCAATTCAACATATTAGTTGGTGAGGACAAATGCATCTTGGTCAATGTAACTCCTTTCACGGTTCTTCCCAATCTCTCCCAACCATCCCCTCAATTTACCCAGTTCCCTTTTCAAATACCTACATTGAATACTGTGATTGCATTCACTCACCCTGATGAACTCCATTCATTAACCCTTCCTCCTCTTGACCTCTCCTCCTGATAATCTATGTTCATACTTCCTGATAGTTACTCATTTTCTTAAACTGTACATTAGTTGTTCAAAGGAGTTACACCATTGGAATCTTTTCCAGTATAAACCGTACTTCAGTTAATACATTTGTATAGATATACATGTATGTGAAAATATAGATGTGTAATATATATTTACAATTTAGATCTAACATATCCAATATAAGAATTATAATGTAATATAATAAGTTTGATGTAGATCTAATTTACATATTTATTTATTTTTATTGGTCAGGAAGCTTGAACTCAGGGCTTAAGTGCTACCCCTGAGCTCTTTTGTTCAAGGCTAGTGTTTTACCATTTTAGGTCACAACACCACTTTTGGTTTTCTGGTGGTGAGAGACTCTTATGCACTTTCCTGCCTGGCTTACCTTTGAACTCCAAGCCTCAGATTTCAGCCTCCTGAGTAGCTAGGATTACAGGCGTGAGCCACCAGCACCTGGCGTCACATACGTATTATATTTATAATTTAGATCCACATGTGAGTAGAAAATGCGCATCCTTTGTCTCTCTGAGCCTGACTTCCTTCACTTAACCTAATGTTATTGAAAGTGAAATTCTAGGGCAACAGAGTGAGGGGAACCAGACAAGCAGGAAGAAGGGAGGGGAAACACAAAGTGGTGTTATTATTGAATTTGCCTCAGCCTCATAAGAAGACACATAGTGACACGTTTGGTAATGGCACATATTTAGAGAGAATATAAGAAACAGTCTTGGAATGTCTTCAGACAGTTCATTGGAAGAATAGGGGTGAGGGATTCTTCCCATCTTTTGCCCCTCAGTATTCAGAGCTTATCTTCCAGGCAGCAACCAGGAGAGCAGAGCCCCATGCGTCCAGCATATTGACCTCAGGGCTGGAGTAGTTGAGACTCATGCTGTCAGGTGCTTGTTGGAGGCCATGACAAAGCTCAGTTCCTGCTCTCTAGGGGGGCTGAGACGGCTGACATTTTTAGAAATAGAATAATGTCAATGGTAACATCTGAGACTCTCTTCTGAGCAACGAACTGAGGTCAAGGGGCCAATCCAGAGAGAAAAATAGAATAAGCTTAGTATAAAGACTGTCTTGTAAAATAGAGAATGAGATTGGGAAAAATGGGGGAGAATAATGGAAAAAGATGACATTAATCAAGATGTATTGTGCTCATAACCTGACTTGTTGAATTAAACCTCTCTGTACAACTACTTAAAAAAAAGGAATTAAAAAATACATCCCACCTCCAATCTGGAAAGGGAATGCAGTTAGTTATCCTGGGATCTAGGCAAGATGGCAGGGATGGACAAGACTGGCCAGTGAGAAAGCCAACCTGCCACCACCCCACCTTGGTCTGACATTTTGGTGAGGCCGAACCCTTGCAATGGAGAATGGCCACGAGCCCCAGTACACTTTTTCTCCATCTGGGAGCCATTTCCAGTCTGGCCAGTAAGATGGGTGGCCTTATGTACTGGGAGTTGGTTTTGCCTGTGTCAGTATTCAGACTATGGCAAGTTTATTTTGGTTCAGCGTTGGATCATCCACTCCCAGAGACCTGTGTGTCCTTTGTGTCCTTTTCTTTGTGGTCTCCAGTTTGTCACTTGGCAGGCCTGGTCCAGCTGTCAGGCCATCTAGAATTACATCTTTACAGTGGCTTACAAAAGATTGTTTCTCTCAAGCTGCACAAATGTTTTTCTAAATGAAAAAAAAAAAGGATAAAGAAAAAAGGCAAAGAATTCCCACCCTTTTACCACACAACTTGAGCAAGGATGTTGGAGGGTCTTTTAAGTCTCTGATTGGTCAGAATAGAGTAGATCCCCTCCTTGAGGTGTAGAACACTTTAGCCTGGTGCTTTAAGGCCAAAGGGCCATGGAGACAGAGGGAACCAGAGGCCAGTGTCTGGGCATGAGTTTTCAGAGTTGAACTAATGTAGACCCTGAGTTCATTGTTAACTGGCCACGTTCATATTATAAGTTGCTAGTGGGGTCGGGGTTATTACACCACTCACTTAAGGTCTTAGGCAGCATGCCAGGCATTGGTAATGCTAAGTATGACCATCAAGAGTGCCTACATTTAGACAGAGTCCCTTCCTCACTCCATGGAATATTGCCTTCTTTCAAGGCTCCCAGGATTAACAGGCAACAATAGGACACTCCTTAAATTCTCTGCAGATGGATGGCATAGTGCTTTCTTCAGAGGTGAGCCTTGTGTCTGTTAGCATAAAGTTAGGATGAGGGAACCTGGACCTATTTTAAGGTTCTCTTCCTGTTCTCTCAGGGATGGGTACACCATCACTAAGAAAATCATTGTCCTAATCTGTCTCACCTCTAGGTATGGATGAGCTTTTTTCTCCTTTTGTCTTGGTTGAGTTTCTGACCTGTGTCTAGATATAGCACAGGTTACGAGAGTGGCCACCACTTGTGTGACCTTCACTGCAGAGGTCATTGTGACCTAGGCATGGGGGTTCCTAAAGGAAAAAGAAAATGGCCTTCCTGGTTTTGTTTTTTTTGTTGTTGTTGTTCTGATTAGTAATTTTGAGATTTCTCAAAATGCTATTTATAGATGCATTGGTTTGTGTAGGACACATGAACATTGCTTTAATTTTGACTTTGCTCTGAAGGATCTGTCAGATGACTATCTTATGTCATTGCTTGACAGACTACATGGGCCATTTTTAGCATGAATGTCATTATATCTCAGAGAGATAAGTTCTCTAAAGAAGCCCTGAGCCCTGAAATATACAGTGGTGATGCTGGATATATCAGGTGTGTCAATTGCTATTTCTCTGGTACTATTTCATTTCAAAGGCAGAAAGGGTTATTTCCTCTGTATAAAGACCAGTACAACTCCCTTTTAGTATTTAGAAAAAAACTCAGTAATAAAATGTTGGAACAGTAATGTTTTTTTTTTCTAAGGCATCTAGCAAATAATTCTAAAATACAGTTCATGAAAACCTGGGCCCCCTGAAAGGTTTCAACATATACAAATACTTATTTCATTCTAAAAATTTCATAAACTACTCTAAAGCTGTACTAAAATTATATAATAAACTGTACAATTTAATGTATTTAACTCTGAATACATTAAACTTTTTCTCCCCCCTCTTTTTTTTTTTTTTTTTTTTTTTGGGTCCAGTCGTGGGGCCTGAACTCTGGGCCTCAGCTCTTCAGCTCAAGGCTAGCGCTCTACCACTTGAGCCAGAGCGCCACTTCCGGCTTTTTTCTTTTTGCTTATATGGTGCTGAGGAATCGAACCCAGGGCCTCAGGCATGCAAGGCAAGCGCTCTACCACTGAGCCACCTTCCCAGCCCTCTCCCCCCTCTTTTTTTTTAAGTTGTGGGGTTTGAACTCAGCGCCTGGGCTCTACCACTTTGAGCCACAGCGCTACTTCTGGTTTTCTGGGTGTTAATTGGAGATAAGAGTCTCACAGACTTTGCTGCCCGGGCTGGCCTTGAACTGTGATCCTCAGATCTCAGCCTCCTGAGTAGCTAGGATTACAGGTGTGTGATCCACGGGGGCCTGGCACCCCCGCCCCTCCTGCTATTATTTCCACATGTTCTCACAGCTGTAAACATGATTTTACATATATCATACAAATATAAATATAGATGATTCAGTGTATGTTTTATGTACATATGCTTATAAACATATATATGTATGTTATATAATACTATATATATAAATATGACTATGAGTGTTTATATAGATGCTATCCTTTTTTTTTCTTTTGTGCTGATCCTAAGGCTTGAACTCAGGGTCTTGGTGCCTTCCCTGAACTTTTTTGCTCAAGGCTAGCACTTTAGCACTTGAGCCACAGCTCCATTTCTGGCTTTTCTGGTGGTTAATTGGAGCTGAGAGTCTCATTGACTTCCTTGCCAGGGTAAGCTTTGAACCATGATCCTCAGTACCCAGCCTCCTAAGTAGGAATGATTAAAGGCATGAAGCTCAGCTACATATATGTTCATCTTTTGGGTAAGAGAAAGCACACAACCTTTGTCCTTCTGAACCTGACTTTCTTTGCTTAGTAAAAAGATCCCCACTTTCTTCCATTTCTTTTTATGGCCAAACAGTACTATATTGTATCTTAAAATATTTGTTGTTGATATTAGGGTTAGACCTCAGGATTTCACACTTCCTATGTAGTTGCTGCACCATATAAGCCATATCGCCAGCCTTACATTCATAAACCAGCCATCTGAGTGAATCTGAAATTTGAAACTGCGTAATTGTTTAACACAAACTATCAAGTTTTTTTTTCTGTAACTCTTGGTGTGATATTTTTGTATTAATCAAAAAAAAGTCAAACCGGGCGCCAATGGCACATGCCTACAATTCTAGCTACTCAGGAGGCTGCGATTTGAGGATCATGGTTCAAATCCAGCCCAGGCAGGAAAGTCTGTGAGATACTTATCTCCAGTTAACCACTAGAAAACCAGGAGTGGTGCTGTGGCTCAAGTGGTAAAGTGCTAGCTTTGAGCTGAGGAACAGCGCCCAAGCCCAGAGTTCAAGCCCCATGACTGATCAAAAAAAAAAAAAATCTCATGAGTCTCATCACTTAGGTAAATAAAAGGTGACTATTAGACATTTGAACTTAATGAATGTTTTAAAGTGCCAATAAAATCTTGCCTTTAATATACTGTATAAATTATGAAGTTAATGCTAAAAAGTCCACTTCCCAAGCTTGAAAAAGACTGATCAGATATACTTTCAGGTGAACTTGAATGAATGAGATGGTTGTGAAGGTCATGCATCCATTAAAAAATCAAAAAACTGGGCTGGGAAGGTGGCTTAGTGGTCAAGTGCTTGCCTTGCATGCATGAGGCCCTGGGTTCAATTCCTCAGCACCACATAAGCAGAAAAAGCTGGAAGTGGTGCTGTGGCTCAAGTGGTAGAGCATTAGCCTTGAGCTGAAGAGCTGAGGGACGGTGCCCAGGCCCAGACAGTGCCCAGTTCAGGCCCCAGGACCGACATAACAAACAAACAAACACATAAAACACACACAACACACAACACACACACACACACACACACAGACACACACACACACAGAGACACACACAGACACACAACAGCAACAAAAAATGGCTTTTGAGCTCTGACTTCCTGGCTCTTTGTTTACTTTTCCTTCTGTTTCAACTTGTTCCAGGGCTTCGTGGCCCTCATAATTGGGATTTTTTTTCCAGCCCAGTTTCATTTTTTCTCAGTCTTGAAGTGAGAGAACAAATGAAAGATGTGGATTGTTAATTCTCTCCTAAAATTTAATGTGTCACATATTTGGTCCAGTTGTTTCATGAATCAATATCCCACAGCATTTAGTTCATGCTTCGTATTGTGCTGGGAGCCAAAAGTACAATGGTACAGCAGGCACTTTCTCAGAACAGTCAGATAGTGGCCAATGAACAAAGGTAGACTGTGAATATTTGCAAATAGATGCTGTGAGGAAAATAATCAAGGATTGCAATGCAGTTGGTCAACAGGATGAGTCCTTCCAAACAGAGAGGCCAGAGGCCAACAGGTTGCCTGGCCACATCTGAGTACATTCCAAGGCTGTGTAAATGAACCATGATCCTAGAAGGAATGGCTTCCTTTACTCTGAACATTACCAGTGAGGCTTTTGGGCTCAGAACACAGATCCTCTGTGTTTTGTATGGCAGAAGTTACATGAAACTGTTGAAGGCTTCAGAATGTACAGGTATTGAAATAAGTACAAATAATTAAAAGATAGAAGTGAAGCAAGACCACATGAGAAAAAGGTCTTCCCCAATCACTGATATAGTAAAAGGAAAATATCACCAACACATAGCTGTTCTTGGTTTGGTCTAAGTATAGGCTAGGGACAACTTTGACTTGGAATATTTGCTCCCTTTGCCTTCTCTCTGAAGGGAGGTTTGACATCTATATTTTTTTTCTGGAATGTTTCTATGCAGATGAACGTGAAGACAGAGGAGGAAAGAGGAGGCAAGATGAAGGGGTCCAAAGTGGATATATACCATGTCCAGCACTGGACGTAGTGGGTGGAGATGGTATGTGTATTGTGTATTGGGTTGGGAGTCTGAGAGGGTGACATGAGAATTACCAGAAGCTTCTCAGGAAGTGAGTCAAGCCTGCTGTCAGCAGCCTGAGATTAGATAGCAGATGGGGTAAAGAGTGTGATTACTTTTCAATATCTCGAGATTATGACCCAGGTGAGGGTGTGTGTGTGTGTGTGTGTGTGTGTGTGTGTGTGTGTGTGTGTGTGTGTGTGTGTGTGTGTGTGTGTGTGTGTGTGTGTGTGTGTGTGTGTGTGTGTGTGTGTGTGTGTGTGTGTGTGTGTGTGTGTGTGTGTACACTTTATGGATACAATCTTACCTTTAGAATTTTATTTTAATGAGATTGCTTTTCTATCTTCCTTCTTTCCTCTCAAAACATCTGATTTTGTACAAAGGAATAGTCAATTTGTTTTAACAAGGACAATCAGTCTACTTAGTGATCTTTGTGAGCCAGTGGAAGGCCTGTCATGTTTCTTTTCCCCTTATTCATTTTCCTGGCTTCACTTACCCTTGACCTGTGGGTGGATCTTAAGTCCACATACCTCTTGTGGGTTTCCCATTTGGCCATCCATCTTCACCTCCATGTCCTATAATCATGTCAAACCCAGCATCGTTTCCTTACCTTACACCGAGTTCTCCTGAAATTGGAGTCTGAGACTCAGACTATATTTTACTGGTCAAGAGTCCCCAAAGAACTGTTTGCATGTGTTACACGTGTGTGAAAGAATCCTTCACATCCATTCCAGGGGACCACGCAAAGGCAGGCAGACACAGGAGAAACATGATTACAAGGGTTATTAGAAGGGACATATTTCCCCTGGAGAGGGAACACATGGTACCCGTTACTATCTAGCTAGCAGGAGAGTCTAGATGTAGGAAGTGAGGTAGGTAAGTGCTCAGGTGGGTCTGGGCAGAGAGAGGGAGGGGCCAGCTGTATGGTCGGAACTCTAGGGCTGGGAGGAGCTCAGGTCTGGGCGGAGCTGAGGACCAAAGGTGGACATAATGATTACACTGTGTAAATACATGAAGAGATTTATTTCAAGTAATTGGCTCATGACATTATGGATACTGGAAATCCAAACACTAGAGCAGGATAAAGACCCAGAACTGTTGATGTTATGTTTCTAGTCTGCAGGCCATCTGCTAAAGACTTACAATCTGCTTTACTCAAAGCCTACCAACTGGAGAGTCAATTCTATCAAAAGCTCCCTCACAAAACATCAGGAGTAATATCTGACCACACATCAGGGTACCAAGGCTTAGCCAAATGAGCACATAAAGTTAATCATCATGTGTGAATAGCTTATTGGAGAAATATATCCCAAGGAAGATCTAGAAAAAACAACAACAACCAAGAATGAAATGAATAAAGAGAGGGGAAAGAGAATCCAGAACAAAAGAGGATAACCAAATTTACCATAGATGATCTAACTTAAGCATACAAACCACTGTTGCCAGAGAAGTCTTTGTGCAAGAGGCGGTCGGGACAATGCTCAGGCTAAAGGTACAGCTACATTGCATCTGCTCATAATGTGTGTACTGCATAAAACTGGCAGCTGAAGTTGTGCCTGGAGTTAGAGGTTTAGCCAGGGGGGCTGCATAGATACTCCAGAGAGGGCCAATGCCTTCTCTCCAAGAGCCTCCTTGCCCCAACTCCCTGTTTAGGGTACTGATACTACTACATCTTTCCAGCTGCCAAGCCTCAGTTATTCACAATTCTTCATTTTCCTCACCCCTCATGTCCGAATAAAGCAGATTGACTCCATTTTTCTCATATTAGAAAGTCATCTGTCTGTCTGTCTGTCTGTCTGTCTGGATATATCTTTTCTCTCCAACCCTGCACTACCACCCCTATTCTTAGAGTTCTCTGACTGGTTTCTTTGCCTGTAGCCTTGGGCACCTCCTGTAATAGCCCTTGCTTAAAATCCTTCAACAGCTCTGAGTCCAAAAGAGTTAAGTTCCTCTAGCCCCTCCACTCAGCACATAGGCTTGCTGTAGTCCCACCCCTGTCCACTCGTTCCTTCTCTTGTGACAATGTTCCCTTGGCTGTCCTGCTTCTGTCAGGAAGAGCCCTTGGAGGCCACCCAGGACAACATGCTCTTTCACGCTTGGATGCCCTGGGTCGTGCTCCACCCTCTGCCTGGAATGTTCTCTCCCTCTACCCCAGCCCAAGTTCACCTGGTGAACATGGACCACTTTCTCTATGATGTCCTCAGTCTTCCAGATGGAGAGCGATGCTATCTTTTGGTCCCCTGTGTGTCTTTGTGTCTATGATAGAGCGAATTGGATTCATGATTAACGTACCCGTCATTTTTAAGCAGACAAAAAGAGCCTTAGGAGACATAAAGGACTCCTGCCCTGGCTGTTTCTATATTGTCTGACACAAAGCAGGTGACCAATAAGAAAAGTCACAGAGGAAGTCCCGAGGGACTGTGCCCCCACTGTGGGCTAGAGGACTTCCTCCCTTACACCTGGATGCGGGAGACTGGGAAGCAGGCACATTGTGTCCGCTGGCAAAGTTTCAGAAGAGGTCAGGGCTCTGTGCATCTGGACTGTGTTAGGGACACACCTGGCTTATGAAGTGATGGTAGGGTGTCCCTTGGCCCCTCTGAGTCTCTTTCCTTGTAGGCTCAGCCTTCAGAAGCTAAGGGCAATTTGTACAGAAGTTGAGTTCTTGAGATCTGGCCTGGAAGGTTAAGTGTTGGCCTGTCTCCTCTCTGAGGCTCTGAGAATGTGTTTTCTAATCTGTGTTTACAGGGTTCCCAGGCTGGAGTCCTCATGAAAAGGGCCTTTGTCTGATAGGGGAATGGCTTTAGGGTTAATCTCTCCTTGGATGCATTTTAATTCATTTTAATGACTCTGCCTCATGTCAGGCTTTTCTTCTGTCTGGGGGGGTTTGTTAAAGAGATTAGAAAGAGGGAAGGAACTCAGAATCTAGCCTTCCTCAGAGGGTGCTGTGACCAGTGAAACAAACAGCTCTGCAAAATCTATTAGAATTCTCTGGAAATCTGGGAGGGGGGGTGGGTGGGAGGGAAAAGGAAGGTAGGGGCGCGGGAGAATTACATATCTAATAAACTTTCACATATACATTCTCTGCACAGTTACCAGCCTGCTGAACACTGCCCCAGTCCACCGCCCCCTCCTTGCTTCTCCTGCAGTAGTGAGTAAAAACAGACAGAACGGAATGATGTCATTCCTAGGCCACTGTCCTTTCTCTTGTCTCTCTCTCTCTCCTCTAGTTTTGTATAAACACAGCTGTTTGTAAGGAATGCTGGCTTGGGAAAACATAAACCGCCTGCTTTAATGACTGTCCCCTGCACCCCTCTCTTCCACCCCACCGAACGTGGGAGTCTGGAATGCTTTCTGCCCAGCAGATCCATTTTCTGCCTGCAATACTAGGACCGTAGCTTTCTGCTCAGGTCTGGGGCAACCAGCCTCAGGGACTGTGCAAAGCCTAGCAGGCAGACAAACCAAGGCGAGCTGATACCTCAGGTCACCTGAGGAAGGTACACCCCAGGGGTGCACACAGAGGGGAGAAAGACTTCTCCTTTGCACCCTGGGAAAGCAGGGTAGAGGGTGCACCTGTGGTGGACACACGTGTTACAGTCCCTTGGTTCTACAGTTTTGTCCATATAACTTCAGTCTCTAAGAGGCCAACAGGGAGCCACATGGCAGTGGTGGGATTCGACGTCTTCATTGGTGTTCAGCTGCTGGAGGTGTGCTAAGAGGTAAGCCGCCCTCCCTCAATCACCATAACACTCTTCCCTCCCATTGCAGTGCATGCAACATTCATTACCATTGGGGCCCCAAAGGCTTTGCCTTCTTAAGGCGAGCACCTCAGAGGTAGCTAATGGGAGAAAAGAAACCTGAGCTCATGCTGTCAGTTTCTGTTGAAATTCCGGGGTATTGCAGCCCACAACAATTTATTGGTGGCTGTTTTCTATTTCCAGATGGTAACCTTTGGCCTCGGAGTTTAGGGTGATTTTAATTCAAGCTACTGCACTTGGCGTTTTAGCTGAGAATCTACTTGCTCCTTGGCATTTTGCCCCCATCACAGTCCTGCCACTCTCTCTTGGTACCCCCCCCCTCTGTCTCTCTCCTCTCTCTCTCTCCTCTCTTTGTCTCTCCTCTCTCTCTCTCTCTCTCTCTGTCTCTTGGCTTTGGGCTCACAGCTGCAAAGAAGAAGTCATAAGAACTTCCTGTGCCTCTCTTTCTAAGGGTCAGGCACCCTGTTTTGTGGGGGGGGGACCCAGAACAGCTGATATTGTAGACTGAATGGATTCACTGTTGGAGAAATGAGAGTAGGTGGTATTTCAGAAGTCTTCAAGAGGGTTTGTCTTGTGTTTCACAGGGATAGAAGACAAGACTTTCCCTGCTTTTCCAGGGTGAATAGAAATCACAAGGCATAATATATGGTTCCTAGTTGCCTCTCATGGCTACCATGTTCCAAAGAAAATGTACGTCTCTCTCTTTATGCTCTGGTCACTTTCTTGGTGTTGGACAGGGTGCTAGATGCTTTGCATCTGTTCTAGTTTTAACCTCACAACACCAACATAGTATGGTTGAATCATCTTATAATTAATGATAAAGCAACTGAAATAAAGGTAGTTTAAGAATCACTTTTCGCCAGGCACCAGTGGCTCATGCCTGTAATCCTAGCTACTCAGAGGCTGAGATCTGAGGATCACGGTTCAAAGCCAGCCTGAGCAGGAAAGTCCGTAAGACTCTTATCTCCAATAAACCACTAGGAAACCAGAAGTGGCACTGTAGCTCAAGTGGTAGAGTGCTTGCCTTGAGCTGAAGAATGCAAGGACAATACCCCAACCCAGAGTTCAAGCCCCACGACCGACAAAAAAAAAAAAAAAAAAAGAAAAAGAAAAAGAAAAAGAAAAAAGAAAAAAAAGAATCACTTCCTATTGAATGAGTGATGCTACTAAGATTCCCACCAGTTTTTGATGTCTCTTCCAGAATTTAGGAGACAGAGAAGGCAGGAGTGATTAGAAGAGGTGGGATTCACAGACATGTCCATTGCCTACGTGAAGTGCTTTGGGAAATGAATATAATAACACCACCCCTCTCTTAAACACTTCTTTTACTGTCCCACATCCAACAATGTGGAATTAAGCATAGCCCACCAAGTTGGCTTTGCTTATGAATACAAACATTTTTAGGAAGTCTTTTATCCATTAAAATGTTCTATTAAAAAAACCTCCTCTCATTACCTTTTTAAATATTTTACTTTAAATGAATTACATTCCTGTAAACTAATGCTTAACAGAAAGTAGCTTGTGTTAAAATAAATGTCTGGGAGGTAAATCTCTTAAGGGAGTTGAGAAGTGTTAGTCTTTGACATTTACAAAGTACATTTTATGTAATTCCTAGAAATTGATAAAATCTGTTAGGAGAAAAGAATTTCTCTTTCTTGAAGTAGTAGAAAATTTCACCCTTGTAATCTGGAAAAAAAAAGATAGACATGGGTATTAGCTTTCTGAGATATACCTAACTAACTGTAATCATTGGGGATTCCACTTCAAAGAAGGAAAGAAGGAATTTGAAAGCTATGTTGGAATGAAACTTCAAATATTATAAGATGAGATGATATTTGTAAAAGCACTTGGAAAAACCCTAGAGTTCAATGAATAGGAGCTATTATTATTCTTTCCAGGAATTATACAAAAAACAAAGAAGAAAGTGAGAGGGAGAATTTCCTAAGGCATCATTTCCTGAGTTTTCTGCAGACTGCTGTGCCTGGGGTTGTTAATGGATGCTATCTAAGTACAGGTTCCCCATTAAATGCACTTAGAATATGCTGGGTGAAAGTGAAATGTTTCTTTGTCATAGGAGTCATGAGAACTTTTAATAACAAACATGTACATGGTAATTATCCCATGGGATGACAGTGTGGTGATGTTAAGACATACTAAGGCCTTTAAGAGGTAGAACCTACTGGAAAGTCATTTAGAAGGGCTGCCCTCAGAAGGGATTAAGGTAGCTCTTATAGGACCCTGAGTTAGTTCTAAGGAGAAGAGCACAATTGGCTCTTTCCCTAACCCTGGATTCTTGTCTCACCAAGTAATCTCACCATCTTGCATACCTTTTTATTGTTTTTTTTTTTTTTTTTTTTTTTTTTTGCCAGTCCTGGGGCTTTAACTCAGAACCTGGACACTGTCCTTGGGCCTCTTTTGCTCAAGGCTAGCACTCTACCACTTGAGCCACAGTACCACTTTCAGCTTTTACGGTTCATGTGGTACTGGGGAATTGAACCTAGGACTTCATGCATGCTAGGCAAGCACTCTACCACTAAGCCACATTCCCAGCCCAATACCCTTTTATTGTGATGCCATTCAAATGGGGTCTTCCTTTCTCCATCCCCATTTCTTCCTCTCCTCTCCATCCTCCTCCTCCTCCTTTTTCTTCCTCTCTTTCTCTCTCTCACCTTCTGTAACATCATGTTCTACTATACCTTAAGTCCAAAGCAAGCATGGACTGAAACCTCTAAACCTCTGAATCCATGAACCAAATAACCTTTCTTCCTTTCAGTGGTTTCTCTCAGGAATTTGTTTTGCACTTCAATAGAAACTCTGAGTAACACGGGCAGTAAACAGTCTAGCCCTACTTCTGTACTATTAAAGGCCTTACTTCAGTCCTGCCTCCCCTTCAAGTCATTCTAGTAATGGTTGCTACATTAATCTCAGCACATCCTTCATCAGGCCCCATTTCCAGGTACATAGAATTAAGTTTGAACTCTCTATTCTGACATACAGAGTCTTCCACTTGTTGACCCTGCAGCTATGACATGGTGGTTTATTAAAGTCCTAGCTTCACCACTTACAAGGGTGGCAAGCTTGGGTAAGTTGTTTAATTTCTCCATGTTTGTCTCCCCCATCTATAAAATGAGAGCAGCAACTTCAGCCACACACTGAGTCATGAGGAAGACCACCTGCTGTATGGTAAGACATGATGAAATCATTGGCTGTTATCATTATTACCACTGCCCCCATCTTGCCTGGGTTTCCTATGTGTTTTCTGAGCTTCAGGTGGCAGGAAATCCTCCCTGACCATTTCTCTAGTTTGTTCATATCATTTCCTTCACTTAGAAGGCCATGTCCATCGTGTTTGCTTGCAGAAAACCGTGCAAGATATATCTCAGTGCTATTTTGCTTCATGAGAATAGCCTACATGTTTCCAACTTCCTCCTTCTAATTGCCCCAGCATCCCTCTATAAGATTCTTAGACAGCATTCAACTTTGTAATTTTGTGTAATTTGTTTGATCCTTGGAAAGACACCTTATTTCTCTTTGATTTCCTGGCAATTTGATTAACTGGATCTTCACTGAAGGTTAACTGAGCTGCTCATACTCTTAGTGAGATTATTCTTCTAGTTCTTTCTGTAATTGCATTACCAAGCTTGATATAAGGATTGGTGAAAATGGCCCTGGACTAGACGAGGCATGAAGGAAGGAAAAGAAGCCAGGAAGAAGAAGAGGATTAAACATGCACTATGATTATATGTCTTAGTTTTCTACCCCCCACCCCCAACTTCCCAATTAAGATTACTCTAGCCCATTTTCTCTATTCATTTCTCTCTTGTACCTAGGCTTTTGTTTGCTTCTTGCTTGGTTAGGGAAAATAGAAGGAAATCAGAGATGAGTCTTGCCTACAGTCACAATTACATTACTGTAAGTCTCCATAGCTACTAAATCATTTCATTCATTTACTTAACCAATATTTTCTGAGAATCTACATGTGCTGGGGTTAAGGAGGAGCAAGTCAGACCTGGGTACAATCTTGCCCTCATGAAACTTGCAGTTTGATGGGGCTACAATTGAATAAATAAAATATATAATTGCTAAACCCAGCTAGTGCACAGTAGGTGTTTAGATAAATGCTTATTGATCAATGGAATGCTGGAACACAAGAATAGAGGCTGACCCTACATTAGAATCTCATAGGCCATGAGTCCTGCACAGAGCCAGGGAGGACCATAGTGAGGCAAGGTGAAGCTTGCTTTGGAAATCATGTCTGACACATTAGCTGATCCCTTCCTAGAATGGTGCATAGTCTACAGCATCGCACTGCTGCTGTCATCTCTCCTGGAGCTCTAACACCCCTGTGCACATACCACCAACCACAGTCAGCAGTTCTGTTATTATTGTGTCTGTCTCTTTATTATAGGCTCCACAGGGCTTCTTACACTGTTTTAGGATGCACAGCCTAGCCCACGGCAGGACTTGGCAAATGGTTACTACAAGAATGAGAAAACAGCTGCGCACCCGTGGCTCATGCCTGTAATCCTAGCTACCCAGGAGGCTGAGATCTGAGGATCGAGGTTCAAAGCCAGCCCAGGCAGGAAAGTCCGTGAGACTCTTAAGTGGTGCTGTGGCTCAACTGATAGAGCACTTGCCTTGAGCTGAAGAGCTCAGGGACAGTGCCTAGGCCCAGAGTTCAAGTCCCATTACCCACAAAAAAAAAAAAAAGAAGAGAAAAGAAAAAAAGAATGAGACAACATCTTGCATGATGCTTTTTTTTTTTTTTTTTGGTCTGTTCGTGGGGCCTGAACTCTGGGCCTGGGCACTGTCCCTCAGCTCTTCAGCTCAAGGCTAGCGCTCTACCACTTGACCCACAGTGCCACTTCTGGCTTTTTTCTTTTTGCTTATGTGGTGCTGAGGAATCGAACCCAGGGCCTCATGCATGCAAGGCAAGCGCTCTACTACCAAGCCACCTTCCCAGCCCCAGCATGATGCCTTTTTATCAGAGTCCCAACTGGAGAGAGATATGGAAGGGGATTTCCCCCCAAATCTCTTAGAATGGAGGAAAATCAGGGGTAGGAAAAAATGGAGGGAAAAACCACACACTGTCCAAGTATGTGACACAGTCATTCCTTCCCCACATTGTCTCCCTCCTTCATCGTTTGGCTAAAGCTTGAAATCAAGTGGAGGGCCACAGAACATCTGAAGCACTGAAGGCACGGAGCAATTACTTGGCTCACACCCTAAATTCTGAAAAATCTCATAAATTCCTTTCTTGGAGATGTTATAAGCAAGGAAGACTGTGTGGCTGGAAGTGACTGCAGTGATTAATCCAATCTCTTCATTTTTCATCATCTGAGTGCCATTATGTCTTGCCCCAAGGCGCTATGTTTTCCATATGTCTCCCCAAAAATGTGTGTTGGGAATTTAATCCCAACCACAACAATGTTGGGAGTGAGGCCTAACAAGGGGTAATTTGATGATGAAGGTATAGAATAAATTTCTTTTCATAACCTTCAATTAAAAACCCATCCATTCTATTTGATTGGCCAAAGGAGGGTGAATGCCTACTTCTGGACAAATAATTTTGCTAAGGGAATATATACACTGATTGGACTAAACCTGAGTACTTGATCCAGCACTGGTTTGGAAGGTGAAACTTAATGTATTTTATCCAAATTGATATGTTGAATTGAAACCCCTTTCTACAACCACTTAGAGATAATACACATACAAAAAAAGAGGAAATTACCAGGTTAGCGTACTTAGAAGGTACATCTGAAGACACATTAGGTAAGTAGTGGAGAGTGGACCCTTAAACAAAAGTGAGACCTCCTAAGAAGGAGAAAGAGGTTGTATGCTGGATAGACACGTTAGAGAGCTCATCACATTTCATACATAGAGAGCTGTCTAGTACTAGTACTAGTTGTGTGCTTGCTGAGAATTTATAAGGGTCCAACTCTGAGGTTATTGGTATTTCTTACTCTTAGTTGGTTTTGTGGTTGCCTGTGGGTTCTTGCTGAAGTGGTGACAAGGTGGTAAAGTTGTTTTTGCCCAATACCTGAGACATAAGCTTTAGCATTTTATTCATTTTTATAGGAAATGACTGCATGGAGCCATTTGCTTCCACAAGAGGCCCTATAACTGGACTTAGTTCAGAAAGGCTAAACCATTTTTCTGAGGTCCTACACAGCAGAGTGTCAGACATGTTGTTAGAAACAGTTCCTTCCATTGAACCAGGGAAATACCAACATGGTAGAAATAACATCTACCCTCTATTAGTGAGGATGTATATAGAGAAGGCAAACTTCGACCAGTGGAAAGTTCTTAATTTCTGTGGGCCCTGGTTTATACACTTATATAGTAAAGGCATCTTACTAGAAGGTATCGAAGGTACCTTCCAATTCCAAGAATCCTTGAATAGCTTTAGATGGTGGTCCTTTTCCAAGAACCTGACAACACTTGTTCTATTAGATCATTTAACTACAGATTATTTGTTTAAATAGTTTCCCAGGAGTAACCCAGAACATCCTACATAATAAACCAGTTGTTAAATCATAAACAAGATGGACAGGATTCATCATCATTTTGCTTCTCAGCTGAATACCCTGGAGCCTTTGGTTGCTTGGACACTCAGCCTAATGGAGTGTTGTCAGGGATTCCCTTTGTGAGTGACCTCTTTTCCAAGAATTAGAAAAAAAAAAAAACAACAGACGGTAACAAACGCTAGAGCTCTACTGGAAAAAGCATACTTAAAAAAATAAAATGAAACGGAAGAAATTTTGCCTGTGTTCTTTTCCTTTCCTTCTTATCTTGGTGTTCTCAATACCAACCTCATAGCCTGTATCTTGGTATGTTTTCCATTGCTGTTGCTATAGCAAATACAAGGCACTAAGTAATTTATAAAGAAAAGAAGTTTTTCTTTTGGCTCACAGCTCTGGAAGTCCAAAAGCATGATGACATTGGCTTCTGGTGAGGGTTTTGTTGCTGCTTCAACTCATGGTACAAAAGCTAAGGGGCAAATGGGCATGTGTGAAGAGACAGAACATGAGAGGTAACCTTGCTTTATAGCAATACCTTTTTGAAGTAACTAAAACAACTACTCATATGAGGAAGGAGTTAATTTCTTCATAAGTACTTGGTCCCTATCCAAAACCTCCCACCTAAGTACCACCTCCAATATTGTCATATTGAAGAATTAAGATTCCAATAGGTGAACTTTTTGGGGGACAGACACTCAAACCAAAGCATCTAATTACTCTCAAGTTCTCAGACTATGGACCTCAGAGCTTCATGTAACTAGTCAAACTCTAGAGTACTACTTTCCTTGACTGTTCACAGGAAATCTAACGCCTCCAGACCCAAAGGAATATGTAGAGAGAGTACATATGCAAGATGGCTCAACATCACCAATGGCATCTCTCCAGTGTCATTTCAACAACTCTTCACAAGTCTCTTTGGCCTGTCTTGGGTCAGTGCCTGCTACTACTTGGGCCACATCTGAGTCGAGGGTAAGGAGAACAGTGGAGTCAGGCACGCCCAATTATAGAACTGAGTGTGTGGTCCCCCAAAGCGCCTTTACAAATGGAGGAGGTGACTCTTCTGAGACAGGCCAGTGGTGAAGGAGGTTAGTTCCCACCAACAAGGTCTTTCAGAACTTGAAGTATAACCAGGAGGACCATCTTACATGCCCGGGGGAGCAGGCCTGATGCTCTCCCTTCTAAGACAGAGGCTGCAGAAGTCAGGGTCTCTCCATGAACATAGCAGTGTAGGTTGAGTGGCAAAGAAAGGCTTAGGAGATGGGGCAGGGGTGGCAATATCTATGTTGATTTTCATTGAGGCTGTTCAGATGGAAATATCCACTGCACTCAGATTTTTTTTTTTTGCACCTACAGCTCAGGAAGGCGGAAAAAAGCGCAGCACGCGTCAGGATCTGTAAATCAAGCCGCCATCAGGTGAACATGTCCTACCAGCGTCATAATGACAGTGTGCGGCACTTGGGTCACAATGGAGCTCTCCATGTGCCAAGCCCCTGCTGTTTACTTTACCATGCCATATGTTGGCCCACGCAGGCAGACAATGTACCCCAGCTGCTCTCTGAGATACCTATAGAGGCTGTCTTCCTTCGGAACCTTTGCAGTAGCATGGCCGCCTTGTCCTCCTTGCTCCTTGCTTTATAACAAGGAGGGTTGGGGATGTCCCCAACTCTCAGTTTTGCTCTCTGGATATATAGGGACCTTTCTACAGAGATAGGAGACCACCTCTGACCCCCGAGGCCTCTTCTAGATGGGATAATGGAGATGGGCTACCTTTTACATTCCAGGGAGAGTTCATTGATTCCTATCTCCTCCCAGAAGGAAAGATCATCTAGTTACCATGATAGGTCAGAAGCCACAAATAGTCATGTAACATGAGTCAAGGTGCCAGAGGGAAGCAGTAACTATACTTTATGAAGGTCATTTGGTTATTTTGGTTATTTGTTACAATTTTGGCAAGTGGAGGGGACCAGAGTCCAGAACCTCCATGTTTCAGTCACTGTTTTTCCTTTTTTTTTTTTTTTTCTGTGAACCCGTCTGCTTGACTCCCTCTGAGTGAAGCAAGAAATAGAACAAGACAGAAATGGAACCTCAGGAAGACCACAGGGCTGGGGTTAGTACCCATTTTTTAGGTTAAATGGATTTATCCCAGTGCTTCTTTATCATTTATAACATGAGCATATCAGATCCCTGGATACCAGAGCATTCTCCCAATTGTCTTTGGACCTTTTTTTAGAGGGCTGCTAATGGATTGTGAGTAAGGACGCCGTTGGTTATAAGTCATTCCAGGTGACATTGCTAAAGAAAGTGATGGTCATAAAGACATTTTATTCTAGAAACCTCTAGAGGGTACTTCTCTTGGAGGCAATTTGGATGCAACCTTTGGAGGGATATTTGTAATCTAGAGCTGCCTACCTTGAATTGGGCTGTTCTGCGAGACATCGGGCCCCAGGCCATGGACATGATCGAGCAGGGCAGAAGGACCTACAGACAGGGACATTGTGGAGGAGAGCCAGTGTAAGAATCAGTTCTACAAACTCATGCAAGTCCATGCGTTGAGCTGAATTAAACTCCCCCCAAGTCTCAAGATCTATTAGGCCCCATGGCTGTCCTTTCTCTGTTGTCCGACCTACTCTGGATTGGATGCCATGGTTGAAACTCAGGAAGCCTGGGTATCAGAATAGGCCAGGCATCACCTTGCAGAACAAGTACACCTGCTTGCAATTCCTTTCAGGTCTCCACCCAAACTGAGGATTAACCTCCAGGATGCTGAGCTGTCTCTTTCCTCTACCCACTTCTTTGTGTCATTTGCTCTACTCCCCCTGCCTCCCCAACTCCTAAATCCACAGAGATATTTTTGCCCTCAGAGAAGACATGAAGAACAAGAGGCTTTGATGTTCTTCCTAGGGATCTGAGAGAGGGTGTGTGTGTGTGTGTGTGTGTGTGTGTGTGTGTGTGTGTGTGTGTGTGTGTGTGTGTGTGTGTGTGTGTGTGTGTGTGTGTGTGTGTGTGTGTGTGTGTGTGTGTGTGTGTGTGTGTGTGTGTGTGTGTGTGTGTGTGTGTGTGTGTGTGTGTGTGTGTGTGTGTGTGTGTGTGTGTGTGTGTGTGTGTGTGTGTGTGTGTTCAAGTTGGTGCCAGGTTCCCTTGTATCTGTCCTGCTGGAGAACAGGAGTAAGGGAGTGAGATTCAGACAGGGCATTGCCTGGTCTCATGGGTATCTTGCTGTAATCTAGAGTGGGGCCAAGAACAATGTCAGCTGTTTCCTATGGCTTCAGGAGGCCACCAGAGAAGGGAAGAGGAGGTAGAATATCTCTAACTTGCTACCTGTGCTGCTCACCCTTTGCTATATCCAGCCCAAACTAGATGAAATTTAGATTGCTATGCTTCCTTGAGTATTCACAGAAACTCTGAAGCTTCCAGACCTAAGGAAATCTCTAGAGGGAGATCAGTCTAATCTTGTGTCCTTTTCTCATCCAAATACTTGTGTTCCTGAGTACCATCCTAGTGACACCTGGTGCCATGGCATGCCGGGCTGTTGGAGCTGGCAGGGATCCTGGAGAGCTATGAGCCTCATGACCTTGTTGGTTAAAGGACAGAAATCAAGGCCAGAGAATCCCATAGGGAGCTGGTGGCAGGTCTAGGCTACCAAGAGATCCTGCTCCTTCTAGCAGGGACAAGCCTTTGTTGTTAACTGAGCTGTGTGAATAAATCCTACAATGTTTGTGCTGTAGGGAACACCCCGATTTATCTGCTCCTTATTCCCTTGTACAGGTAAGGAGATTGAGACTTAGAGAAACAAAACATGCAGAGAGATGAAATGACTTGCTCTATATACATAGTATTCTTAAAGGCAGGCTTGAGCACCTGGCCCCAACTTCCCCTCACCCAACCTGAACTATAGCTTTACTGGGTACTGAAACTGACTATGGCTTTCAGAGTACTTTTCCATTCTCCCTCCCCGCCCCCCCCAAAGCGATCACAAACCCAGTATCATTTTATCCTCACCCTACCCCTCCTAACAAATTAAAGCTTATAACACCGTGATTAAGAGTTTCCTAGCTGGGTACTGGTGGCTCATGCCTGTGAGCAGGAAGTTGAGATTTGAGGATTGTAATTCAAAGCCAAGCTGGGCAGGAAAGTCTGTGAGATTCTTATCTCCAATTAACCACCAAAAGGCTGGAAGTGGAGCTGTGGCTCAAGTGGTAGAGTGCTAGCCTTAAGCAAAACAACTCGGGACAGTGCCCAGGTCCCTGAATTCAAGCTCCAGGACCATACCAGCAGCAGCAGCAGCGACAACAATCATACACACACACACACACACACACACACACACACACACACACACACACACACACACACAAGGGTAGTGAGGCCCACTCTGTTTCTGGCACAGGTGTGCAAATACATCTATCTATGCAGTGGCCTTAGGAGTGAGTGGCAGCTTGTCATTTGTCCACCTCTATGTCACTCAGCAAGTCATCCTCTGAGTTTCTCTATGGTTTCTAGGTCTGGGAGCAGGCAGGACCCCAGGGTGATTTTATACATCAGTGGAGATTGTCTGCAGCCCTGAGAGTGTTCTATGATTTCTAAGGTGGTTATGGACCCCATAGAATGTATACTTTAGCTTTGGATAGATGTGGGGCCGGGCAATGGAGAGCATACAAGTGAAGTCATTGTCTGCACAGTACATTGCACTACCTCATGTGATTGGAAAAGGATATTCAGGGTATCACATTCTCATTCAGGCCCCAAAATATACTATACCAGTGATGTACATTGATGCTTGTCCCCACCTTCCAGACAACATGAGCTCACTATGCGCCTTCTCCAGGCTCTTTACCAGAGCCTCATGCATCCTCTTCTGACCTGTGCACCCAGGACCTTGTGTAAGTCCCTCAGACACATAGATAGCCACCCTATATTCCAGAAAGGCAGCCCTCTACCTGTCCCAGACACCCATTCCATTCCCTTTCCCACACCTATTGTGTACAGGCTGGATAGAAATCTTTCTCTATTCTCCAGTCTCCTTTTGTGATATTCAAATGGGCGGCAGCCTCTGAGGGTCAATAAGTAGCGTGGTCCTGATGGAGATCTTTAGGCTGCCTGCCTTTGCTCATCCTTCCTTATGGGTGTTTGCCTTTGTTTCTACCACCCCCAGATTCCCATGCACCAACTTATTTTGTCTTTCTAAATGTGAAGACTGTAGATCTGAAATTTCCGGGATGGAGATGATAATTGAGTGAGTGCCCTGATGCTCAGAGAGGTGAGGAGAAGCAACCAATTTCAAAGCCATCCGGGAGCAGGGTTGAGTCCTGGGGCATTTGCTCTTTGGGCTTTGTTCTCTCACTCCCCTGTGTGATCTCACTACTTCTCCCTAGCATCATTTTAGTTAGTACTAAAACTTCATGGGTGCCTTTGTTTCCTTCCTATACACTTTTCCCTGCTGAGAGCAAAACTCTGAGCAATATGAACACATCCTTCTACCTCAGCCATAGTGTAGCAGGGGACACACACACACACACACACACACACACACACACACGCACGCACACACCACACACACACACACACGAACACAAGTGATCACTATGTCAAAATGAAGAAAGGGACAAAGAGGAAGACTCTTGAGTACAGATAGAGAAAATGGAGAACAGAAAAGAGATAGGAAGATGGTAATGAGGGAAGACAAGAAAGATTTGAATTTTGGAGTAGGAAGACTGGATCTTAACCCAAGCATTACTACTTAGGAAAATCATTTAACTTCCCTAAATAACATTTTCCCATCTGAACAGTGGGCATGATTTATTTCATAAGCTCCATTAAATATTATACTTTAGGAATGAGAATTGCATCAGTGAATGAAATAGTAAAAAAAAAAATCTACCTTCTGGGAGGAGACAAAGAGTAAAAATTAATATAATAAGTAAAGGATTTAGTAGATCAGAAGACAGCAGTTATAGGGAGTTAGTCTAGGAGGAAACCAAAATGGGACTGTACAGCTGAGAAGTTCATTATTGGACTTGACTAGGTAGCAAATAACAGGGGAGCCACCAGTCTACCATGAAAATGTGATCCTGAGTGAGGGGAGAGGGAGAGAAGATTGGCTTGAAGTACCCAGATTTGACAGAATCAGTCCTGAAGACCAGGCAGGATGTCGAGAGTCCCGTGTTTTCTTCTTCTTCTTTTTGCCAATCCTGGGGCTTGAACTCTGTGCCTGGGCACTGTTCCTGAGCTTCTTTTTGCTCAAAGCTAGCACTCTACCACTTGAGCCACAGCATTGCTTCTGGCTTTTTCTGTTTATGAATTACTGAGGAATTGAACCCAGGGCTTCATGCATGCTAGACAAGCACTCTACCACTCAGCCACATTCCCAGCCTGTCCTGTGTCTTCTTGATGTATCCAGAAACTGGTGGATGGCAGCTGGTGGAAGGTATGGGGCTGGTATGATGTGGTGATAGATTTCAGAGTAGGGTGACTGTGGTCCTTTACTAACCATGCTTCCTGGAGGCAGAGGCCTGAAGGGGGCATCTTCTTAGCTGCTCCAGGTGAGAAAAAGAACATTTTTATGGACTAGAGCAAGGTAGGTAGTGTAGGAAGGTAAGTTATGAAGAGACTGCAGGATTTATAAGGCAGTGTGAGTAGCCTTCATGATGAAGGTGATATTTGTGCAAACAGTAGAGGTGAGAGAGAGACAGTCATGTAGATGTCACATTGGTCTTTGATGTTGGCATCATCATGGTATCAGCTTTGGGGAACAGCCTGCTTGAAGCCATTTTGTAATAGTTCAGACTTAGCTGCTAGAGAACAAACAAACAAAGCCATTTGTCCTGGCATCTTGGGCTGACATGTTTACCCCAAGTGAGGAGATGCTGGCCTCTTTCCCAGACTGTGTGGAAGCCCTCTGCTCAGGGTAGGGGGAACTTGAAGCACCACACAACCATTGGGAGAGGAAGACATTCTGTTTCCTGTTGCTGCCAGGGATCCAGAACTGGATGGCGAAACAGTCCCCAAAGTCTCCAGAGGATAGACTCTTATTTTCAGCACAACAATGGGATATAAAACAAAGTCTTCTTTTCTCACCAGGCTAGATGGATATGTTATTCTCCCTGACAACCACAGTTAACAATAGCTCCTGATAAGAGATAATTTTTGTCTCTGTGGCAAACTCTGGTAGACAGAGTTTCATCAGAAAAGCCCCAGGGTGAGAAGGAGCTGGCAGCCTCTGACTGTCTAGCATGTATTGGGCTGTGTTCAGGTGAGGTAGCTTAGTTGATTTTCATGGGTATTTGAGTGTTTAATCCACTTTTCAAATTAGGAAAGTAAAGAGAGGTCTACAGGTCTCCTTTGGGGAGTGGGGATTCCAATCCATGTCTGTAGAGCTTCCAAGGACGTGATCCCCCTTCTCATATTCCTTACTATGTGTTCTCCCTCTAGTCCCTCAGATCTACTTACCTCTCATCTTACCTCTAACAAGGAGATGCGTTTTAATTGTTGATCTGAGGATCTGTCTCCCCAGCCCTATCTCCTGCTTGGAGAGGAATAGGTCTGGAATGTTTTTGTTTCTGTTTGGTCCCCAGCATGTGTCAGGGACCTCCAGTTGGGTAATCAATGGCCCAGTCACAACTCCACTAGTTGTCTGCAACTTCCTGGTGAGAGGAAGGCCATGGATCTTAATATTCCTAGGCACTGGGGCTCTCAAAAAGGACTCTAGGTCAAGTGTTACCTAAAGGAGGTTGTTAAAAATACAGATTCCAAAGTCCTGCTCCTGAACGTTCTTAATTGATAGATTCAAAGTAGGCCCCATTTTTAACAAATGCCACTGCTCTGTGAGATGCAGCTGGCTAGGAACCATCATAGGTAACAGTACTCCACGGGCTAGCATGGCATGCCAGGACTAAGAGAACTGACTGTGCCAGTTGGGGATTGACCAAGTGACTCACCCCATGTCTAATCACTGGACAAAAAGGCCTCTAGGAACAGATCTGAGGTCTCATCCATAGTCTCTAGCATTCAACTTCCCTCTATATACTCAGTAAAGTTCCTGTATTCTTTTAGAGAAAGCGGTAAGCTTACTCATAACTCTGCCCTATCTTGGATCTGTACTGCGTTAGGTGGTAGAAAAGTCCAAAGGTCATTCATCCTATCCCCATGACTGGTGTATGAACTAAAGAGTGAAAGTTCATGATCACATGACTGATAGTTCTCAAGTCAGATGTGGAGTCCCTGCTTTTCAAGTCTCACAGAAGCTCTCATTCACTTCTCAAGTTTACAGCTATGGAAAGCTCTGATACTCAGCATCCAGCATGGCCCAGCAGGACTGTTAACTTGGAGGATACACAGGAATGTATGCTGGGTCTGGTTAGGAAGAATTCTGAGAGCTGACACCCCCAGTTGCCAAACCCTCAAAGTTCTGTAGGGGCAAAACAGACAGCTAGTCCCAACCCTCTGTCCACACTCACTCTGATGTTTCCCTCCCATTTCCTGTTTATGGACTGGATCCCACCCCTGAGGTCATCGTGTCCTGAAGTTTGGTGGAGTAGTGTGTGATGTAACATTAGATGGAAGGCAGGAGACAATGTTTTAATAGGAAATACATATTATTTATAGATTCCAAGTTCTAAGGACTCTAGATGTATTTATTAACTCATCAAATTCTCATGACTATTTCCTAGAATAGGAATTATTATGTCCTGTATTTTAAGATGAGGAAACTGAGGTACAGTGAAGTTCAGTAATTTTTCCCAGGGCCCTAGAGGTAATATGTCGTGGAGGCAGGTTTTAAACCCCAGCTCTCTAAGCCTGTACACTAGTTTCCAGTAAGATTATCCTTTCAATGTATGTTAGAAAACAATAAAAAGTTTAAATGACCAACTGAGAGATAGGGATTCCAATCCTACTTGCTGTTGGAACTTGACTAAGACAAAGGAAATTTTCAAACACCTAAAAGCTTAGCCAGGCACCAGTGTTTCCAGCTCCTCACAAGCCTAAGATCTGAGGCTGAGATCTGCCAGCCTAAACAGAAAATCTATGTGACTTATAACTCCAGGTAACCAACCAGAAGCTAGAGGCATAGCTCAAGTGGAAGAGTACCACCTGTGAGAGAAAAGGGGGAGGGGGAACTCAAGACTCTGAGTTCAAGCCCAATATACACAGACACATACACAGACAGACAGACAGACACAGACAGACACAGACAGACAGACAGACAGACACACACACACACACACACACACACACACACACACACACACACACACACACACACAGAGTCACTTACCCTGGGTGCTTAGAAAGCACTGTACTTTCTAAGTGAGGAAACAAAGGCCCAGGAACTGCACTAACTTCCCCAATATTCTGCTGTTGTTTAGGAGTTAAGCTGGAGGGGGCAGCTCATTATTCTGGGGAAGCTCCATTTCCACTGTTTTCCCCTGAATTCAATTTTTACCATTTGATTTCATGATTTAAATCACCTAAACTTCACACTAATAGTTTGGAGATTAAGCATATACTAAGTTTTTCATGAAAATCTTCAAAATCAATTATTTCAGCAACAAAAAGTTCAGCATAGGGCTGGGAAGGTGGCTCAGTGGTAGAGCGCTTGCCTTGCATGCATGAGGCCCTTGGGTTCGATTCCTCAGCACCACATAAGCAAAAAGAAAAAAGCCGGAAGTGGCGCTGTGGCTCAAGTGGTAGAGTGCTAGCCTTGAGCTGAAGAGCTGAGGAACAGCGCCCAGGCCCAGAGTTCAGGCCCGACGACCGGACCCCCCCACCCCCCCGCAAAAAGTTCAGCATTTGGTGAGGTTTCATTTAAAAAACTATATTTTGTATGTATGTACAAATAGTACAATTGCAATAAGGCTGACCAAAAAGGGTTCTTTTTAAAAGGAGGTGGAAAGAGGGAGTATTTGATCAAAATGCATTGCATGTGTGGTGTTGTAAATATAACAATAAAGCTTCTTTGTACAATTAATTTAATTAAAATGTAAAAAAGATCTTATCATTAAAGAAAATTTAGTTCAAATGTCCTCACTTATTGCTGTTTTGTAATGTGAAATGGCATTGGAATTCTCTCTATGCAGATCTATTTGTATATGTATAATCTAGTTATAGATAACCATATATATCACAAATAGAATAAAATAAAGAGGAAGAAGTTTCAGACAAGACAGAGCTAAATTCTAAAGCACCGTGATGGATTACTTTCAAACACTACATCCTTTTCTTCAGGCACCTATCAACTCCTTTTTCCAAAGGCTCTTCTTCTCAAAGGGGCAGCTTACATTTGCTCTTGTCTTTCTCTTCCTTTGTGGACTGAGCCATACACACATTCTGCCCTACAGGCTGCCAGATCCACTTACAGCTTCTTTTGTTTCCTTTTCCCTGGAACCTTCCATTCCAGGCTCATACCATCTCTTCCTATGTATCTACAACCTTACCCTGTGTCCCCAGTGACAGGGAACCAGCATTAGTAATAACTTCATTGGCTGATTTAGTTTTGGTGCTTGGTGTTCTGGAATTGTTTTCTGAGTCCTGCTGTCTTTTCTTTTTGCAGTGCTTTCGTTCCCTCATCCGTGAAATGAAGATTAGATTTGATGGTCACTTGTAACCTATTATTGACCCAGTGGCATTAACCCAGAAATATTGTTTATTTCCCCTTACACTTCATTTGATTTCCTCTTCTCCCCAGACTTAGCTGTCACGGCAAGCCATGCGATTTCCCATTCTCCAGAAATCCTCCAATAAAGCATAGTTTTCAATGAGGGTGGGAGAAGTAGTACATTGTTCTTTCCAAAACATTGACAGGAGAAGAAAAAGAGCCACAAAAAAAGAAAGAAAGAAAATGAACAGAACTTAAAGCAAACCAAAACAGGAAAACCCACCCTTGCAGGAGGAGATGGGGAGGTGGAAGGTCAGCCCTCGCCACATTCTGAGCAATCTTCACAGCTCTGCCTTGTGGTTTATATATTATTAGAGATTTTCCCACAAATAATGAAGAGGAGAAGCTGGACAGTGCTGACAGCTCTGATGGGAAGTAGCTCCTGCCCAAACAAAAGCTCCATCTAAAAATACCCGGCAGGACCTCGCTATTTCTATAGACAGAATGGACCCTGCAGGCCAGCAGAGGGGCAGAGGCGGGGAGGAAATTGTATCTGACAGTGATAACAATCTGGCATCTCCCAGAGTTCCACATCCTGAGAGTCCAACGAGCTGTCCAGATCTCCACTTGTGCAAGGAAGGCGGCTGTAAATAGAATTTTCCTGAGCTCCCAGTATGGCCACCCTGCTTGAAACCCACAGTACCTCTCCTGCTTCTCTCTCAAGCCATCTAGAGCAGAGGGATGAGATGTGGAAGGAGATTGGATGGGACCCCAGAAATCCCCATCGCCTTGTTTTATTTCGAGCTTGGGGATGAAGCAGATGACATCTGTTTGTGTTCTTGTACAGGAAGTCTTGCTTAACTTCTTGGGATTTAATCTCTTGGATCTGTAACAAGGGAGGAACACAATTTCAGAAGCAGTATGTTCAATTCAGTTCTGAGAGATGTATCTTAGAAATGGGGTCAGGTGAAGAAGGGACCAAACATGGGAATGCTCTGGGGATGGATCATGTAATGAAGGACTATCTGTTACAGAAGTCTGTGATTTGATATGCACGGTTGCAGCAGAAAGAGAATCAGGAAGAGAAAGTACAGAAGTAAACAGTACCATTCTATGGTACTGTTCACCTTGTCAGAGCTTCCTAGACCGAGTAGAAACACCAGGAAGGTAAAAACAGAGACACAGCAACAGAGGTTCAGAAACCATGTTCAGATAATTGTGGGAATATAACCTTCTCATTCATCAAATTTGCTTCCTGGGAAACAGAAGCCACTCTAAATATTTATAACAAAGAGAATGTAGTAAGGGGAATTGGTTAGCAGGTGATGGAATTGTGGAGAAATCAAACAGGTCTGGGAAAGCAGCCTTGAAGTTATCCATAGGAGGCTGTCTGATTATTAAAGTCTGAAAGGAGAGAGGGGGGGAGGGGGTAAGGAGGGAGGGAGAGGGAGGGGTGGGGGGGAGGAGAGAGAGAAGAGGAGAGGGAAGAGGGGAGTGGACATCTGAAACCAGGCCTAGACTGACCAGTAGTAGGTAAAACCTTAGAGGAGATGCTGGAGCCCTAGAAGAGATATTAGAAGCCTCAGAGGAGATCCTAGCATCTCATAGAAGATTCTGGGCCTCATTTACCCAAATGTTTACAAACAAGACCACACTAAAGCTACCAGCACAACTATGTTTATTGCAGCATTATTTACCATAGCTAAGATATGGAACCAACCCAGATGCCCCTCAGTAGATGAATGGATCAAGAAAATGTGGAATATATAACACAATGGAATTCTATGCCTCCATCAGAAAGAATGACATTGCCCCATTTGTTAGGAAATGGAAAAACTTGGAAAAAATTATATTAAGTGAAGTAAGCCAGGCCCAAAGAAACATAGGTCCCATGGTTTCCCTTATTTGTAATATCTAGTATATGTATGAGTCAAGCGGAAAAGGTCAGATAATGTGATGTCAGGAAAATGAACCCTTAGATGTGTATTTTAATGTTTTTTTCTTTCATGCATGTGTTTCTAACGCATTTATAAGATTATCTCTTTGTTGCTTTGTATATCCCTCCCCCACAGTATAACCCCTGCTTTCACTATATTTGATGTCAGTATAATTTGTGGAGGAGATGGGGAAAAACCAGTTGTTTAAGGATACAGGTGGACCTGTTGCAACAATGAGAAGTACAAGTTGTCATGTCCAAAATGAGCTTTACAACGTCGGTGTGTGGGGGGGGGGAAGAGGGGGGAAGGAGAAAGATTGGGATTGGGGGGGAGGGGGGAGGCTGGGAAGGGATGTGAAGGGTAAACAAAGGAGGAGGCTGCAATGCTTGGTAAGAAATGTACGCATTATCCTGCCCACGTAATTGTAACTCCTCTGTACAGTATGTTCACAAATAAAATTAAATTAAAAAAAAGATTCTGGGCCTCAAAAGAGAATCAAAAGTAGCTGGAGATAACATAGGAATCAGAGGAAGAATACAATTTAACTTTTCTGCTTGACATTCAATCCTTTAGCTGTTTCCTTCCCTGCCTCCCTCCTTCCCTCCCTCCTTCCCTCCCCCTCTCTCTTTCTCTCTCTTCCTTCCTTCCTTCCTTCCTTCCTTCCTTCCTTCCTTCCTTCCTTCCTTCCTCCCTCCCTCCCTCCCTCCCTTCCTCCCTCCCTGCTTCTCTCTCACACTTTCCTTTCTTTCTTTCTTTCTTTCTTTCTTTCTTTCTTTCTTTCTTTCTTTCTTTCTTTCTTTCTTTTTCTTTCCTTCTTTCTCTCCTTCTTTCTTTTTTTCTCCTTCTTTCTCCCAGTACTGGGAGATTGAACCAGTCTTTTGGTTTCACTTGACTTTTTGTTCAAGGCTAGCACTCTGACACTTGAGCTACTACTCCACTTCAGTTTTTTTTTCTGGTTAATTGGAATGTCATATTTTTTCCTGCCTTGGTTGGTTTTGAGCCTCCAAATCTCAGCCTCCAGAATAGTTAGGATCAGAGGGGTGATACACTAATATCCAGCTTTCATTGTATGTTTTGATTGGAGAATTGTGTTAATACTGATAGGATATAGTACTTCCTGTCATTTTGTTATTTTTGTAATGTTTGTTTTGTTTATAATTTTCATTTGCTAATACATTAACCCAGTAAGATTTATTTTTTCTTGACTTCCTGGTTGCATTTACATTCCTCTTCTGTGGATAGGATTCCTTTAAATGTCATCTTGGTTAAGTGGCCATGGATTTCTTTTGTATTTTATCATGGAAGGTTTTAATTTCTCCAGTTATGAAGAAAAACTTGAATGGATATATTAGACTGTCAGTTTGTTTCTCTAATGTTTGGGTATCATTTCCTGTTGTCTTAAATTCTACTGAAAAATCATTTGTTATTTAGTTTGTTTTTATATATGACTTGTCTTTCTCTTGCTGCTTTCGGTGTTCTATCTTTACTTCATATATTTGGTGTTTCAACTGTAATGAGTCTAGGATTGTTACTTATCTGATCCTGTCTGATGTTTTAAAAGTTATCTGTGCTTGGATTACCCGCTCTTTTTTGAAATTGGTGCCGTTTTTGCTATTATTTTGTTAAACATGTTTTTAAATGCCTTTAGTTTGTATCTCTTCTCATTCTATATCCATGATACATAGGTTTGGGTTTTTTGATGGTGGCCTGAGTGCTTCATTGCCAGGTTCTTATTTTCTTAGTATAATTTTTGTCTTTGGTTTATCTAACTTTTTGTCCAATCCTCGATACTCTATTTTCAAGTTGTTCCATTGTAGTAGTAATCCTGTCAATTGTTTTATATTTGAGTATTGCTAGATTTGTATTGTATTCCTCCTTCATAGCTTGCATTGTCTTCTTTATTTCATTCAGCTATTTAATTAAATTCTCTGAGTTTGTTTCAGCAATTTATTTGCATTTTCCTTGAATTAATTCATATATATATATATATATATAAATAAAATTATTTCTTTAAGTTCATTGTTTGAAATTTCATTTGCTTCACCAACTTTCAAGTTATTTATTGTGGAACTGTTGGATTTTAGAGGAGACATGTTGTCTTATTTTTTCATATTACTTGTGTTTCTATTTGGGGATTTATGCATCTGAGGCCAAGTAATTGTTTGAAAGTTTAATTGCCTGTAGTTTTCCGGTTGGAATAGTTTTAATTTATATACAAACCATGTTAAAGAGATATTTTTCACCACTGCATTGGAGATCTCAAGCATTTATTCAGTGATCTGGGCATTGGTACAGATCTGATTAGAACAAGATAAACTCGCTGGAGTCTCTTGTAGAATGGTCAGTGGTCTGATTTGACATCTTTTTTACTATGGAGGCTTTCTTTTTGTGCACTAGTTACCACTATTTTCTTCAGGGAACCTTTTCTTTATTCTACATGTACCCCAGTTTGTGTCTCCAGGGGCAGAAAGTGTCAGGTCTCAGGGAGATTCTCAAATGAGTCAGTGAATGAGGGAAGCAAACAGACTACTGGATTCTGACATGTCTGGGAGAAAAATGAGGGACCTAGCCATCTGCCTGCTGACCTCAGTGCTCATTCAGCAGTTTACCACCCTTTGTGAAGAAGAGGGATTTGGAAATTTCGTGATCCATAGGGTCTGGACCTGGGCTCTGCGCTTCGACTGTTAGCAAACATAAGCCAAGATGCAGATCCCATGGGCAGGTCCCAATGCTTTCAATCCCTGCCCAAATCTCTGTGTGTGTGTGTGTGTGTGTGTGTGTGTGTGTGTGTGTGTGTGTGTGTGTGTGTGTGTGTGTGTGTGTGTGTGTGTGTGTGTGTGTGTGTGTGTGTGTGTGTGTGTGTGTGTGTGTGTGTGTGTGTGCCACACACAATGTCAAGGCCAAATACTCAGCTCAGCACAGGATTGGTTCTTTGTTCTCTCCCTAGGCTCAGATGATAGGATTTATCCTGGTCAGGTGAGGTAAGGCCTCCAGCCACTGTGGGGCGCTATGCTTCCAGTGCAGTTGCCTACAGCTTCAGTTTCTCTGTGGTGCCATTTCAGACTGTTTCCCATTCCTGACCACCACCTCTAATGGTTGTCTCTCATCCAGACTTCATGGCAAGGTATTCCAAGACTCCCATGATGGTTCCCGGTTTCAGACTCTCAGCACATCTCAGTTTCAAAACAATAGGTCCTTTCTTAAGATGGTGCCTTAACACTTGTAATCCTAGTACTTTGGAGGTAGAGATTGGCGAATTACAGCCTGAGGCTTGCTTGGGAAAAAAGTTCACGAGCTCTCTCTTAACAGAAAAAAAAATTGGGTTTGGTGGCATATGCTTGTGATCTCAGCTATGATGGGAAATTTAAATAGGACCATGGTGCAGGCTAGTCTAGGCAACATGAAGTCCTATCTCTGAAGACATGGCTTAAGCCACAGAGTACCTAGAATGTAAGGCTCTGAATTTAAACTCTAGTATTGCCATTCCACTCCATCTCCCCCCACAAAAGAAAAGAAAAACTTACCAAACAAAGACATTATCGAGTCTGACTAGCACCTTCCCAGATAAAGGAAGTGACAAAATATTATGCTTACTGAGTATAACCTTTCACACTGGAAGGGCTATTGTCTTATAAGTCCATGTACCAAATCTAAGGCTTTTGGGAGTATGGGTTTATGTTGCAGCTGGAATTGGCAATCCATCACCAGGATTGTCTGTTTGACCTTGTGATGGTGTCTTCAGCATCTCTTCCTCTTCCTGGGAAGCTGGGAAGAGGCTTGGAACTACTTGCTGTTTTTCTCTGTTGCCTTGATTTCTCTGTTTTTCTGCCATCCTGCCATTTCTGTCATGATTCCCGATACTCTTTCTGTCTTCAGAATCTAGTCTGGCCTGTGTGATCTGACTTTTCTCATTCATAGAGTCAAAATGATAGGTGGTTCTCCCTAATAAGTTTTAGATTGTATTCCTTTGTTGCCTTGCTCAAGGACAGGATCAGGGTTGGGATATATAGTGCTGCATTGAGGCCAATGGTTGTCAACCTACCAGGACACTTTCTTGTTATCCCAGAGCAGAAGGGAAAAGAGAGAAGCAGATGCTTAGACTAAGGTAAAGGAAAACATTCTCAGGGCTAACCTGTAAGTTTCCTACTGGTGCCTGGTACAGGATGGTACTCAGTGAAGAACAGAGTTTCAGAGGTCTACAGACACTGAGCATGGGGCAGTGATCACTGGACCAGAAAGGACTGAATAGTTGGACACAAGGGACTTCCTAGTAAGTACTAAGTTGACGTGGTTCACCCATGACTTCCAGCATCTTTTTTTTTAATTTAATTTAATTTTATTTGTGAACATACTGTACAGAGGAGTTACAATTACATGGGCAGGATAATGCGTACATTGTTTACTAAGCATTGCAGTCTCCTCCTTTGGTTTACCCTTCACATCCCTTCCCAGCCTCTCCCCTCCCCCCCAATCCCAATCTTTCTCCTTTCCCCCTTCCCTCCCCCCCACACCGACGTTGTAAAGCTCGTTTTGGACATGACAACTTGTACTTCTCATTGTTGCAACAGGTCCACCTGTATCCTTAAACAACTGGTTTTTCCCCATCTCCTCCACAAGTTATACTGACATCAAATATAGTGAAAGCAGAGGTTATACTGTGGGGGAGGGACATACAAAGCAACAAAGACATAATCTTATAAATGCATTAGAAACACATGCATGAAAGAAAAAAAACATTAAAATACATATCTAAGGGTTCATTTTCCTGACATCACATTATCTGACCTTTTCCGCTTGACTCATACATATACTAGATATTGCAAATAAGGGAAACCATGGGACCTATGTTTCTTTGGGCCTGGCTTACTTCACTTAATATAATTTTTTCCAAGTTTTTCCATTTCCTAACAAATGGGGCAATGTCATTCTTTCTGATGGAGGCATAGAATTCCATTGTGTTATATATTCCACATTTTCTTGATCCATTCATCTACTGAGGGGCATCTGGGTTGGTTCCATATCTTAGCTATGGTAAATAATGCTGCAATAAACATAGTTGTGCTGGTAGCTTTAGTGTGGTCTTGTTTGTAAACATTTGGGTAAATGCCCAAAAGTGGGATTGCTGGGTCATAGGGGAGTTCTATGTGAAGTCTTTTGAGGACCCTCCATACTGCTTTCCAAAGTGGTTGAACAAGTGTACATTCCCACCAACAATGAAGTAAGGTTCCTTTCTGTCCACATCCCTCCAGCATCTGTTGTTGTTAGAGTTCTTGATTTTTGCCGTTCTAACTGGGGTGAGGTGTTATCTCAATGTTGTTTTGATTTGCATTTCTTTTATGGCTAGGGATGTTGAACATTTCTTCATGTGTCTATTGGCCATCCTTCTTTCTTCTTCAGAGAAGTTTCTCTTTAAGTCTTTAGCCCACTCATTTATTGGGCAGTTGTTTCTTTGAGGATTTGTTGTTGGGGGGTTTAATTTTTTGAGTTCCAAGTATATTTTAGATATGAGACCCTTGTCAGTTGTATGGCTAGTAAAGATCTTCTCCCAATCGGTGGGCTTTCTATTGATCTTGCTAGCTATGTCATTTGCCCTGCAGAAGCTCTGCAACTTTATGCAATCCCATTTGTCCAACCTTTCTTTGATTTGTTGTGTTTCTGGGTCTCTATTAAAAAAATTTCGGCCTGAGCCAAGGAGACCTAGGGTTTCTCCTATTCCATCCTGTAATGTTTTCAGAGTGTCTGCTTTGACTTCAAGGTCTTTGATCCATTTGGAGTTGATTCTGGCGCAGGGTGATATATAAGGATCTAGCTTTAGTTTTCTACATGTATTTAACCAATTTTGCCAGCACCATTTACTGAAGAGGCTGTCTTTCTTCCATTCTATTGTTTTAGCTCCCTTATCGAAGATTAGATGGCTATAGGTCTGTAGGTTAATTTCTGGGTTTTCAATTCTATTCCATTGGTCCTGAGGTCTGTTCTTATGCCAATACCAAGCTGTTTTGATTACTATGGCTTTATAGTAGAGTTTGAAATTTGGTATTGATATTCCTCCAGCAGTGTTCTTTCCGTTGAGGAGTGTTTTTGCTATTCGGGGTCTTTTATTGTTCCATATGAATTTTTGGATTGCCTCTTCTATTTCCTTGAAGAATGAGGTTGGAATTTTGATAGGTATTGCGTTGAATTTATAGATTGCCTTGGGAAGTACTGCCATTTTCATGATGTTAATCTTTTCAATCCAGGAGCATGGGAGGTTTTGCCATTTTTTTAGTTCTGTGTTGATTTCCTTTTTCAAGATTTTAAAGTTTTCATCATAGAGGTCCTTCACTTCTTTAGTTAAGTTAATTCCTAGGTATTTTATTTTTTGTGGGGCTATTACAAATGGAGTTGCTTTCCTAATTTCAGCCACACTTTCCTCATTGTTGGCATACAGAAAAGCCATTGATTTTGGGGGGTTAATTTTATAACCTGCTACTTTGCCAAAGTTTTGAATCAGCTTGACTTCCAGCATCTTAAAGGTTGGCACAATTCTGGGGAAGCAGCTTCCTATGATAATGGAAACTTGACTCTCTGCCTTGCCTTCCAGTGATTTATGGACTTGGAGTGGGATTTAAATGGCTCTAAAGAAAATGCAGACCTAGATCACTTCTGACACAGGTGAGTTAGTGAAAATAGCTAGTTTCAGGTAGGAACATGGAAAAGACAAGCAGACAAGTATTGCCTGTATGACTCTGTTTTTAATTAAAGATAATGCTCTTTCCCCTTCTTTCTTTCTCCTCCCCATGGAGAAATAGAAGCAGAGTTCTTGCTCTCTGAGTTTAACCAGGACCTCCCTAGAGCAGCAGTCAGGCAGGAAGATTTAGCTCCTTCCCCTCTACTTCCTAAACCTCTCCCGGAGGCTGTCTGTCCTTCTGTGCTTCACTTCCTGCCCTACTCTTGAATGCTCCCCTGTGCAGCTGTTCCACAGCTGGTGGCCCTCCATTCACCTCCTGCCCCCATCACTTCCCTGTTGAAGGGAGCCTGGGGAGAGTGGGAAGGTGCTATGTCAATATAAGACATTTCCTCCTCTACCCCCTCAGCTGTGCAGCTCAGCTGTGTGTCCTCTGGCACCCACAAAAATCAAACACCTGCCTTCCAGATGTTTGCACCTACAGACCGGCAAAGCTGACTGCAACCAGTCTCGCAGAACGGAGTCATGTATTAAATTGAGAGCAACATTAAATGGAGTTCTTAGCCTGAAAAACTTAGTTTATTTATTTGTTTGTTTATTTATTTATTGTAGGGGAAGGAAAAAGGTTGTCCTTTCCTTCCCCCTTCCTATACTCTATGTTAGGAAGTCTGAAACCATACAGCTGAATTCTTTGTGCTTGAACACTAATGGAAGACTCCATGACTTCTCTTGGACTCATTGCCAGAGGATTTTCTTTATGACCAACAATATTTCTTTCCTTTTGTAAGGGGAGTAGGCTCATACTGTGCAAAGCTTATTTGTATTATCTCTTTTTCCTCAGGATAAACTATTAGGAGAGGAGGAAGTGAGGTGATACGAAATGAACAGCATCTTTGGGAAGGCCACGTAAGACTGTATTCAAACCTAGCGTCAAAGCAGCTATGAGCTACCTTGATATTTGTGTCCCAATTTTGTCCTCTTTAGAATTTGGACTCAAGCACTTTTCCAGAAAAATATCAACTTAGACAGAAAAGTAGAGTGAATATTATTAGTCTAGATATCATTGATGAAGAATTTGAAGTACCTTTTGTAAAAAGGTCTCTAATCAGCTGAGTGCGAATGGCTCATGCCTATAGTCTTAAATACTAAGGAGGCTGAGATTTGACAGCAATGATTTGAAGCCATTCTGGGCAGGACAGTCCACAAGACTGTTATCTCCAATAAACTACCAAAAATACAGACGTGGAGCTATGGCTCAAGTGGTAGAGTGCTAGCCTTGAGCAGAAAAAGCTCAAAGAGAGTACCCAGCCTCTAAGTGCAAGCCTCAGGACTGGTATACACACATGCACACACACACATGCACACACACAGTGTTCTAATCTTTAAGAGATAACACACTTGAAATGAGTAAAAAGATAGAGAAAACAATGCAAAAGAGTCTCAGTAATAGTAACAGCAACAAGAAGTGAAAAGTTAAGAAAAGTGAAATCTGCTTATGCACTCTAAAAAGGCCAGAATCTCTTGGGATGGGCTTGAGAGTAGAATAAAGAAAATCAGAACATGAATGGATCAATAGAAATTATCCAATCTGAAAAACAGAAAAAAAGTTTCACAAAACTATCAGACTTTAGGGAGCTGTACGTTGTTGGAGTACTAGAAGGAAAGGGTATGAGGTTAAAAATCAAATTGTCTAAAAACTTGAAGTTTTGTTCATTTTTATTTTGGTGGCACTAAGGTTTGAATTCAGGGCTTTGTGCTGAGTAGGCAGGTGCTCTACCACATGAGCCAGGCCTCCCCTTATACTTAGTTTGCTTTAGGTTATTCTTCAGACAGGGTCTTACTTCTGGTCTGGGGATGGCCTTGGAGTACAATCCTCTTATTGATGATTCACATATAACTCTGATGACAGACATGTACCATCATACCTGGCTTGTTTTGTTGAGATGAAGGCCTCACTAACTTTTTTCCCAGGCTATTCTTGATCTCCATCTCATGAATAGCTAGTATTTACAGTGTGGCCATAATACTCAACCAAACATTTCCAAGTTGGTAAAAACAGAAGCCTCTAGATTTAAGAAACTCAGTGAAGCTCAATCCAGAAAAAAAGTAATTAAAACAGACAATGTCCTAGTCAAAATACTAAAACAATCATGAAAGCAGATGAAGAGAAGTGACCCTTGTGAAATCAAGGCATCTAAACTGTGGAGCTCTTAGACTTCTCAAAAGAATCTACAGTGACAGAAAAAATTGGGGGGAAAAACATAAGACTTTTTTAAATCCTTTAAGAAAAGAGCACTGTATATGCAGACTTCCATAGGCAGTGGAAATACTCTTTAGGATTGAAGATGAATAAAAAAGTTAACAGATAAAGAAATAAAATAAGATTTGTTACTAGCAAACTTACTCTAAAAGACTTATGAAATAAGAAGTCTTCACACACAGAGATAATGATATCAAATGGAAAACTGGGCAATGAGGAGTGAAGGAAGAGAACAGATAAGCAAGTATACTTGTGGATTTAATAGACCATTTTCCTATTAAATTCTTTATGATATGCTTAATGGTTAAAACAGAAACCATTGTCTGAAGGGGTTTTCAATGTTTGTAGATAGAATATAAAGGCAACTACAATATAAATTCGAAGGGAAAGAAACCAATATGATGGTAAGATTTTATATTCCATCTATAGGGGCAAAATATTGAATCAAAGTAACTGAAAAAGTTAACTATTTATGTAGATATATAGTATATATAAAAATATACTACTATACATAGTAATTTCAAAAGAAATCTTACACAAAGACAGATAGTTTCAAATGCAATAGGTATAGTAAAATAGAATGTGAAAAAGTATCCACATAACCCCAAAGAAGGCAGAGGGGAAATAGAAGAAAAAATAGAAACAAAGAATAAAAATGGCAGGCCTAAATCCAAGCATATCAATAATTATGTAATGAAACAGCTCACTTCAAATGCTACATAATTATGTGTTGCAAAATGATATTTGGGTGGGTGGTCCCTTAAGACTGTAATGGACTGAAACATGCCTGGTACCTAGTGATATCATGGCCATCCTACAGCTATCCTTAGTCGCATGTTTGTGGTGGTGCTATGTATGCAAACCTACCGTAATGCCGGTTGTAGAGGTATAGCACATATACTTGTGTAGAACACGTAATACTTGATAGTGATAATAAAAAGGGTTTTTAAACTACGTGCTGAGTTATGGTGGCATCAGCCTGCTACAGTATCTGTTAGTTTAAATATCTTTTGATTTCATAGTTTTCTTTTCTTTTGTTTTTTTGTTGGTTGTGGGTCTTGAACTCTGGGCCTGGGCGCTGTCCCTAAGCTCTCCAGCTCAAGGCAAGCACTCTACTACTTGAGCCACAGTACCACTTCTGGTCTGGTAGTTAATTGGAGATAAGAGTCTTACGGACTTTCCTACCTGGGCTGGCTTTGAACCACAATCCTCAGATCTCAGCCTCCTGAGTAGCTGGGATTACAGGCATGAACCACAGGCCCTGGCTTTTGTCATTTTATTTTCTGCTTAATTTATCTTCCATAGTTTCTACCATGTAGCTTAGGGCAATAGCGGGCTATGCCATCCAGGTTTGTGTAAGTACACTCTATGAGGTTTGCATATGAAGAAACTGTGTGATGGCTCATTTCTCAGAGCATCTCCCTATGGTTAGGCAATACACAGAAAGGGAATTTATGGAAGTTATTTATGGCATAGCAGTACACAGAAAGGGAATTTATGGAAGTTAAAGGAATGGAAGATGACTTATAGTACGCACTAACCAAAGGAAAGGTGTGGTAGCTCTATTAATATAAGACAAAGTAGACATTATAGTAAAAAAAAAAAAAGATCATTGAGAAAGAACATTGCACATTACATCAATTCACTAAGAAAGTGTGCAATCCTAAATGTTCTACCCCTAACAACAGAGCTCCAAAATACAGAAAGGAAAAACAGATGAAAATGTAAGAAGAACTAGATCCATAATTATAGTCAGAGACTCTAAAAGTTCTTTCTTACTGTGTGATGGAACAAAATTAGCAAGGATATGAAAGGCCTGGGCAGCACTATCAACCAAATGGATATAATTGCTACTTTATTAAAGGAAATTCATGCAGCATCACATTCATCCCAAGTACATAAGGTTCATGCACACGCCAGGCCATACCCTGGGTCATAAAATAAACCTTAACAAGATCGAAAAAAATTGAAATTCTGCAAGCTATGTTCTTTGACCCTAATGGAATTAAGCCTGATAATCAGAACAGTTTCCACAACACAGAAGGAAAAGCGAATACTGTTATGATTTGGGGATGTGGGAAGATTTCTTAGACACAGTACCAAAGCGTGATTTATAAATGAACAAATTAACAAATGAGACTTTATAAAATTTTAAAGAAAACTCTTTGAGAGATACTGTTGAGAAAAATGAGTCACCAAAAACCCACAGGTTATAAGACAATATCTGATAAGGGACTTGGTCACATGACATATATAGAATTTTCAAAAGCCATGAATGAGATAGAGTAAGTTCAAGGGACTTGGACAAACACTTTACTGAAGAAAATGTAGAAATGGAACAGGAACATATGAAAACATGCTCAGTATCATTAGTTATTTGGGAGGTGCAATGAAAACACAGTGAAATTAAAGCCATATCCCTAGAGGAATGGTTGAAGCTAATAAAGGCTGACAATAGTTGGGGCTCAGCACAGCTGGATGGGGAGTGTGTAGGGGGACAGTTATGGTGCAGACGGATCAGATTCTGGTGGGTCCCAGAGTCTAGTTCTACATCTTTTGAGTTGTTCCACAGTTTGCTAGTGGTGAGCACAGATTCTGAGGGATGAATGCTTATAATTCCCCAGGGCCAACTGAACCTTATTTTGAGATACTCATTTTTTCCTCTTAGAAGCCTCCTAGTCATTTAAGAGAAGAAGGTACCAGGCCCGAACACACTTGTTCAGAAGCCATACCATGGCTCTATCTTTTAGGGACTTACCCTCTCTTCCTCCTTTTCTCTCCAGCACAGCTACATCTAAGGCATTCGTTCCTGCTGTGGATGCCTGAACTCACTCCTATACCTTAGTTCCACTTCCAAGGGCTTATGAAAAGATTCCCCAATCCCAAAGGTAGTTAGTCCTAATGATTATTTTCCATTTCTGCATTGATCTCCCTTTATATGGGTCTAGTATGCCAGAGTGCAATTTCAAGCATATTTAAATTAATTGCTGTTTAAGAAGGGCAATAAACAGTGAAGACAGAAGGCTACATTCAGAGCTCAGTGCTTCAAGCTCTGAAGGAGTTGAATAGTGTTTTCACAGTACATTTATTCATTTCAGGGGGGTATTTAGCAAATTCCCAGTACTGTTAGGTTTAGCAACAAAACAACGGGGTTTCCACTGCAGTCAGAAAAAAGAGACAATGAAGAAATCAGTCACTGGATAATATGTCAAATGACAGAAAGCATTGTGGAGACGTAATTCTACCATCTAGAAGTACTATTGAAAGGTGATTGGACCATGAGGGGACTAACATCAGCAGTGGATGGACCCATTGGTGAATTCAAAGTGGAATGGGCTAGTTGGAGGAAATAGGCCCCTGGGGATAAGCCTTTGAATTGTGTATTTTGTCTGAGGATCCTTCCTTTCTCCCTCCTGTCTTCCAGGAAGTAGACCACTGTTCTAGCACATGCTCCCTGCTATCATGTTCTGCCTTAACCCACAAGTCCAGACACAACAGACCCACATGACCACGGACTGAAACCTCAGAAGCTGTGAGCCAAAAACGTATCTTTTCCCCCTTAAGTTTTCTTCTCTGGCATTTTGTCACAGCAATAGAAAGCTGACTGACCAAGGCCCTTAAGTTGAATTTTAGGTCAAATGAAGAAGATGAGTTATGATTGAGTTTATTCTCTAATGGCCCAAATGCTTTGACTTCAGAAGGCAAAATTGAAAGCGATTTCAATTTCAATTTACCAGGATAAGCTTTTCAGTATCCAGTAGAAACTTCCAAATTCCAGATGCTTCATCAGAAACTTGGAGCCGATATGATCAGAGTGGAATCAGGAGAAAATGGCAGTGCAGGTGTCCTTAATAAATGTTTATAAAACAAGAACATGTGACTGTCATTCAGGATCTCTCTAGGAAGATGGACATGGAAAAGTTCCAGAAAGGAAAGAAGTAAGCTTCTTGGAACAAGCATATACTTCCAGGTTTTTTTTTTTCTTTGAAAACAGTGAGTTAGAGATTATATGAAAGGAAATAAAAATGCCCAGAAAGACTGGTGAAAGAAGATTTACTAGGGAAAATCAAATCCCAAATCCACTGAAGTGAGCAAGGAAGGGTCACAAGCAAGTTAGTTATGGATTTTCTTCCTCCAAAAATAGCATGACCAAGAGAGTTTTAATTTTAAACTGACCACTTACTTTGCTTTGTGCATTAGCCCTTGTGACTATTTCCTTCATTGTTAACAGGGGAAGAGTTGCTCAGAGTTTTTCAAATGTGATATTATAGTAAGGGATGCGTACCAATCTGCCTATTAAATTTTGTGTTAGCGATATGCCTGTGTGATAGAAGAAAGGCAGCTAATAGATCTACATTTTTTATTCTTTTAGATTAAAGCATTAATAATGACAGATTCAAAGTTTCCATACATGCTACATATAACTACTTCCAATGAGAACAAAATCATGGCTGTTCTCAGTTCTTCTATACTCTCATCTCCCTGCTCCCTGCTAGTTGAAGTAATTCCAGAAATTAAATCATTTCAACCATAAAGATTCATATGTATCTAAAAAAAGACAAGGGCTCCTAAAAAAGACCCTCAATGCTATTATTCTGTAAAAATCAAATCAATTTCATACTACCATTCTCTATCCAGTTAGTCCTCATTCAGTTGTCTCATGAATACATTTTTCTTATTTAGTCAATGTCTTAGTGAAGTCCACACATTGCCATTGACTGTGGATAGAATTGTTTTTTCTTTGTTGTTGTATTTTTTTACTTGGAAAAATTGTGGCAAGATGCTATGTACACAGCTTTCTCAGGTAATCAGCACACACAGTACTCAAACTAAGAGAAGACTGACATACAGCTAATGTAGTCACCTGGACTGCAGATCTTCTGCAGAACTAACTGGTTTTATGTGCATTTATTCCACATTTTAGCATAGAAGTCAGTGACATTTTATCCTATATATGATTCATCTAACTCCACCCAGCCATAGCTACTGTAACCACAGTGGATTTCATCCAGTTTATTCGCATTCTCTGTTCTGGAAACCACTGGTCTCTTCTGTATCTCTACTATTTTAGTCTTAGAAAATGTTATATAAACAGAATCATAAAATATGTAACCTTCTCCATATTTCAAATGACTTCTTAAGGAATTTTCTATGCAAGCCTAGAATGTGGAAATAACTAAGAAAATAAAATGTGCACCTATTAAAAGGATGGTCAGGCAAATGGATGTTCATTCAGTCAATGCTCTTTTAAATTTAATTTAATTTTATTGTAAAGGTGCTGTACAGAGGCCTTTACAGTTACATAGGTAGGGAAATGAGTACATTTCTTGTCGAACATTATTACCTACCATTGTTACCCACACCTTGGTTTTTCTCCCAAGTCAATGTATTTTAATCGAGGATCTGAGATGTGCTTGTTGCTCAGTGGCAGTTAAGAAAAAATACTTGTTTTCTGGTGATTGTGGTTATGTCGTGTGTTTTGTTTGGTAGGGTTGTCAGACGAGTGTCTACAAGTCATAAAACCATTATTTCTTTCAGGAAGGGGATGTTAGGTTTGGCCCGGGTTTCCGTCTTTGCTTCTTTCTCTTCCCCTGTCTGGGATTGCTTGACTCCACCCACAGGATCAGCCTGTCATAGTTCATTCAAGCTCCTCCAACAAAATACCATAAAACAACTGGCTTATACACAACATAAATTTATTTCTCACAGGTCTGGAGGCTATAGGTCCAGGATCAAGGCACCAGCAGCTTCAGTGTTTGGTGAGAGTCTGCTTTCTCTCATCATTGAAGCCTTTTCAGTGTGTCCTCCCCTGGTAGAAGGGACTAGCTTGCCCTCTCAGATTCTTTCATAAGGACACTGACCTTAACAAAATGTCCTTGTCCCATGACCTAATCACCTCCCAAAGGTTCCATCTCTGAACACTATCACCTCAGGGATTGGTGCACATAGCCCTTTGCAAATTTTAGAGAAACATAAATCTTTAGTCCATTGAAGCCTTTATAATCAGCCCTTATCTGAAGTCAAAATGACTTCAACCTGGTCTTACAAGCCAGCATTCAGAAGATTGTGCCTTTTTCTCTTACCTGTCTTGGACTTTGGGCCCTGGTTTTGCTCACTGAGTCTCTGTTTTGAGCATGGCTGGTACTCATCTTGTGCTCCATCCTGTAAGTAGAACCTTCATGTCTGGTCACAGTGTGTCACTGTGAAAATGCTTGTGTTTTGCTTTGCCAGCCTAGAGTCCTGATGCTAAGTAATAACCAGCTCTGAAGGATACCAAGGCTGCACAGGTCTCTACAAGCATGCCAGTCACTCTCTGTGTCTTACTCTAAAGACTGAATTTCTAGTCCCCATACCCCCCGTGTACCAGCTGGCTCCTAATTCTTCTTCCAACCCTCCCTGAACCACCACCTCTTTCCGGCTTCTGTTTCCTCTGCATTTCAAACTTTTCATAATGTCTTGGACTTAATTCTTATCGAATTCTAGCTACTCTTTCCCTACCCTTGGAAGAGTTTCATTCCTGGCTTTTGGCCTGCAGGATTACCCTATGCTATGTGATTCGGGCATATAGAATGCCGTCTAAAGATTTGAAATAGCTTTCGGTTCTTTATAAATATCTGTTCATGAGCTGAACTGAGAATAGAAGGGAAACAAGGTAGATCAATTCTTAATTGACTACTAGTAGAATAATGTAGAAAAATAAGTCTGAATATGGTAGAGTGATAACTCTTTGAGAACTCAAAAGACCCAAGTTTTAGTCTAACTTCATCACCAAGTAGCTTGGTTCAGAAGGACACATCTTTGAAGCTCAAATTCTTTGGAGCATTATTCTGCAAATGAAAAGAACAAATCTCACAGTGATTCCTCAGTTTTCCTCTGGTGTTGACACCCCAGGGTGTTAACATCCTAGACTTTAACATCTTAGGTCTAGACAGCTCTGTATCACTTTGAGTCAGGTCATCATTATTATTATTTTTTTTACTGAACTGTGGAGATCTGTACTTCCCTACTGACACGGGAAGTGTTGAAATCTCAAATCAGAATCTCTCTCTTACCTTTAAATGCTCACATGCTGCCCTAATGGCCACCCTGCCATTGATGTCAGAGTGAAGTCGAAATTTCTATGCTCAATCTGACCTGACCATGCCCATGATTTTTCTATGCTCAATCTGACCTGACCATGCCCAGCTTCCCGATCCCTTATTAGGTCCCTCCTAACATCACAACCTGCACCTTAGCCACTTGAAATGGTTCAATTTCCAATGGACCTTGCCTCCCAATTGCAATTCATTTAGGATGTCCCATGTTTCTGCTTTATTTCTCATGCTTGCCACACCACATGGAACAATTAGGATTTATTTATTTATTTAATGACCATTTATTATTTCTAAATTCATTCATTGCTCAACAAGTAAGTAAGTGGTGATTCTATTTGAAAGTAATATAAACCCAACTCTTTTAGCTTCAAGTTTTTTAAAAAGTGAAGGGGCAAAGCCAGGCACTGGTGGCTCATGCCTGTAATACTAGCTACTCAGGAGGCTGAGATCTGAGGATCACGGTTTGAAGCCAGACTGAGCAGAAAAGCTCCCATGAGAATCTTATCTCCAGTTAACCACTCAAAAATCAGAAGTGGTGCTATGGCTCAAGTGGTAGAGTGGCTAGCCTTGAGGACAAAGGCCCACACCCCTTCTCCCCCCCCCCCACAAAGTAAAGGGGCATATTTGGAAGTATAACAGGAAATCCATGCATTTACCTCTTGCTCTTCTCTCCTCTTGTTGCTTTTTATTCTCTTTGACAGGGATAAATTTCTGTTCCTTGTAAAGGCTTCAAATCACAGAACCCAATGGCTAGATTCTATCCAACTGGCTTGAGAAGAGTCACTTTGTTCTATGATTGGATGGTATCCAAGCCAGTGGCCAATCTTGTGGCCAGGAGAGGAAAGTGGGCTAATGCAGAGGCAACATAACATAGAGTCTGGAGTACAAACTTGACACCTAGGTCAAATCAAACCTTCACTGCCTGGGTTCAAATTCTAGCTCTGCCTCTCACCAAGTACACAACTAGCAAGTTATTTATTGTTTCTGTGCTTCAATTTCCTCATATTTAGAATGGACATAACTGTACACATTTGTAGGATTTTGAGGATTAAATGGGTTAATTGATGTATAGAACATATATGGAAACAATGGGAATAATGTTGGATGCATGTTAAGAATGAAGTATTTGTTAAATGAAATAAACAAATAGTGCCATTGAGTTGCAATTTCTAAGGACGTAACCACTTCATTCATATTCACATTTTTAAGAGTCTTATAAGTCCAATACACTGCTCTTAGCAGGGAAAAAGATGGGGAAATTTCTTTACCTATTGCAATAAATTTATTTCTAATACTGGCCAGTGATTAAAAATCACGATCTTTGCAGTATGAATCACACATCTATATTTTAAAACAATTTTTCCACTGAAATTGGCAGCCATGTATTGTACAATGCACCTTTCCTAAAAGAAAAGAAAAAACAGTGCACCTAACATTTCATGACAGATGCAGGGGTCGGCTTTCTAGGAGCTGTTGGTTTTCTCATCATGATCATAAGCAGAGTTCTTTCGTGATCTACAGGTTGGCTAAGGACCTCTCCCAAGCCTTGCTCCCAATACCCAGCTCAACATTCCCATGGATTTGACTTAGCAGCTCCAGCTTTGAGCTGTCTGGATGTCTCCCACAAAAGTCTGTGCTGAGTTGCAAAACTCCAGAATTCGGCCTCCTCCATCGGCACGATCTAAGCATGTCAGCTTTGCCACATGAAAGAAAGCTGCTTGTCTCTCAGAGCAGGTTGCCAGTTGGATAACTGAGTATCATCCTCCCTGCCCATAATAAAACCTCCCCTAGAAGCCTTTACTACATTTCTCAGTCTATACAGCAAGCTTGGCCTGGATGGCGGACTGTGAAAGGAGGTGCCATCAAGGGTTCTCAGTCTAGCGCCCGAGGCTCTCTTCTCTGACACTTGGGAGGGAGGTAGGCTGTCTGGCAGTGAGTGGGGCTTTCATTCCAGAGCTTGACCTGGCCTGTGTAATTAAATGCTCTGGCTAGACCCTATCTCATGGCTGAGTCACCCAAAGGAGGTACAGTTACTAGGTTCTGGGAAACGCTTCCCTGGTGGTGAGTGTTTACATCCATGAGGAAAACCATACTGAGGCAGAACCATCTGCACCATCTTAGGTCTCCTCCAAATTGCCTGGCCTTTATGATCCAAATAAGAAGTAAGGGATTTGGTTTTTGCCTGGATGACTTGGTGCATCACGTTTGTTTTATGTGTTACTTTGTGCCTTTGTGTAGATCGAGGAAAGACAACAAAATCCAGATAGTGGACACTTCTGTGACAGATGTGAGAGAATGAGAGCAATGTCATGATTGAATCTATGTGTTCTTACCTTTGAGAAACCAAATAACTACCATAGGATACTTGGGAGAGAACATGAGTATCGGAAGACACCGACATGGCTTAAAGAACTTGGAAAAGACACAATTTCTGTGATTTTTATCTTTCTTTGAAAAATAGCATTAAAGGATTGATGCAAAAACTTAGGAAGCTAAGCACTGGTGGCTCACACCTGTAATCCTAACAATTTAGGAGGCTGAGATCTAAGGATCTTAGTTCAAACCAGCTGAGGCAGATGAGACAGAGATACTCTCATCTCCTATTAACCAGCAAAAAGTCAGAAGTGGTTCAACTGATAGAGTGCCAGGTTGAAGTGAAAAAGCCAAGCAAGATTATTAGGGCCCTTGAGTTCAAGCTCCAGTACCGGCATCAAACCAAACCAAGCCTTAAGTAAAGAAATGACCATAAAAGCATTTTATAAACTATGATCTGTTTGGTCAAAGTGCTGGCCTCTGATAGTAGTTTTCTAAGAGGCCTCCTCTATCATTTCCTCCACTCTTTTATCCTCTCTGCACATCCTAGCCAGAAAGCTGACAATCAGAAAAACCAAGCCTACTACTCAAAAGGATGTTCTGGCTTGCATTGAGCACTGACTGCAAGCTTAAACCATCAACTTCTTTTTTGGGCACAATGTCTCTTTCCTATTGCTGAAGCTCTGTTCAGCTTGGAATCCTCCTCTGAGGGCCTCCTCTGAGCATTGAACTTCCTAGTTGCTAGGACTTTTCAGATGGCACCTGCTCTGTAAAGCCTTTGAATTAATGTCCCCTAGCATATTGAAATTTGTTTATTATTGTTATTATTAATTTTATGTGTGTGTGTGTGTGTGTGTGTGTGTGTGTGTGAAATGACAGTAGTCTGGCTACTGGTCAGCATGGATGAGTTCTATTATCCTGGTCAGGTGAACGGCAGGGTCACAGTCTTTATGCTTCATCATCTTTTTTTTTCTTTTTCTTTTTGGTCCGGTCGTGGGGCCTGAACTCTGGGCCTGGGCACTGTTCCTCAGCTCTTCAGCTCAAGGCAAGTGCTCTACCCCTTGAGCCACAGCGCCACTTCCAGCTTTTTTTTCTTTTTGCTTATGTGGTGCTGAGGAATTGAACCCGGCGCCTCATGCATGCAAGACAAGCGCTCTACCACTGAGCCACTTTCCCAGCCTGCCTTTATCATCTTTGAGTCTCTATCTTCCTTTAATTCTGTCGAGAGACCATCCTGATGATACTCATAGAGGGTTTTCCATAAACATTAGCTGCTAGAGTCAATTGGTTCTAGGTGTTATTAGACTGAAAAGTTTTCAAGTGGCAAGTGTGTGTGTGTGTGTGTGTGTGTGTGTGTGTGTGTGTGTGTGTGTGTGCGCGCGCGCACGCGTGCGCTTAAGAATTCTAAATCTGTGTCCCATTTCAAGGCAGCCCAGGCTTGGGAGTAGGAGAGGCTGAGTCTGGTTGAATGGAGTCAGTTGCCCAGGACTCCCTTGAGCTATGGTCCACATCTCTGAGTTCAAGCTGCTAGGGTCTTGGATGAATGTTGATAGAACCAAGAAGTTGTGTGAGATGCCCAAGATTCCATGGAAAATCACCAGAAGGAATAGACAAGCGGCATCCTTCCTTACAGGCTTGCAGAAAATTTAACAACATAGAAAGTTATTTTATAAGTCCAAAGTATTCTCTCTTCTAATGGCTATATCTATGCTCTGTCTGACCCTCCTCCTGCTTTAAGGGATACATAGAAACTAAAAAGAACAACATCTAACTTTAAAAAAATCTGCTTGATGTAAATGATTATGTGGTCACATCTCTTCCCTGTGGTTTTTACCGTCTGTCCTTCTCTTTCTTCTCAGTCTATATTTCTTGCCTCTCTTTCCCTGCCCACATCAGAGCTGAAGGTATCCCCAGGGCTTACTGTTCTTGCTCCAGTACCCACTTCCCATGGTCTCAACTTGCATCTCCACACTGGGGACTCCTTGTCTCTGACTCTGATCCAGATGTTATCGTTTCTGCATTCCCAGATCCACAAAGTACTCCCCATTCTACCATCCATGGTTCCTTGTATCCATCTCCCCTAAGATGAGCTGGGCCAACTAATTAATGATGGCAACCTTTTGTGGTTCTTCAGTCTGCACTATTTAAAAAAAATATTTTTATTATCTTTACATAGTTGTACAAAGGGCTTAACTATTCAACAAGTCATTTTATAAATATAATTCATCTTGATCAATATCACCCACTTCCGTCTTCCTCATCCCTGCCAATCCAACCCTTCCCGTCAAGTTTTTTAGTCTCATAGGATATGCATTGGCTATTATAGCTGCATTCCTCCTCCCTCTCCTCTCTTCATTTGTCCACCCACCCCACACCCTCCCCTTCCCCAGCCAAGGAATTCTTGACTCTGTTGTCCAGTTAGAAATGCTGAGACTCAGAGCCAAGAAGCAGTCTCGCACTGTCACAGGAAGATGGCCACAATGGCAGGACCAGGACTTGGTCTCCTGGTCCATATGCAGGGTTGTGGTCACTTAGCTATGATATTGGACCTGCTGCCTCCTTCCAGGCAGATCTGGAGCTCCATTTCTGACCCAGAACACCATGTTTTGGATTGGCTAGCCATCCCTTCTGATAAGATGAAAAGCTCTTCATACCTATCCTGTCTCTTCCGTCCTCAGAAAAATGTCTCTTTCCTTGACCTTTCTCTTACTGTGAGGAATCTATTTACTCATAAGAATCTCAGCTTGCATATCACATCTGTTCTCTTGCTTTCTTGTCCAAGATTCTCCAGCTGCGTTTGCAAGCAGGAGGAAGTTAAAGAATTTGTAGTTGTTGTCAGTGGTAGTGGTGGTGGTGGTGGTGGTGTTAGCCAGAAGAAGGCTGCTTACCATTGCTACTTGGGCCTTTACTAGCTTTGGAGGTCAGGGTAGGTTTCAGCTTCTAAGATTCTGGAGATTTATAGGTCAGCATTGACCCCTCACCCCACCCAGTCTTCTTTTCTCCTCTTTATAGGAGGAGATCAGGGTGACTTGCCATCTTACCAGGTTTTACAAGAGGGAACGCTTCTTCCTCCCATATGTCTCCAGCTCTTGCCAGGCTAGATTTGGGGGCCAGTCATGAATGGGGGCCTTCTGCCTTCTTGGTGCCTTTCCTCTACTGCTCATAGCCTTCATGGGGAATGGACTCTGTCCCGTGCTGTGTGGACTCTATCTGTGGAATGTTTCATCCTGATACTTGGTGAACCAATAGCCTTTTCCTGTACGAAGCTAAACAGTCCCCCTATTGTCTTTGGCTACTTCTTTACTATCACCCTCCAGGACCTACTGATGACTGTGTTCATGCAGGCACTCTGGAGTCCCAAATAGATGGGTAAGGGACTCAGAAGCCACAGAGGAGGGAGGTGATATGTGCATCGTTTGGGCTCAAGTTCTTCAGCTGTCCCAGGTAAAGAACTTCAGTCCCTGATGTATGAAGGGGCCATACATCCAGCCAATTATCAGAATGGGAACTCGGGCCTTGTGACACTGCATGGTACTTTTCTTCTCTGGGGGATAATCAGACCAGGGTAAGATGATAGAAAGTGAATGTAAGAGGACCCCAGGAGGGATGAAGCTCTTGATACCTTGAGTTCCTCAGCAGAAAACTGAGAGCATTGCTCCCAATGGGGCACATAGTCATAGTAACATATGTTAAGAACATAGTAACCTATTAAGAACATAGAAACCTATATTCTTAACATGTAGAAAGAAAAGAAGGGTAGGAGGAAAAGTGGTCCCTTTCTGTTTGATGACTTACCTTACACTACTGCTTTCAAGAGTCAGTCAGGTGCCCACTTCAACTCCTGAGCTGGCAGCTCAAGCAGTTTAAAGGTAAACTGGGGGATTCAGGAAACTGGAATCATTACAGAAATAACAGTCCAAGTCCAATTCCCAATGAGACGAACAGCCAAGTGTCATTAAGGTGGGGATGCATGTCCTGTGAAAGTAAGCTCTACCTCGGGAGTACTCAGCTCTGGTGCTGGGTACCACCAACTGCCTCCCTCTCTGTCCAGCAGTGCTTTTATCACACAGGGAGCTAAAGGTAGGAAACAGGATCCAGAAGAGAATGGCTGTCTGGATGATGAGAGGAAGCTGGGTCCAGAGGAAAAGAGACCAAGTCTGGAATAAAGGCGTGTTAGAGACAGGTGCTGGCCCATCGCGTGAAGATTGTTCCATGAAACTTGGAATGGACTTGCTTTTGTACTATTATGCCAAATTTCTTCATATGACATGATTCTTCTATGTCCAAAAGAAAAAGCCTTCTCTAAGCCCTGACTCCCAGGATGTATGAAAAGCCATTTTGTTGTGCATTCTTTCCTTTTCTTAGGTTGTATTTTTTCAAAGTTGTTCCATGTGATATGGGAAAGGTGTCATCAGCAGTTTTTACAGAATTATTTTGAAGATGCCCACTAGACAGGTTTTGTTGATTTAAATTCAACCTTTTCAGGTACCATATTAAGTTGAAAGTCCTGGTATTGGTACCCAGGGCATCCACACTAAATTCTGGTCCCTGGGCCACCATGCACAAGCTCTATCAGATGTTAACTTGGGATGGAGCCTTGAGTAAGAGCATTACTTTACATGTTTCTGGAACTTGTCACTCTCTCCCTCTTGTAGTTATGGGAAATCCTACAATTATCTCTCTGCCACTGGGTCACTGTCTTCTTCCTCCTGGACATCGGCTCCCAAATCCTTCTCCTCTTGAACAGATAGTCTGGAAGTATTTTAGTTTATCTAAACTTCTGAAAATGGAATGTATTTGAGTGATCCGAAGGATCTGGAAGCTTCTCTTCCCCATCCTCTAATCTTTTCTGGTTTCCCTCTTTCTCCTCAACATTTTTCCTCCATTTCTTCTACCCACTTTTTTCTTCTTTCCTTCCTTCCTTTGTGCTTCCTTCCTTCCTTCCTTGCTTCCTTCCTTGCTTCCTTCCTTCCTTCCTTCCCTCCCTCCCTCCCTCCCTCTTTCTTTCTTTCTTTTCTTTCTTTCTTTCTTTCTTTCTTTCTTTCTTTCTTTCTTTCTTTCTTTCTTTCTTTCTTTCTTTCTCTCTCTCTCTCTCTCTTTCTTTCTTTCTTTCTGTCTTTCTTTCTTTCTTTCTTTCTGCCTTTTCATTTCTTTCTTCACTTTGAAATATGCAAAGAAGTCTTAAACCTCACTCTAAACATACAAAGACCATGTTACATTTCTTTGAAAAGAAATGGAGAAGGTAAGGTTTCTTTCCTTTTCCTTTTCCTTTTTTTCCTTTCCTTTTCCTTTCACTTCCTTTCTTTTCCATCGTGTCCTGTTCTTTCCTCCTCCTTTTCTCTCCTTCCCCTTCCTTAATTGTGGTGAACTCATCAGCAAAAGATACATGGCCAGATGTCAATCAACATTTCTACATCTCAGCTGATTACCTGAAGTTTCACATAAACACACAGTGTTATAGAAGTTGTAGATTAGGACCCTCAGTTATTGTTACAGAGGCTAACTTCAGTGAGCCAGCAGAAGGTGGCCTCTTGCTCTCTTTCTCTGCTGCATTCATCCATTTATATTGCTAACTCTATTGTCATATCAAAGTACCAAAGACTGGGTAGCTTAAAGAAGGGAGTTCTTTCTCTCCTGCTTCTGGAAGCTAGAAGCCCATGCTTAATGTGTTGGCAGGATTGTTATCTTCTGAATTCTCTGACCAGCAGATGTTTGCCTTCTTGTGTACTTGTGTGGTTTTTCCTCTTTGAATATGCATCTCTTCTGCTTCTCTATGTCTCTATTTTCCCTTCCTATAAGAATGCCACTTAGCTCAGATGGAGGCCTGGCCTAAAGATCCCATATTAACTTAGTCACCTTTTTGAAGACCTGATTTCCAAATATTGGTACAGTCTGAGATATTCAGCATTAGGACTTCAATATACAGATTTTGTTGCTGGAAAAGAAACACCGTTCAGCCCATAATACTAACCTAAGCTCTTATAGCAGTGAATTCTATTCTTTCTACTAACAGTTCTAGGAAACATGGACTCTTAAGTGGCCGTGGCAGTTCATTGAACATTTTTAAGATGCCTACCATGATACAACTTTACTTTGTGATTACTGAACTCCACACACTAGCTACCAAGATATCTGTTTAGGAAATTAACTTCATTATTCCTAGAGATGGATACTGAGTATTAAAAGAAACTAAACCTATGGTAGAGTGGATGTTCTTTTTAACCACTGGGATTCTTCACAGGATTTTATTAAAAGTTAACTCACATGTATTTGGAAGTCAATGGGAAGGTGGCCAGATAGCTCCCAGGTTGGGTAACCTCCAGCTCTCAGCAGTTCTCCTCAAGCTGGATCCACAGCTACAAAGCCCATAGCCCTACCCGTAGTCTGACTTCTTTGGAGCTTCCTGCGTCATGGTGAGGTGGAACAAAAGGGAAGGTGAGGTCAACAGCCAGCTACTCCCCTGCCAGGGTCTCAGGGTCAGCAAAAGAGCTTCTGGGGAAATGCCTCTGTGAGGGAGTCTGTTGGCAGCACAAGGGGTGCTCTTGTTATTCTTGGCCCTCCTGAGCAGCCCAGGTAGCTTGGCCTTTCATCTTAACAGGCAGTATTACTGGTACATATTACTCCATTCTCGCAGAGGTAGGGCTTTCTTTAAAGAAATAATTAGCAGGTACTTTCAAACCTCTCCAGTGACTCATTCGTCTTTGAAATATTAACCCGGGGTTGTCTCCTTCAGAGAATAAAATAATGATGATAGCAATTTATTTCATAGCTAGATCCAGGCCAATTAGCACACCCCCTATGCCTAGAACTTAAATAACCATCTTTAAAATCTCTTTAGTCTCTAATGTGTCCTGAAAATTCCATCACCAGGACTTTTCCTTTGAATGTTTTTCTTTCTCTCTCTCTTATTTATTATCATCATCATTTTACTTGTACATATTTATGAAGAATAGTGTGGTAACTGAATGCATGCATACAGTATGTAATGATCAAATTAAAGTAGTTAGCATCTCCATCTCTTTAAACATTATTTTTTTTTCTTTTTGATTGCCATGCAATCATTGTACATACAAGGTAGAGTGTGTTAGGGTTTCTACAGTGGAGAAGGGAGTGGAGGGAAAGGCCCTACATGCTAATTCTTAGAGAATTAGCAAGGTTTCCTGATTGAAAATTTCGGTGTGTCATTTGTCTTTCTGAAGTCTCAAGGATTCACCAAGGGACCACATAGCCCTTTGAGCAATATAAAATCTTATTGATTTCTGTTTCTCAGAGCCCATTTCAGAGTCCTCTTTTTTCTGCTACCAATTTGTTTCCCATTGCAGTTTCTACAAGGCATGTAAGGTAAGGTCTCTCCTTTCAGAATCGGAGTGAGAATAATAGAAAGCAGTGGAAATCATCTCTGTTCAGTCTTCTCATTTTACAGGTGGAAAAAACCTGGATTCAGAGCACCCAGGGCTTTCAAAAGGCCTTATGGGGTGAGTTTGGAGGGAATAACACTAAACCAGTATCCTGACTACATTTCTGTTCCATTGTCTAGTTTCAGACATTAAGGCTGTGTTGCATTTGTAGGAACATGGACAAGGTTTTTGGGGATAGAATGCCTATGTTCTTGAGTTAGATCCTACTATACGATGTGTAAATTTGCAGAAGAGTAGTGGTGTATGATGTTATTTGTCTTTCCATGGAGGTATCTCCTGCTTGGGACATTCCTTTTTCTTTTTCTTCTTTTTTTGTCAGTCGTGGGGCTTGAACTCGGGGCTTGGGCCCTGTCCCTGGGCTCTGCAGCTCAAGTCAAGCATTCTACTGCTTGAGCCACAGCGCCACTTCCGGTTTTTTTCTAGTGGCTTACTGGAGACAATAGTCTCATGGACTTTCCTGTTGGGGCTGGCTTTGAACCATGATCCTCAGCCTCCTGAGTAGCTAGGATTATAGACATGAGCCACCGATGCCCAGCTTGCTTGGGGCATTTCTATTCACTTTTTCCTTCTATTTATCTTCCTTCCTTTTCTTTTAATGTAGGGAAATACAGGATCCAGGAGTCTGCAGAAAGCTAGGTTTAAGTTTTTGGTCAAATGTTCCCATGCCTGAAAGGAGATGTTGGACTGTTCGATGAGTGGGAGATTAAAACACATTGTTTAGTTGTTTAGAACTGAGGACTGATAATAGTCACCAGCTTCACTTCATGAGGTTTGTAACCACAGGTAATCTCAGGCCACCTCAGCATTCACCTATCTCTCCAACCATTTTATATATCCAAGTTCTGGCCTGCAATGTATTAAGCTTGGGCAAATTGCTTAAACTTACTCATGCATCAATAAATCTCAGTTTTGCCAAATACAGGATGGAAATAAAAATAGTGCCCACCTAGGATTGTTAAGAAGATAAATAAAATCTGGTCTATTTATCTCTCCATCTATCTAGCATCTGACACATAGTAAACAATTGGTAAGATGATTTTTTAATTGCTATTATGTCTCCACATCAAGTTTGAGAGAGCTCTTGCTGATTGTTTGAAATAATTAATCTATTAGCCATCTCATGGACTTGGTGAATGAACTGGGGCTGATGTGAGGGGTTGTGATTGTATGTCCCCATGCCTTTCTTTCTAATGTCTGTTTAGTAGCATTCGGTAGCCTTCCCTTGGGTCCTTTGTCTGCACTTTCTGTGTGAAGGACTGCCAGATCTATCTTCTCTCAGACAAGGACACCAGGCAAATCTTTCTTCTTTGCCAAGCCAGAAGAAATCTAATGGGAGGGGCCGACTCCCTACCCTCCATACTTGTAAAGGGAAGCAGCTCTCTTCCCTCACCCCAGGCTAAGTTATTCTGAGGCTATAAAAAGATCCCAGTCCACTTCAAAGGGCTTTTTATCAGCTTATCCATGCAGATCCTGTTCAACTCTTCTCATTTTCAAAGGGAGAATGAAATCCCTTGGCTGAACCCCTAGCTAGGCTCTTACCTTCCTTAAAATATCTTTAACTTCAATTAAACTGATCCTTTTTGGCTTCCTTTAGCAAATAGGTTGTCTTCACAAAGAGTTCCCTAACAATCCCTCTCTCCTCCCTCCTTGTCCCATCAAAGACTTGTCATTCTGATGTGCAGGAAAACTTGTACAGCGTTAAGCCATGTAGCTTGGGCCTGACTGTGATGTTACTGGACCATTTTTAGTGTACTCTTCTTTGAGAACATAGCAAACTCAACAGTACTTCTGTGCCTAAAAGGGAAGCAGTAAATTAAGCATTGATTTGGAAAATAATGTCCTGGTTTTTCTAAGTCTTGTTCTGTCACAGATCCCCTGTGTGAATTTGGTAAAGACTGGGTTTCATTTTCCTATAGTTAAATGAAAGAAAAAATAATAATCATGCATAATAATCTATTACTTTGCTGTGATTGCTTTTTTTTTTTTAAAATCTAATTCCGGCTTTTTTTTTCTGCTTATGTGGGGCTGAGGAATTGAACCCAGGGCCTCATGCATGCAAGGCAAGCGCTCTACCACTGAGCCACCTTCCCAGCCCTTTTTCTCTAATTCTGTATCACCAGTAAAGGGTATGTTTCTTGAGGACAGGGAAAGTTGTTTCACCTCTTACCCCATTTCTTGAAAAACATGAACTGAATAAAGTGTTTTGGGTTCTCCACTGGGATACCTTTCCATGTGAACCAGTTGTGCCCTTTGTGCCACATATAATGTCTGTGCCTTCTGAGTCTTGATTTCATGGTCTTCCAAACAGCTTCCTTCCTTTGCCAGTGGGATAAGCTCCAGGTAATAGAACACACTGTGCTGTAGGAGGTAGATCAAATAACCCTCTGGCTCTTCTAACTTCACTCATGCTAGATATAGCACATTTCTGGTTATAGGATCTGGCTTCCTTTTTAAGGACTTCTGCTCTTCTGCTACTTAGAAGAGCAAGAAAGGTGTCTTACCAGTGGGAGAACATTGACCAATGTGAGAGTGTCTGCAGGTAAATCCATGGCTGCTGCTTCTCTCCAATAGCCCATTTATTTTCTGTACATGTGCAGAGATATCTAGTATGATTGAGTGACTGTTGAGTTTGTACTATAGAAAGCTATGGTCACTTGGCTAAAACAGCACCCTTGCTTCATATTCTTCCCTGCCTCATGTCCCTTTGGGTCCTTGCTACCCTGGAATCGTGCTTCTCCACAAATTCCTAACACTTAAGTCTCTCTTCAAGCCTTTTTTTCTGGAAGCTGGATTTAGGTGCCATTTACCCAATCAATCTACTCCCAACCTCCTTATCCTTCAATGTTCATACAAAGTTAGAAGGATAATACTGTCCAGGTACCCACTTTAACAAGTATAAAAATAAGGTCTAGAGAGGGAAGCCAATGGCTCACTTAGCAGCTGATTGAATGATTGACTCAGGGTCTTCCAGTTCTTGCTCCCAATGTCTGTGAGAAAGGGCATTACATGGAAGAAGAAGTTTTGATAAGTTTTCTTCTGTAAGTGAAAGGTCTTTAGTGGAAGTAACATCAGGGTGGAGCATGTTCCTAGCCGGTCCCTGGGTTGGATGATTCACTAGCACAGGGCAAGGGAGGCGAACCAGGACAACTGATATCTTGTACAAGGAGGAACCATCTGCTTTTGATCAGCAAAACAGAGACACCACCCTGGTCGGGACTGAGAGCCTTGGTATCTGCCATTCATAGGGCTTAGGGAGCAATGCAAACTGGTCTGATGTTTTCACTTTCTCATTTGGACTTTGCTGCTACTCTGATTAAAACCAGGGCTGCATAAGACCTTTAGAAGGGCCCTTCAGAGCTTACAAGCATGTCTTTGTGCACAATTGCTTCTGAGCTCCTTCCCTCTCTTTCCCAGGGACCAGACCAACAATCCTTGTTTGAGGGTTTATCTACATGGCCATTGTCAGCTTTTAGGATAAGAGAAGCAAAGAGAACAAGGGGCTCATAGAAACACAGACTGGAAGGGGTTTCAGGATGTATATTGCTAACCCATCTTACTTTATTGCAAGTGAAGAAAATAAAGAGCCAAGTCATGCTCGGGCTCAAGCAAGTGGATTGAGAGAGAGCTGGATTTTTGAAATAACTTAATTTTCTAACCAATTTTTGAAAAAAAAATTCAGAAAAGAAGGTTAGGATATTCCAGAAGGTTATAGAGGGTGAAGATCAGAATGTTGGCTATACCTCATCCTTCTCTAACCCCAAATCCAGGATGGAAATTAAAGACACAGTCTGGTGTAGCCTCAGCTATGTGAAATTGTAGAATGCTCTGTGGCCTGGGATTCTACAACTCTACCTCTTCCTGGATCCTCTCAGAGCTGTGATGAAGAAATTAATTAGACTGAGGGAAATTCTAGGATGTTATTGGGAAGAGGTCAGGAACCATCTTGGTAACTGGAAATGTAGTTGAGTCATATTCCTGAGACTCTGTTTCCATTAATGTGGGTATAGGAATGATAAGAATATTTGACTCACTGGATGATAGCAAGCAAGAGGTGAAAGTATGTCTAAAAATATTAATCTGTGTCTTAAAAGAAAACAAATGAGAATAGTTGGAAGAAATAAACTCCAATTGGGATATTTCAAAGAGAGTTTATTAGAGGACTCCTTACAAAGATGTAGCAGATCACTTTTATCCTAGCTCGACAATGTCCCAGAAATTAGTAATGAGGTGTGACTAGGGAGGTCTGCTATAGCATCTGAGCTCAAAGGAGAGGGAAGAGTGAGAAGAAACTGGAAGAAAACTATCAGTGGTCTGGGGAAAAAGGGTTGGACAGGTACCACTGACCTTCAGCTAGAAGAGGATCCAATTCAAGGTGACCTCACAGAGAGAGAGCCAGAGGGGGGCTCTCTCTCTCTCTCTCTCTCTCTCTCTCTCTCTCTCTCTCTCTCTCTCTCTCTGACCTCATCCCCTTTTCTTCTGATCTTCTGCCAGAACTCCATTAGCCAAACCCAAGTGGGAGTTGGAGGGCATGGGAGCCTGCTGATGTAATTTGTACAGGTCATCCTCCTAGAGTAGAAAGCAGGGTGGAGAAAGGTAGAGAGTGAATCTGGAAGGGCGAATGTAAGATATCTACACAGAACATACTTGTTAAACCCTGAGAGCATTAGCACAGTTAGTGGATTCAACGTGGTACCATCTAGAACCACCGAACTAATGCTACCTACCACTGTTATTGACTGACCACTTGTACTTACGTCCCTCACCCCAGACTTGCCCTTGAAAGATCATACTCCCTTCCCAAGGATGATCCATGTTGTATTTTCTTTTAATTTAGATGAGAGGTATCTCATTGGAGAGTGGCTAAAAATTCTAACCCTTCCGTGATGGGATTCCCAGGGGATGGTTGAACATGTTTACAACCTGTTCAGTGACAGACACCTTTGTAACTCTTGTCTGACCAGTATCCAGTTTATTTCTACCAAGAAGGACATTCTCTGGAAGAGTTGTGACCAGGAGGAAGCTGAGGTTTGGGTGTGTTGGCCAGTTGAGACATAGAGGCAGCACAAACAAATATAATAGAAGCAGTTTGCTATCGCAAACCTCAAAGAGAAGAGAGCAGCATGTCTCCAAGTGCCAAAGGGAAGGTGGAAATCATCTGGTACACACTTAAACCAGCAGGTCAGGAGCGAGGGAGAAGTATCTGTCAGTCAGTGCTCTTTGCTGGGATCCAGAGTGTTAGTGGAAATAGCTTTCCCATGGGGGGGGGGGAGTTCTCCCATGAGAGTTTATAGTAAGCAGTGCCCACAAGTTACACTGTCATTGAGAGCTGGTCACTGTGGGGTATTTGCATAATCTGTCCAAGCAGTGGGTTGTGTTCACAACCCACAATCAAGTAGGTTGTATACAGCTGTCCCCTAGAAAGATGCTCATCCGGAGACAGCTGATTAAGGCAGTCTGTGGATTGATGCATTGAGGAACTAGAAAGAGGTGAAGAATGAGAGGCTGTATCAGGGTGACTTTGTACTACCTCCTGGTATTCAGAATGGATGTTGAGGCAAATGAAAACAGAATTCACCATGACATCCATGATCAGTTGTACAGACCTTTTGAATTCTAGGCAACTCAGAAGGAGCATTCCTTCTGCAACATGGATTGAGTTCTTTGGCTCATACTGGCTTATGGTTCAGTTTCTTCTTCTATCCAGTCTTGCTGCCTTCCCTCCCATTGGAGTTGATCTTAAGAAGGCCTCCTTCCCTCTCTACAATTTTTCTACTCAGTCTGGGGAAGTGATCTGTGTCACAGAATAATACACTGTCATTATATATTTGGAGCAACTACTCTAAGCTCAGTCTTACACTTCAGTGATAATTGTGCAATTTGTAGAGGTTCCTCTAAGCCAAGGAAGTTCAATGAGGGTTGAAATTTGTCCTTTTCAACACTCCCTGCAAAAGGATGCCTTTTTTCCTAAATCACAGGGTTTCCATATGGGCTCTCTCAGCTCTTGCTTCAGGCGTATTATTTTCAATGAAGTGTCCCCATGGATGGGATGTCCAACATGAAGTTGCAACATCCTGCAGAAAACTCAGAACAGGTTGTCTGTTCTTATAGACTCTTAAGAAGTAGAACTGAGGGCAAAACAAATCTCAGTCAGCCTTTAGGGGTTCAACTTGTGTACCTTCTTGCCTCCTGGTTGGCCTAATTCACTGGAGGCTGAGCAATTAGACAGTAGTGGGTAGTTACCTTAGTGCAGCTAATTCCAAATAGAATTCTCTTGCTCAAGAGACTACTTCCTCCTTCCCATGGGATGGAAAGAGTTATCTTGCCTATTCATGGGCACTATGGTTGAGAACACTCTTCATTTTCTCGAGAATACTCTTCATTTTCTGAGCAAATAAATTTGGGGAGCAAAGAGTCCTCTGAGCCCCAGATCTCTCTTTAGTTGCAAGTTGGCAGGTTAATTTCTTGGACGTCATGTGTAGTCTTCTACTATGTGAAACTCTACCTGGCCTTAGGCCATTGAAGTACTTGCCTCTTATCAGAATGGTGAAATTTCCAAGAAGAGCAGTTGGTCAGAGCCATGGTGGCTTCCCTAGCTGGTCCAGCTCTTCTTTCTGACAGTCCTAGATCAGAAGCAGTAGAATGTTTCTTTTCTTTTTGGCTCCTACAAAATCCTGCACCTCCAGGGCAGGCTCTGTAGAGGCTGGAGGGAGCAGACAGAGCTGTGTCTTTGATGCTGCTCCAGAAGGAGGCCTCTCTCCTTGACCAATGGTGAGAGGTTCTATTTCATGTAGACATTTCCCATTTTTATTTTTCTTAAAACATCCCTCTGGGAGATAAAGTATTATACATTTATAGTTTTGGCTTGCCAAGAACATCCCACTAGTTCATCTCATAAATCCTGCCAGGTCTCCCTCCAGCAGCAAGTTATGACCAGTCCTACCAGGCCTGGGGAGGGTAGGAGTCACTGAGAAGCCAGCCCATGGCCATTGGTAGACTTGGGCACCCTTGGCAGTTTGCATCTCCTTGTCATTCCTGCTCTCTGACTTTGAGTCACAACATTCCCACAGACAGTCCACCATTACCTCCAGAGATAATTCATATTCAGTCTTGCTCTCCTTCTCCCCGCCCCACCCCACCATTCCACTCTGCTTTGTCATTTTAAATTCACACGCAATGCAAGCTCTTTCTAGTCACTGGCTCAAGAAGTCTCAGGCCTGGCTTAGGCCTCACTCAAATCCTAATACTTACCGTTGGTAGAAGAAAGCTTGACTTCTCCATAAGCCATAAGATATTTCCTTTATAGCTCTGCAGCCTGTCTTGCCAAAAGATGAGAGTTCTGGGACCCAGAGGAGGTGGGGGCAGGGAGCAGAAGTTCACCTTCTCTCTTCATTTTAGTAACACTGGACTTCCATTGAGGTTGGCTCAACAAAAACAATCTGAGTCTAAAATATTTTCCTTTTGTGGGTACTCTTCTGGCCTTACATCTGCAGGTGTTTTTTTCTCATGCTGTTTGTCGAGCTCGTTTCCCTCACTGGCAAAGTCTGAAGCCCCTCATCCCTCCCTGGCTCCTTTCCTTCTGTCTCTCTTTTGTATTCCTTTATATTTCAGTCTCTCCAGCTCAGAAGAGATGAAAAGTTGAATATTATTATCACAGTTACTTTAAAGTTCAAGCCATAGAGTCCTTTGCCATAGGTGAAGAATCAGATGTGTGTGTGTGTGTGTGTGTGTGTGTGTGTGTGTGTGTGTGTGTGTGTGTGTGTGTGTGTGTGTGTGTGTGTGTGTGTGTGTGTGTGTGTGTGTGTGTGTGTGTGTGTGTTGCCCACTCTTATCCAGGTGATAGACGCCAAAACTACACATAAAACCCGCAGCTCAGTCCCTTACTAGTTCTCTTTCTGTGATAGCATGTTGCTTCTCTCCCCTCCACCCCACTTTAGTAGGAAGCATTTGAAAGGTGCTTTTGTTGGGCCTTAAGAAGTAGCTAAAAGCAAGAGACCCAGCCCCAAGTCTCCACTTTGCACCTGTGACTTTTTTTTTTTTTTGATCCGGTCGTGAGACCTGAACTCTGGGCCTGGACACTGTCCCTCAGCTCTTCAGTTCAAGGCTAGCGCTCTACCACTTGAGCCACAGCGCCACTTCCGGCTTTTATATTTTTGCTTATGTGGTGCTGAGGAATCAAACCCAGGGCCTCAGGCATGCAAGGCACGCGCTCTACCACTGAGCCACCTTCCCAGCCCCGCACCTGTGACTTTTGATCTATTCTCTGCTGCAGTCACTTTTTCATCACTTTGGGCTCCAAGGAAGACCAGATCCACTGAGAAACATCTTGTGACAAAAGACAAAGTGCCCTTCAGACAGGCAAGGCCATCTCTTTATCTTGTGGCAAAAGGCAAAACTTCACCCCTCAGGTGGAAGCAATAACAACTTGTCCTGAACTCCTCCAAGGACAAAACTGAGTTAATGGTGAGCTAGATCACAACTTAATCTGGGACTGTTTTACCTGTGCCTGCCTTTCTCATCCCCTGCGCCCAATTCTCTCTGTGTAATGTATGGCCAATGTCTATGCCCCTGAGAACAGCTGAAGAAGTATGAAAGGTTGTTTTTCTGTGCATACTGTGTAATAAATCTCCTTTATCTGGCCGTCACCAGGTCTCATTATTTGGCATATGGGGGTGAGTATTTGGATCAAAGTTGGAACTCCTAGACTTTGGGCCTGGGGTCTAAAAACTTGGTTTCACTCTCAGGAATTCACACCTTGTCATTGCTTTTGGCTCAGACTTTTATTCTGCTTCTTTTCAGCTTTTATCTCCATGTCAATCCTCATGGCTACTGAAGCCAGGAAATAGGAAAGCCCTGAGGATGCCTGCCTTGATCACTAAGGTGGTCAGGTTTGGAGCTTAGTTCCAAAGCTGAGTTATATTTCTAATTGGAGAGGTCTCTTAGGTGGGTCCCAGGCTGCCTTGAATGTCTGGAAGGTGACAGTGATGTAACAGTTTTATCTGCCTGGTGCTTGAATGGAATGAGCACTAAGAATTATTTTTGGAATCAAGGAAAAAACAGACATTTAGTTCCTTTCTGAGCCACCCAAGGAGCACTTCACTGGAACCTTTTCTCTTAGAAGGGGTGGGGAGACAGATTTCTAAGTAGCTAGAGAAGTTGTGATTCATTTCTATCTTGAAATGACACATGCCTACCCCCTCCTCCAACCAAGAAAAAAGATGTCTAAATTTTGGGTGCTGCCGTGAAGCACGGTTTGTGCTTCTTTTAGGGCACATGGGAAGAAGAGAAGAGAAAGAGAGAGAGAGAGAGAGAGAGAGAGAGAGAGAGAGAGAGAGAGAGAGAGAGAGAGAGAGAGAGAGAGAGGAAGAGAAGAGGAAGAGAGGACCCCTGTTTTTTGCCTAAGGAGACAGGGGGTGAGTGGGTCACAGTTAGTGGCACTGTGGACAAGGCAAGGATAAGTTTCCAGAAAGGCCAAAGGTTCCAATGAGAGAACTGGTTGATGTGGGGATTTCCACTGTTGCTATCATGTCACTTTTGGGGCCTGTTTTATTCCAGAACCTTTGGAGAGCCTTTCATTGTAGAGTAATCCCAATTAAGTTATCTGAGAGCTAAGGGAATTCCAACCCTATCAGCTCAAAATATACTCAAAATATAGCTTTTGAGCCATATTTACCTGTACTGGAATCTCAGATTTCTTTCTTATACTCTGTATTCTTGAGCAGATTAGAACAGGACATGGTTTCCTCATATTAGAACAAGAATCAATATTCCACAGATCTGAATACTGAGAGTCACTAATGAGGCCCAGAATGATTGATTCTCTCTTTGTCCACCAGGTATTCAGTTTCTGCTTTAGAAAAAATTATCTTGAAGTAATTGTATATGGGTGTTGCTATTTAACAAAGAAGTCATGACTACAATGTATCTTGATCATCCATCCCTCCCAACCCATCCCTTCCATTACTTTCCTTAATTTTGTAATATATATTACAGATGTGTATATATGTGTATATTTTGACTGCATTCTGCCTCACTTCTCTTCATTTCTCTACCCCTCTCCACTTAACTCTACTCTCTTAACCCTGCCAATACCTGTTTCCTGGTGTTTATTTTGTTGGACTTTGACTTTTTCTTTCTAAGGAATTATGCTATTTGAGTTCTCCCTAAAAACTACTGTAATGTAGTTAATACATGTATAACTACTTGTTTATCACCAGAAGTGTTTACTTATAGGCTTATAGGCCAAATCTAGCTTCCAAGATATGAAGGAAACCATTGTTTCCCTTCAAGCACAGTTTTTGAACTGTTACTTGCTGGTGAAATCATAGAGTGACTAGGCTGTTTTGTATTGAGTTGATGTAAGTCTCATCCCCTGGGAAGTTCATAGCACAAAAACAATGGCAAAATACAAACATTTTCAGTGGCTTTCTATTCTCCAACATCCTTCCTTTCTGCCTTCACTCACTCACCTGTTACTCTCACTGCTTCAGGCTCCCTAGCTCCAGGTTTTCATTTGTGCTCCCCGCTCCTGGTTTCAGAACCTGAACTTCCTTCTGACTTCCCCTGGTGACTTCCCGTCATCTTTTGGATGAACGCGCCCCCATCCTTTAGACCCTTCATGGTCCTCTGTGGTAGATTGTCCATACCAACCACACACCATAGTGCGGTCAGATCACTCAAGTACTGGGTTATGTATTACCCAATTCCCCTTCTTAGCTGCGCCTCCATGGGGGCAGTGCTTGTCTAAGTCATCCTGAAGGCCCAACTATCCTACAAAGTGATTTGTCCTTATAAGTCCTCACTGGGTATTTGTTGAATGAAGGATTATGGAAGGTTGAATTTCACTTCCAGAGCCATGTTATCACAGTAGACCATGATACCAGGCACTAGGCAATGAGATTGGGGGTGTCACTGGCTGAAAACTGGGAGGACTCCTGGCTGCAGATCCCAAGTGGGTGTAGGCCCCTTCATTCCTCTCACATTCCAAGCCATCAGACTTTAAATAGAGGGAGGACTCATCCCAGATTCTTAGGATGTTTCCATGAGCCAGTTCCTAACCCCAGCAAGCATTACCATTGCTGTGCTAAGTTTATCCAAATTTTGTTCATCTCTTATCACAGCTTGGTGACAGTATACTTACAAACCGTTGGTTTCCAGGACATTTTTAGGACTGTACTTCTGGGCTGGTCTTAATCCTCTTACTACTACCTTCCAATGGAAAGCTGTCAGTTTGTGTGCTATCTAGCAACATCACACTTCTAGAATAATCCACAATGACTGAGGATCCCTTCAGTATTTTCCATCTCAAGTCTCATAGTAGATTCCTGGCATGAGAACAGGCAGCAGCTGGTGATCAGTACCCGCTGGTACCCACCGTGGGCAGGACTAGGACCTGTAGGGGTCAGGGAAACATAAATGGAAGGGTAGATATTACCCTTGTCTTCAAAAAGGACAATCTAAAACAGGAGGAAAAACAGCTGGGAAAATCTAGAAGATTCTTTTCTCATGGTATGTTTAAAGTGTACATTTGTTCTAATTTACTAGGAATTATGACTAAAAATATTTCTTTTCATCACCAATTACTCTTTAGCTTCATGAAAACATATGGTGACTGTCCATTGTTTCTTTTTCCCTTCCTTAAAAAAATTCAAGTATAATTGACATGCAACAAGTGGCATTATGTTTAAAGTTACAAATGGCTACATCTTAACATTTGTTTAATCATTTAGCCATCAACACAATCAAGATAAATAACATACCAAGACATATTGGCTCAGGATTGTAGTCATAGCTCCTCAAGAGGCCGAAACCTGGAGAACCAGCCTAGGCAGAAAAGGCTGCAACTCTCCATCTCCCATGAATCAGCAAAATGTCAACTGGTACTGTGGCTCGAGTGGCAAAACTGTATCCTTGAGCAAGAAAGCTGAGCGTTCCACAGGTTCCCTCCCATGTCTTTCTGGCTCTTCTCTTTTGCTTTCACAGCTACCCCATCTCTAAGCAGCCAAGCAGCCACAGCTGCTTTTTGTCCTCATAGATTATTTGTAAATGGAATCTTCAAAATAGGTACTTTGTTCTCTGATGTATATGTTTGACTAAATTCCTTGGCCCAGTCAAGTTGATCTAAGATTAACTGTCACAATATCCTAAGAACATTCAATCTGGCAGCCTGTGATTCCATTATTTAGGCTTTCTTTAATTTCTCTCAGCTATGTTTTGCAAGTTTTCAGTGTATATTTTATATGTTTTGTCCCAAGCCTATTATATTATTAATACTGCATAAATAATTTTTTCACAGCACTAGGATATGCATTCAGAGCTTTGTGCTGCTAGGCAGATATTCTCTCAGGGATCCATGCTTTCAGCTTCCTCCTCCACCCCCCTTTCTCAACCCCCCCCCCCACTTCCCCCCTCTACCCTGACCATGGCCCTTTTTTGGCTGTGATTTAATTTTGAGATAGGGTCTGGCTTTTTGCTTGGGCCAGCTTGGATCATGATCCTTCTACTCTTACTTGCCACCATCACTGGGATAACAATCATGCACCAATATTCAACTACAGGGTGGGCTGGAATCTTGCCAACTTTCTACCTGAGCTGGCCTCTGATTGCAAACCCTCTTATTTCTGTTTCCAGAATAAACAGGATATTAGTTGTAAGCCACTGGTTTTGTTCCTTACTTATGCCTTTGTAGAATACTGGTAAACATGGATACAGTTTTGTACATTGATTTGTGTTCTGCATCTCTGCTAAACTTGCTTATTACTTCTGCTACAATTTTTTATTTAGTTTCCAAGAGATTTTTTCCACAGAAGTAATCGCATCCTCTGCAAATGAAGACCAGTTTAAATTTCTTTCTTGACACTAAGGATATAATGTAGGCCCTTTACATTTTTTTCTTATCCTATTGTACGTGATAGAACCTCCAGTAAAATGTTGAATTATTGAGAACCAGTGTTTCTTAAAACAATTCTAAAAGGTTGGCTTCTTTTTTGACATACATATTATATAATGTACATGTTATATATTTTACACTTACCAAGGTATAAAGAAGTTTTTCTTTCCACAACTTAAATGATAGTATTGGTGCCTGTTCAAGACAGAAGCCAAGAATAGTTCTAAACAGCATAACCACTAATATAGGACTGTCCTACAGAGCAAAGAACAATTTACCCAAATATCAGTCATGCATATCTTGAGAAATTCTAACACAGTGTAGCACCTTTACCATTGTACATCCCCATGTCTCCCAAATGCTTGTGGTTTTGCTAAAATAATTTAAAATAATTTAATAATAATTAAAAATAAAATAATTTCAAAATTATTTTTGTTTAGTCAGTTACTTATCTTTTGAGTAGGGGCAAGTAGTAAGAAAGACCTATTATATATTTACCCATGTAATTCTCCTTTTCAACACTCTTCACTCCTTTGTGTTGTTCTAGTTTCATGTAGGGATCCAGCTTAACATGACTATAGCCAGTCTAGTCAGAACTGCTACTGTATCCAGGAGATGACCCTGGAATGCCTTCCAAACCCTATAGGATATATAAACAAAATCATTAAAATAATTAGGTGATGTTTCATTCTGGTCACTGATGCAGTGATTATTTCTTAGCTGATGTTTGATATATTAATAGTTAATTTTTTAAAAAGAAAGCCCAGGCACATTCCAGTTAGCTAGAGATCATCTTTGTCTAGCTTAGTACATAAGCTCCTTTTTCCTGCCCTGGGGTGAAAGAATCCTCCTGTCTTTACTGCTACCTAACACACTTCTTTCCACACATCCTTCATAAATTACATTCTTAGATTTGCTCTTAGAATTAAATAGTAACTTTAGATTTCTCTGCCTCTTTCTGTGGTCTTATAACACCTTCTACTGTTAGCAGCTGGCTTTTATACATTTGAGTTTTTCTGAAACATTCCATCTGGTATCTTTCTACTTTTGCTTGAAGGACTTTCTATTATATTTTTGTAATGTAATTCTGCTTCTGATTAACTTTTGGATTTTTTGCACTTCTGAAAAATACTTTAGTTCACCTTTGTTTTTTTGTTTTCTGCAATATATCTTTACTAGGTATAGAATTTTAGGTTTAGTACTTTTTTCAATACAAGTGGTTCTTGTTTCATGATTTGACTTTCAGTTTTTCAGCTTTACAATGGTGAAATGGTGATGCAGATTCAGTAGAAACCATACTTTGGATTATAATGTTTTCCTGTGCTATTGATCTATGGAGAACTCTAGTGTGACAATAGGCCATGGCAAAGATCCACAAATCCCTGTCAACCACAGGATTATAACGGTGATCACCAATGCCTTGTAGTGTGTTGTATTCTTTTGTTGGTTAAATATATCAAATGTGAATTCAATTTAGGATACTTTCAACTTCACAATAGGTTTTTAAGGAGAAGATCCCATCATTAAGGATTTAAACGGTATAATTCCTTAGAAGGCTTAACTTACAGTCCAACAAGAGGAATACCAGAAAACAGGTACTCAGAAAGGGGAGGGAGGTAGACAATGAAAAGAGGAACTAGTGGAGAATACAGTCACAAAACTTAATGCACATCCTACAAAATTAAGAAAACCGAGGGGAGGGGTAGGGTTGGGAGAGATGAAGAACAATGAAAGGGGTGACATACATTGAGAAGCATTGTATTCGTAAACTTTGTTGGATGGGAACTCTTTTGTACAACTACTTAATGATAATAAAGTATATATTAAATATACTAATAAAATTATTAACATTACAATTGATAATATTATTAAACAATAATTATTAATGAAGAATATATAAATATATATAAAATATTAAGAAAAAGGAGAAACAGAAAAGTAGGAGTTGAACAAACAAAAAAAATCCAAGCTAGAAAAAATGAATATGGAAAAGAAAAAAGACAAAAAAAATGACAAGGAGTACTATTATTCCAATGTCTGATCATCTGTGTTGTTTCTGACAAATAATCTACGATCATCCTCCATTCTTGTGTACTTAATATCTTTTCTTTCGATTTTTTTTTTAATTTTATTTGTGAACATACTGTACAGAGGGGTTACAATTACATGGGCAGGATAATGCATACATTTCTTACCAAGCATTGCTGCCTCCTCCTTTGTTTACCCTTCACATACCTTCCCAGCCTCCCCCCTCCCTATCCCAATCCCAATCCCAATCCTTCCCTTCCCCCTCCACCCCCCACCCCTGCACCGACATTGTAAAGCTCGTTTTTGACATGACAACTTGTACTTCTCATTGTTGCAACAGGTCCACCTGTATCCTTAAACGACTTGTTTTTCCCCATCTCCTCCACAAGTTATACTGACATCAAATATAGTGAAAGCAGGGGTTATACTGTGGGGGAGGGACATACAAAGCAACAAAGAAATAATCTTATAAATGCGTTAATAACACATGCATGAAAGAAAAAAAAACATTAAAATACCTATCTAAGGGTTCATTCTCTTAACATCTTAACATCACATTATCTGACCTTTTCTGCTTGACTCACACATATACTAGATATTGCAAATAAGGGAAACCATGGGACCTATGTTTCTTTGGGCCTGGCTTACTTCACTTAATATAATTTTTTCCAAGTTTTTCCATTTCCTAACAAATGGGGCAATGTCATTCTTTCTGATGGAGGCATAGAATTCCATTGTGTATATCCTCAAAGGAACAACTGCCCAATAAATAAGTGGGCAAAAGACTTAAAGAGAAACTTCTCTGAAGAAGAAAGAAGGATGGCCAATAGACACATGAAGAAATGCTCAACATCCCTAGCCATAAAAGAAATGCAAATCAAAACAACATTGAGATACCACCTCACCCCAGTTAGAATGGCAAAAATCAAGAACTCTAACAACAACAGATGCTGGAGGGGATGTGGACAGAAGGGAACCTTACTTCATTGTTGGTGGGAATGTAAACTTGTTCAACCACTTTGGAAAGCAGTATGGAGGTTCCTCAAAAGACTTCATATAGAACTCCCCTATGACCCAGCAATCCCACTTTTGGGCATTTACCAAAATGTTTACAAACAAGACCACACTAAAGCTACCAGCACAACTATGTTTATTGCAGCATTATTTACCATAGCTAAGATATGGAACCAACCCAGATGCCCCTCAGCAGATGAATGGATCAAGAAAATGTGGTATATATACACAATGGAATTCTTTTGATTTTTTTAAAAAAATTATTTATTACTGGTTTTGACCAACCTGTATATCTTGGGTCTTGGTGTAGTTCTTTCTTTCTTGTTTTTTTGTGCTTGATGCAGGTTCAAATTCTTGGATATGTAAGTTTAGATTTCCTATCAAATGTGTGAAAACTTTGATAATTGTTCTTTTCATGTATTTTTTCTTTCTTCTTCTTCATTGGGCAATTTTATTAGTCTATATTTGGTACTTGATCATATCCCACAATCCCCTTAAGCTCTATTAATTAAAATTATTCATTCTTTGTCTTTGTTTAATTTTGAATAATTTCTAACATTATGCCTTCAAGTTCACTAATCTTATCTTGAAATATCAAATCTCATTTATACTATGCAGCATATTTTTCTACTTAGAAATTGTACTTTTAATGCATACAAGTTTTATTTAACTATATCATTTATATCTATAAGTGTTGGACATATCTTTAAAATATGTTCAAATATGAAATTCTTTTAATAACTTTGTTAATTATGTCTGTCAGACCTATGTTGTTGTCACCTTTTCCCCCCTCATTATGGGGCATGTTTTTCTGGGCTTTTATGTGTGAATAGTTTATTTGATTATATAAATTTTGAATTTTATCTTGCAAGTTTACAAAAGTTTGGTACTTTTGAGTTCTGCTTTTAAAATATATTAGGGGCAGAGTAGCATCCATTCAAGAGCTCGGTATGCCTCAAGGCTAAGGCAAAGCAATGCTGGACTCTACATGTAATGGGTTTATTGAGAAGCAATCCTATTGTGCACACAAGCAACATCTATATTAAAGCTATCATATCACTGTCCTGACATTTCTATTAGCAAATATGCTGTCGTGCTTCATTCTCTTGGATTAAATTTCTAGTATGGATGGTAGGAACAGATATTGTTGTCAGAGCTGTGTAAAGGTTGGTCACTGCTTTGTCAAATCCTTTCAGGCGATTCTTTTTCGAATTCTCTTTAGTTTTCTCACATGCACTGATAATTACTCAACAAAGTACCTGAGATGAATCTTTTTGTTAGCTTAAAAATTTATTGTAGAGGTGATGTAGAGAGGGGTTACAGTTATATAAGTAAGGTAATAAGTACATTTTTGAACAGCATTAACCCCTCCCTCATTTTCTCCCACTTCCCCCCCCAGTTGTCCCTCCCCCCCCAGTTGTAAAGTTCATTTCCAACATAGTGTCTAGAGAGTATCACTGTTGCATTGGTTTACCCTTTGACCTACCATTTCTCTGATTCACCTTCCCTTCCCCAAACCAGGTAAACTTATATACAAGACAAAGGCTACAGAAATAAAAAAAAAACAGTGGCAACAAGGAATGAACCAAAGGAAATAAAAGAAAGAAAAAAGAAATAGCTGAAACAGTAAAGCAAAAAAACCCCTCTTGTTTCCATTTCTTGGAGTTCAATTCAATAAACATCATTTTATTTGGTCATATGCACATAGCTATTGAACCATTGTGATTCTGTACTAAGAGCAACCTCCTTTGTTCTCACTGTGTGATACTTAGAGGCTGTTCAATTAATCATGTCCAAGTGAAATTATTTGTCTTTTTAATATCCATTGGATTAACCTGTAGAATTATAGACATATTCTAGTTATTACAAATGAGGAAACCCACACAGCCTGTGTTTCTTTGGGTCTGCCTTACTTCACTTAATATATTTTTTTCCAAGTCTTTCCGTTTCCTTATGAATGGGGCAATGTCATTCTTTCTGATGGAAGCATATAATTCCATTGTGTATATATACCACATTTTCTTGATCCATTCATCCACTGAGGGACATCTGGGTTCATTTCATATCTTAGCTATGGTAAATAATGCTGCAATGAAAATGATTGTGCTAGTATTTTTAGGGTGGGCTGGTTTGTGGTCATTTGGGCAAATCCCTAGGAGTGGGATTGCTGGGTCATAGGGGAGCTCTATGTTTAGTCTTTTTTTCTCATTTCTTTTTTTAATATCTATTTTTTATTGTAAAGATACTATACAGAGGGGTTACAGTTACATAAGTAAGGTAATGACTGCATTTCCTCTTGAGCCTTGTTACCCAACTCTTGCCTTTCCCCCATCCCAGGTTGTAAAATTCATTTTCAACATTGTGTCTTGTACATCTCATTGTTACAATGGGTCAACCTGTATCCTTGCTTCAGCATTTTATTAACCTTCCCCTCCCCAAATTAGAAAAATATATCTTTTGAGGAACCTCCATATTACTTTCCAGAGTGGTTGAGCAAGTTTACATTCCCACCAACATTATGGTAACTTTCCCTTTTGGGCACATCCCCACCAGCAACTGTTATTATTAGTTTTCTTGATAATGGCCATTCTAATTGGGGTGAGGTGGAATTTCAATGTGGTTGTAATTTGCATTTCTTGTATATTCAGAAATGTTGAACATTTTTTCATGTGTCTATTGGCCATTCTTACTTCCTCTTCAGAGAAGTCTCTCTTTAAGTCTTTATCCCACTACTGATGGGGTTGCTGTTCTTTGAGGATTTGTTTTGGGGGTGTTTAATTTTTTTGAGCTCTAAGTATATTTTAGATATGAAGCCCTTGTCCGATGTATATCTAGTAAAGATCTTCTCCCAATCTGTGGCTTTCAATTTATTCTGCTAGCTATTTCCTTTGCCATGCAGAAACTCTTCATTTAATGCAATCTCATTTATGTAGCTTTTGTTTGATTTGTTGTGTTTTTGGATCTTAAGAAGTTTTGGCCTGTGCCAAGGAGCCCTGAAGAGGACTCTTTTTTTTTTTTTTTAAATATTATTATCTTCAAGTAGTTGAACAAAGGAGTTGCCATTCAAAAAAGCAGTTTATCAATGCATCTTGATCAATGTCACCCTTTCAATCCCTTTACCCATCCCTCCCAATCCACCCCTTCCTTGCCCTTTCTTAATTTTGTAGTATACACATTGAATTTTTGACTGCATTCTCTCCCACTTCTCTTCAGCCTAAGACTCTTGTTATCTTTTGGATTTTTCACTTTTCACAAGTCTCTCAAATACTCACCCATATGAACTCTAGCTACATGGGTCTCTCTCTGGACTCAACTCCATAAATCTGCTGGACTGTGCCTGAGCTCATCTGCTCTGTACTAAGGCTTAGAAGACTCAAGACAATAAATTCGTTCAATAATAGGACTCACATCATTTGTCATCATCATTCAGAGATCACTGACTTTTCTATTTTCTCTCTCTTCCCTTCGTTTCTTCCTTTCTTCTTCCCTTTTTCCCTCCCTCCCTTCTTTCCTTCTCAACCTTGTGTTTAGTGCCTTGAAAATTGTTGGTTCATATATTTTGTCTGTAACTTATTTTGTTATTTCAGATCAGATGGTCAGCCTATCATTACTTCTATGTTAGTAAGTTTTCTGTCACTCTAACAAATAAATGCTTCTATTATCCATTTATGAAGAAGAAAGGTTTCATTTTTCACATGGTTTGGAAAGTTTCAGTTCATGTTTCCTTTGCCACTTAGGACACATAGTGAGAAAGCAAAGGGCAGGGAGCAAATATGGAGCAAGGCCCTTACCTGATAGCAGCAAGGAAGCAAAAATGGAGGAAGAGAAAGGGACTGAGCCCCAATTATCTCCTTCAAGAGTGTTCCTCCTGACTGGAAGACCTCCCAATTTTAAAAATTCCAAAAACCTTACCAATAATTGCATGAAATATGGACAAAGCATTTAACACATGGGCTTTTGAGGGACAGTTACCTAAACCATGACAACTCTACATGGTTTAGAAGTAGAACTCTTACTTTCTATGTCTTGAGAACCTGATTCTTCCTGACTGCACTTGCTTGTCCAAACTCACAGAATGTCAACTTAAAAGGGTATATTTTGCTGTATAAAATGTATTTATTTACTTAGAAGAAGGTTAAAAATACTTCATAAATAGGGACATTTGAAAAATTATAGAGATGACATTCCTAGGTCTCAGGAGACATTCATCTACAAATAAGTTGCATGAACTTTGAGAAAATCACATGGCCGTCTCTAGATTCCAGTTCTTCATCTTTCCTGGGAAGTCTCTGATGCTTTGCTGCTTGGTGGGAGTATTACAGAGTAATGTTAGGTAACATATGCACACAGCTTTGTGAATTTGCTATATTCTCATGCATTACCCATCTGCTTTCCCACTTCAGGATGATGTTTCATCTGTCTTCTTTGCTAGACCAGGATCCTTGAGGGCAGAGATCTTATTTGTTGTTTGCCTCTGTACCTTCACATATCTCTCTGTGTGCATGCAATTCAATATAGGTATAGGGATGATGGAGTAAATGGACATTTGAATATTGAAAGTTAAGTGCTGTTCTGTTTGTCATATAGACAAAATTGTAAATATCTTTATTAAGTCACTAAAAAGAGATTAAAGCTCTTCTTAACAAAAATGTCAAAATTTGTGAAACTCAATATGTATGGCTTAGATTTGAAGCTGCCTTCTCATTTTTCTGTTTTGCTTCAAGCCAATCTATTCTCAATGTGTGAAAATTGCTATTCTTGGCAAGGGGTTGCATTTTGATGTGTTGATTAATTATTATCATTATCTAATGATCTTCTGAATTTTTAAAATACTGGTTCTGAGGCTTAACATCAGGGCTTGGGTCCTGTCCCTTAGCTTTTTCACTCATGGCTGGTGCTCTACCACTTGAGTCATACCTCCACTTCCTGCTTTTTTCTGGTTAATTGGATATGAGTCATGTAATTTCCTTGATGCTCATATCCTAGCCTCCTGAGTAGCTAGGATTATAGGCATGAGCCATCAATACCCAGCTGTTAGGGCTTTTTATTTTGAAATAAACGTAGATTTCTAGAGGAGGCACAGAGTTCCCATACTCAACACTTAGCTGCCCTTACTGTTGAAATTTTACATAACATTGAAATATTAACAGAATTGTTGTGGATTCATATTGACAATATTCAGTAAACTACCCATTTTATTTGAATATCATCTTTTTCATTTCCCTCTGTACTTTATCTGTGTCAAGATCCAGTCTAGGACACCACAGTGCATTTTTTAAAAACTATGTCTCTTTAGTCTTGTTAAATCAGTAACAGTTTCTCCTAGTTTTTCCTTGTTCTTCTTTGGCACTTTGAAGGGAATTGATACTGTTGGTAGTGTCTCTCCATTTGGATTAAGTGCTCAGAACTAAGAGTCAGAGATTGTAGGAGACAATGCCACAGAGTTGCATGCTTTATTACATTTGTATTTACATGGTATCAATGTAACTTACTGCCAGCGATGATAGCCTTGCCCCTTTGCTAAAGTATTATTATCTTCCAGAATACATTTTTTCCTTTATCATAATATGTTTGCTAGTAAAGCATCACCACATCCAATGGACACTAAAGGGGAAGGGAATTAAACTCCACTTTGTGGAGTTAGGAATATAAAAAGTTCATGTATATATGTTAACTTGTTTTAAGTTTTCCTCCCAGTTTTTCCATTTACCCATAAATGCTGCCTGTGTTCTAATAGTAACGTGGTAGGGCTCTGATTCCTTCTCCATTCCATCTTCAGTTTTCCTGTTTTTGAAAAAATGTTCTCTTCCTCATTTATTAAGTAATTTATTTGTATTAGTATCAACTCATAGCTATCTATTTTGTTTGGGTTTTAATACATTGCCACATTTACTATTTCATTCTAGTTTGAGCATCTTTCCCATGCTGACTATTGTATCTTTTATGATGTGTCTACTACTGGTTGATTTCTGAGTTCATGGTGCAACATTCTACCTAAAGCCATACTAACTTAATGTGACTAACTTCATGTGACTCAATCACTCACTCAACATTTCACATGTTTCTAAAATAGATTGGGTCTTGAGGGGAAAAATAATGTTCAGGTAATAGTTTGGCCTCCCAAACTTCAATTAAATTCATAACCGAACACAGAGTCTGTTTTTCTCTTTTTACTTCACCTTTAGCTACAAATTCCAAAGGCCAACTCTCTTGTCTTTCAACAGCTTCCTTGGGGTCGGATATCATTCTGTTTCTGTTGTACCGAAGCTCTGAAGCCTATTCATCTCCATTGCACTCTTTAGGAAGTGCGAGTGGTAGTAGAATTCAAAGGTAAGGTCTGGAAAAAAGAGAGTTTGTCCTGACCAACAGCCTGGAAAAACTACCCTGACATGTATGCACGTGTAATTGAAAGTAGTCTAGAGATCATTTTCATTGGGTCAGAAACCTTGGTTTTTTGTTTTTGGTTTTTTCAGAGAAGAAATTAAATCAGGCAGAGTAAAAATAATAAAAGAAGGTGAGATTCAGTTTTATATAGAAAGCCTTCTTTCATGTAACACCTCTCCACCTCACTCTTCTGTATCAAGAGTTTTCATGGCTGGGCTTGCTTTGGCCTGAATAATGAGTGAGTTGTATGCCATAACCAGCTGCTGAACACCTCACTCAACTCTGCCTTCCCGACCCTGAGAAAACTATGAGAAAATGAAAAGCCTACAGCCTCACAAGGTGGCCTTGCCCACTGGAACTCATGCTCTGCTTCTTTCTTGAGTTGTTTGACTATTTCATTGGCTTCTCTGAGTTAAACAGTGCCGTTGGCATCTACTAGACTACACTGGATGCCCTTAGTGGTTGTACATTCATGGGACCTAGAATAACCAGAGAAAGTTGGATTTCTGAATGCTCCTATTCATTCCTTCTGCCTCACAGCCTCCCCAAATCCCTTCCATTTCCCTTCCAGACCCTGACATGCGAGCTGTTACCAATCTACGTTTATTTAGGCACAATCTCCTCTACATGTATATGTTGTGTTTTTCAATACACTCGACGTCTCATTGCCAGCTGCCTTATTCTACAAATGATAGCATTTGGACTCCAGTTGAAAAGAAACAAGACCAGTTCTGCACCTGGGGCAGCCATCCACCTTCCACCTCCGGAACAATTTTTTTCTCTATTCTGTCAGTCTTGAGTAAACTATGGGAGTGGAAATGGTGGAACAGAATTTCGGACTCATTTACCTGAACAGTTTATATTCTTTGGATGTCTCCCAGCCATCCTGTTCTATCTCAAGTAAGGTCAAGTAATTTTTTCTGACCTCCTGTGGCTCATAAATTTCAACTTATGTGTGAGCCATGTGTCCACATTTCTTGATTTGTTTTGACTCATACCAGATGGGTAGTTACAGGCTGATGAGTGACTCATTAAAGCAACCATTATGAATGTTTAATATACATACACACACACACACACACTTCTACATATGTACTCACATAAACTTTTTAAAAATCATTGGCAAAGCAGAGATGCATGTATCAGGAGCAGATAATTCTGTCATAAGTCCTTTCCAGGGCAAGTAGCAGGTAGCCAATATAGCCATTACTTTTACTAATTCATGAATTCAACCATTCAACAAACTCCAACGAATTATTAACCATGTACTCATTGCTATTTGAAGTTCCCAAAGACAAATAAAATAGGACAAAGTTCTTACTCTTGAAGCTCACATTCTGGTATATTCATGGAAAATGTAAACAAATGAAGGGAGAAGAGAGCTGACACTTGTTTGAGAGCTGACACTTGTATTGTGTTCTACACTCTTTACTGTTATGTCTTCTCAAGACCTTCTAATTTTCCTTTCTCAGTATCTTAATAATGAGGTTCACACAAATGAGACAAATATGCAGTGATATATATATATATTTATATATATATATATATCTCAGCTGTGAAATATGTATTACAGTTGAGATGCAAAGCATTGAGAAAGAGACTGGATAAAACTATCCAAGCCCCTGAAATGGAACCTAAGAATACCCTTGGAAGCTTGTTTAACAAGTTGGTTTCTAGGCCCCATCCTGAGAGATCCTGGTCCGGGGAAACAGAGAATCTTCAATTTCATATTCTTTTAATGGAGGAGGGCTTCCAACCACTTTGATAGATAGAGGTAGACTTCTGCATCATATAGGTGCTTTGTTCTGATATCTAGTATGGCTAAATTTTATTTCTTGCTCAGATCCTAGTGTATGGAACACTGTCAAATAGATTTATTTATCTATTTCTTGATTTAAAAATACCATCATCATTTAACACCTTAATGTGAATTACATCATTAACAGCCCTGATCTTTGGCAGAAAAGGTAACATAAAATATTAAGTGGAAGTTGTGACTAATAGGAAAAAGCAAAGGCCTTATTTCTAGGACTCTATTGAGAGAACAAGTGTCAGGCTCTAATTGAGACTTTCTCACAAGTCACTGCTTCACAGCTGCAGTCAGAAAGGTGGCACATAGCAAGACTAGCTCTCAGCCTTTTGCCTTGATGTTGCCGAAGATCTGTTCATGCACCATTCCTTTCTGAACTGAGCTGTTTTTCCTCTCTGATCAGATACTTCTCAGAAATCTGTCTCTCTAGAGCCCTCCCAGACATTCAGACATAGCATTACCTCTTCAAATCATCTGTGGAAATTCTCAGGCCTTTTGTGTGTAGACTGACCATGTGTTTCTGGGTGTGTTATTGATTACAGATGACTCATAGCCACAAACTCCAGTGTGCATGGAGTATTGCCTTTGTTTTCTTTAAGTTAGCATAAACACAGCTTTGATTCTTCTTCTCTCTGGTTGTGGGAAATTCAAGCTGACATCCAGGTATTTCAGAACTTAGGATCACAGAATATTTTAGAATTGTTATTGTAAAGGTGATGTACAGAAGGCTTACAGTTATATAAATCAGATAAAGAGTACATTTCTTTTTGAGTAATGCCAACTTCCCTCTGGCCTCTTCCAGTTTTTATCCCTCCTGTCCCTAGCCACAAATTGTATAGTTAATTTTCAATATAGTATCTAGTGAGTTTCATTGCTACATTTGCTCACCCTTTGTCCTACCATTTCTATTCCCTCCCCTTACCCTGTCAAAGATTCATAAGCTAGCAAACAAGACAAAGAAAAGAAAACAAAAACAACAACAAAGCAAAAAAAAACCCCTCAGGTTTCCATTTTTTCTTTTTCTTTTTTTTTTTTTAAACTGGACCTTTCTTCTGATTCTTTTGCTCTAGGTGTGTCAAAATGTATAAACAATAAACTAAATAAATGCATATAAAATAAAGGGGCTCTGTGAATACTTTCTGTTCTTTACCAATTGACTTCTACCTTATTTCCAGATAGCCTAGATGACTGAACAAGCTGTCTGCCATGGTTCCATTTCTTGGAGTTCATTTCAATAAATATTATTTTATATGTTCTGATGCACATAGCTACTGTGTCTTTGTGATCCTCTGTTAAGAATATTCTCCTTTGGTCTCATTGTGTGTGAATGCCTAGAGACCTGTATAATTTATAATATTTCAATTTCTTTTTTTAAGCATCCAGTGTGTTTACTTGTAGATTTATTGGCACATTGCCACAAGTGAGGGAGACTATGCAACCTATGTTTTTTTTTGGTTCTGCCTTACTTAGTATAATTTTTTCCAAATCTTTCCATTTCCTTACAGATGGCACAGTATCATTCTTTCTGATTGGTGAGTAGAATTCCATTGTGTATATGTACCACATTTACTTGATCCATTCATCCGCTGAAGGGCATCTGGGTTGATTCCATATCTTGGCTATGGCAAACAATGCTGCAATGAACATGATTGTGCTGGTAGCTTTAGTGTGGTCATTCTTGTGGTCGGTTGGATAAATGCCCAGGATTGGAATTGCTGGGTCATAGGGAAGCTCTATATGTAGTCTTTCGAGGAGCCTCCATACTACTTTCCAGGGCCCCAAATCTTATGATACTAGAAATTGGATGAAGCCAAAGTGATTCACACATGTTAGGGCTGACTATTATACCATCATAGTATACTCCATAGCATTCCAGTGTTCAGGAAATCAACTTTTGAATCCTAGATTAACAAGGCCATTGAGTTCTAATATTTTTTTACTTCTTTTCCTGAAGAGTAATGTGTTATTTATTATAAAAAGATGTACAAAATGATCCTTATACTTTATAGAAGTTCTCCAGTGTCCAAAGCTATTTTGGGAGCATTAGGTCATATTTTCCTCCATGGCTCTTATCCTTAATGTGACCTAAGGCTCCATCAACACAAATCCATGCATGACCCCAGTTAACTTCAGCTACTCCAGGGCAAAGATGCAGTCAATTTTCTTTTCTTCCTTTCTTTTTTCTCTGTCTTACAGTTATTTGTCTTTAGCACACTTTTTTTTTTACCTGTGCAACTTCAAGTTCAATAACAGCAGCAGATTTCTTCTTGCTTCATCTTCTGGAAGGGATATAATAATCCTCTGAGATTTGAACACTGTAGTTCATATCCTAGCCTTTAGTCAAAGAAGCTTTGGCTGGACATTGTGGAAGGATTACTGAATACAGCTTTTTTTTTTTTTTTTTTTTTTTTTGGTTGGTCATGGGGCTCAAACTGTGCCTGGGCGCTGTCCCTTAACTCTTCAGCTCAAGGCAAGTGCTCTACCTCTTGAGCCACAGCGCCACTTCCACTTCTGGTTTTCTGAGTGGTTTATTGGAGATAAGAGTCTCATCAACTTTCTTGCCCAGGCTGGCTTTGATCCTCGATCCTCAGATCTCAGCTTCCCGAGTAGCTAGGATTACAGGTGTGAGCCACCGGCACCTGACTGAATACAGCTTTTAATAAAATACCTATACCCTGAAATAAGCCACTAGAGAGGAGATAACCACTTTTATTACTAGAAAATCATCAGAGCCATAACATTCAAAGGAAAAACTCCATGTTGGATGGGTGTACAAGCACCATTTTTATCTTATTTTTTCAACAAAGCAGTCTTTCATTCCTATAAATATTATCAGAACTACTAGTTTATAATATACTGCCATATAAATGTATGCAAGTAATTGACTTAAACTCAACAGGAAATAGTGTATATGTATGAATAAATCACAGTGCAAGAAGCATCATCATTTATATTCTTGTTCCTGCAACTTCCAAATTCAATCATCTCACAATGATTTATTGCCATCACAAAGCCACACTATGCTCAGCCTCAAGTCTAATGTTACAATGAGAAAACAGTCATCAAAGTTACGATCATCTGAAAATAAGTGTGAAATTCCCTTGAAGATACTTTATTAGTTACAATCCCCACACTCGGAGAACTTTTAAACTGAGATAGAGGCACAACCATAAATTCATTCAAAGAAAGAAGAAAAAGTTGAAACATTAAAGAATGACAGGCTATATAATCTTTGAAGAGGCTTTGAATGGATTGATAGACACCCACATCTGGAGCGCCCTGAAGGCAAGTACAAGGGCAAAGTTCAGAAACCTTGTTAAATTAAAGAAAGAGCTAGAAGGACAACAAGTCAAAGAATACTTGCAGAGTGGGTATGGGTAGGAGACAAGGTCAGAAGCAGTCAGAGGTCAGGATGTGGAGGGTCTTGCAGACCAAGGTATGAATCTGGGAGGCCATCCCTGAGAAGAGGCCCGAGGTGTCTGAAAGTCCTTGGGAGGGAAGGAGCTTGGAGATAAAGCACAGATTTGTAGTGTGTGCCAAGGACTGCCCATAACTGTGAATTGGGCAAGTTAACCAATCTGAGTTTTGACTTTTTTTTCAGAGAATTCAGACCAAAAAATTTCAGAGAGTTGATTTGGCCCTTAGGTAAAGATGGAGACTGGCTAGTAGTCTGGGCATAACAGGCTCTAACTAAATGCAGTTGTCATCCATCCCCCTTTGCTGTTGCTGGTGCTTAGACTGTGACACTCAGAGCAGCTCACTCAGAAGATAATATTGTTTCTATAAGATAATATTGTTTCTATATGCTAGTTGTGGAAACCACTAGTTAAGGATTAACAACAAGAAATCATTAGTAAGTAATTGAATCAGAATTCAAATCCAGGCTTCTCTGACTCCTAACCCCCTCCTTTTTTTCTTATTTGGCAATTCTCTGACTGAAGTTCTCAGGGACTGGTAGAATTCAGCCCTAAAATTTGGAGGTGGAAGAGTCAGAAGGGCAGCAAAACTTGAAAATTTGAAATCTTGCACTGTTATTGGGTGTATGATCTTAGGTCACAGTCAAAAAGAGAAAAGCATTAAGATGTAGAAAGAGGGGGAGAGGTGGAGTCCTACAGAAAGTATCCTGGGAGGATGTAGGACCATATATCTGGTTGCTGTAGACATGGAAATGCCCAAAGTGGAAAAGAAAATGAATTGGCAACTCAACTTCACCATGCTCTTCAGGATTTTTTGTTTGTTTGTTTTAGTTCTGAAGCTTATTGGACTAGGAAGACCAGACAGGAGTGCTAATACATCTTGCCAGTGCTTTCTTAACCTTTATGGACTTTCAACTTGCATGTGCTCAGATGGGTGCTTGGTTGACAATGTGTCCAACACTCGGTGAAATAAAGGGGAAGACTACTGGGTTAAATTGTAGCCACTGGGAGTTAGAAGATGTGAAAGGGCTGCAATAATGAATAAGTTCTGTGACAACCAGTTTGATGTTTGCAATCAGCTGCTCTAAGACATCCTTCACCCAATAAAAGAAATCTTGGGGCTAAGACAAACAGAGCTGTGTGGGACAGAGCTCAGGAAGCATGACTTACTGGTAACTCTTAGTAATCCATGAAACTGTTGTCTATGTCAAGCTTGGTGTCATAGCTTGGCATAGCTATATCATAGCTTGGCTCTATGATCTATTTTTGGTTTGAAGATGTTATAGAGATTTTTTATAGCAGAATGAAGAGGAACCTATAAGAAGTACAGGAGCCTTGGCCGAGTTGTAATGGTCATAGAACAGTGAAGCTTCTCACTGGGCTGGCTGTGTGTAAGGGCTCAATAAATGGAGAGAGGAGGGAAGTGGGTAAACTTTTTGGAAGATGGGGCATTAATCCAAGTATTTAATAACCCCAGTTTATTGTATTCCTGCCTGTACTATTCACATCTCCTTGGAGAGTTTAATAAACCTATTTTTTACCCTGTGTGCAGAGATGATGGGAGGTGACATTAATAATAATTATGCAGTTTGTAGGGCTTTTTGTGTTATTGATGGAACGTATATAGAATGCATTAAACACATTATGCACAAGCAGGTTAACCTCTAACATCAAAGTCTCCTTGCATTGAACAAATGAGGAAAATGAGTCTCAAAGAGATGATAGAACTTATGTGTGGTCACTTCTCATCTTCATCTGTCTAATTGGGAAAGTCAAGTGAGGTTAGGACAGCCAAACTATCAGGCAGGTGTGGGATGAGGAAGATATGGAAGGTGCTAGAATAAATCTGGGCATGCAGAGATCTTTTGCAAAGCAACATTAGAAATCACCAAGGGGAGTCATTTGAGAGGTTCGGTGGGAACCAAAGCTTTGGTTATATGTACTGAGGGATTTTTCCAGTCATCATTCTCAAGTTGTCTTGGGCAGATTGCTAATATCCTTTATTCGGACTAGGCTGTCTTGGACAGGAGAAAGCAGAAAAATCATTTTTAAAATGTGTATAAAAATTAATGATTTAGTCTCTTCTTCAGAGAGAAAATTAGGAGATGAACTGTTTTAGACACCTTAACACATTCTTTAAAAAAATACATGCTTGGGGGATCGAGTTTTATTTTAAGTGTGGCGTGTTTCACAGGGCTCTCACAGCTGATATAGTAGCAGAGAATAACTTAGCAGCCCCAGAACAAAGTTATGCAGTGTGGTGGAAGTGGGGGTGGGTGGAATGGGGTGGGGGGAGTTTCTCTATTTCCCTGTTTGCAGTTTCAGAAGACTCAAACCTTCTCTCTGACATAGGCCATGGCCTTGTTGGTGGCTCCATAATTAACAAAGAAGTTTTTATTTTAAAATGTATTTATCCAGTAGAAAGCTGTTCTTACCTCCTTCTCCCTATCTGCTAAACCAGCCATGCAAATGAGCATGTACTGAGACCTCAAAGAAATCTCACAGTGCACTGGAAAAGATCCTTGTAGGCAGCTGAAAGACAGTTTCATAAGCTTGTTCTCCCCTTTTCTCCTTCTTGGGTTCAGTTTTTGCAGGACTCTCCATGTATGGCTGCAGTACAACGTTGAGGCTCTGAGGAGCTAAAGAGATGGAAGGGAGCCAGCAAGAGGAGGGTGGTAAGGAATACATCGGGCAGGTAACAGGAGTGTGGCTTGGACCACTGCCAGGAACTGATTGGACAATTCAGAATTGCTGAAGCTTCATGCCCAGGGAAGAATCTTAGCAGAACCACAGTTAGAAATAAAGACCTATCTTTACAGACCCATAGAGCTTTCAACTGTACATGTTTCTTTCCTCCATAGGCCTTAGCTTGGCTTTATCTTTCTTTCAGAGGGTCATAGGCTGGTCACAGGAATTGGACTTTTTCACCCTCAGACTGTGAGCTCTCAGAACAGTGATCAAGGTTGTTAACTTAATGCAAAGTCAGGAGAATATTTGTTTATTTATTAGCATTATGGGCTGCCTTGCATTCTGGAGAATGTGGAGGGCCAAGAGGGTGCCAGGTTTCTTGCAATCTACAATTCCTGAGTTGCTGGGAAGGGGATTAGCCACAAAGATGTCATAAGACTGACTCATGTCTCCCTCTGAAGTTTGTTCTCCCATAAGAAAGAAAGGAGAAACTTGTTTTCAGGGCTTCTGGGTCCCTGTTTTTGAGAATCATGCAATAAGCCCCTCTTTGTAGTCTAGGATAAAACACTCAGGTGCAGAGGGAGGAAACTAAGAGTATCTGAGTAGTCATTGGAGTTTGTCTCGTGGTGACACAAGAGTGACGCTTTACTGTTATGTCCTCAGCAGCGGTAGAGGCATTTAGTGCTCACTATTTCCCCATAATGCTCCTTTTGAAGTTGGATTGGAGCTACATGATCCATTCTGTCCAATGGCTGTGATCAGAAATAGTCTGTGTCATTTTGAGACCCACGTGGTGGAGAGCCATTATGCCACAATTACCTTTTTTTTTGCCTGAGTGGTACAGCCATGAAAGGCACATGCTGAGATGAAGAGGCAAGAGGTACACAGAGTTACCGGTTGGAGGAGAATGATCAAGCCTTCCTGGCATTTTCGCTGACTGGGAATTCATCTTCAGAGTGCTAAAACACTGATTAGACGTCTGTCCATACCAGCCATTAGAAAATAATGAGTACAACTGACAGGATGGTGTTGGGCTGGCTGGCTGTTTCTACAGACAGTCTTCTGGTATGCCAGAGTTTCTCCACATTAGGCTGATGGAAGTCTGCCCCTGTCTAATCTTACAAAACCTCCATAATTTTTTTGCAAGGTTATTTTGTGTAATCCCTGGGTAGTAAATAATCTCTGGTCTCCTAAGGTCGCTTCAGCTTGACAGTTGAAAAATATATGACAGACAGCGCTTAACAGTGTCAGTCAACCAACATGCTAGGTGCTTTAGTCACAAAAATTGAGATACGATTGCATAAACTCATTCCACAAATATGTGTCGAGTGTTTGCAAGGGTCCAGTATAATGGGTACTAGAATACAATGGCCTCTGACCTGCTACAAGATAGTGATTATATAATATAATGGAAGGCACCATGCCCAGAAGTTGAACTAGGTGCTGGCACAAATCAGTGATCTTCCTTCAATATCTCAAGACCCCCCATTAGGTAAGAATTTTTTTCTCTGCTTTTTTCTTACTGTGAAGTAGACCAATAGCCTCCAGGTCAAAAGGCTGGCCACTGCAGAGTTTTCTCAGCTCTCCTGTCCCACAGTCTCTGTATTCTTTTCTCTCTGCATGGGCATTTCAAGATTGCTTCCCAGATTAACTAGGGTGAGATTTGGAGATGTTCTGTCCGTGGTCAGCTTTGCTCAGTGAGAAGAACCTTCCCACAGGTCGCAGTCTATTGATTCTTTTCTATAGGAGAGGAGATATTTGCAAAGAATCATGAAACAAATGCTTATTTTTAAGACATGGAGATGCAAATCATAGAAAAAAACTTTGGTGACAATCTGGCCAGGTCCCTTTGATTTCTTCTGGAACTATGACCTAGTTTCTTGTTTTGATCGCTCTTTGTCCTCGTGGGCGTTTGTTGAGGAGGAAAATGATCATTTACTTAGATGTCTAGTTTCCATAGTTTTCTCCATTTTGACTGGCAGGAAGATTTTGCTCTTGGTTCTAAGTGCATTTCTTTTGATTTAGACTTTAGTAAAACAAGAAAGAAGCAAGTAGCCATAAATACCTCCCTTTAAAGGTTGCTGCTATACACAGATCTGTGGCTCTGATGTGAAATTATAATGGTTACTTGATCATGGATGGGGAATTAAAAGAAGTTGTCCAAAGTCAAGATGCATCCCTCAAATTAGGATTTGAGAGAGAGGAACAGACACAAGATGCAGGCTAAAGAGTCATTTTGTAGCAGAGCCAAAGAAATTGCCAACTCAGTACAATATTGCCTTTGATGATTTTGCTCCAGGGACTTTCTCTTTAATGGAGGGTAATTAATTACCATCATCCACTCTTACTTAGTAATAATCTTTTACAAGCACACGGGCATTCCAGATGCATGCTGTTGTCTAATACCTATGCCAGAGGGAAGTGGTTCTTGGGTTGATGAAAATTGTATCCCTGGAGAGCTTCTGTCTTGAGACACATGATACCTAAGACTGTGTGACTCACTAGCTATGTGGGTCTGGGAGAGCTAGATGTTCCTGGTAAGTCTATGGAGTCTTGGATACACATTGTGAGTGACACTGTGGATTTAGTTCAGTTCTCCCAAGGCAGAATAAGTCTCTTGATTATTGTTGAATAGTCAGTCTAATCTCACTTCTGCCTCTGCTGGACATGGACAGCACTGGGCAAATCAGTTACCATTTTAGATTTCATTCTCTCCAACCTGAGCCAGGCATCAAAGAAGCTTTTGCTCTTTTTTTTTTTTTTTTTGCTCTTTTCAGCTCCTCTTGAAGATGACTGAGGTCATCCAGCTGAGAGCAAAAAGAGCTGTTCAAGGACAGGTGCAAAGTAAATATCAGCTATTAGGGCTGACTTCATGAGGATTACATGTCTCGAACATGTTGTAGCAACTTGCTCCTCTGCCTGTGGCTTTGTTTCTGCTATAAAATAGGTTTTCAGTTGAGAGGTCATTCTTTCTCATAAAGTTGCTTGGGCAGAAAGAGAAAGAGGGAGAGGCAATTGACATCTACAGTATGTCAACCTGGTCATGTTCAAGTATATATCATCCCATTTAAACCTCTCCACAGCTCCTTAAGGTCAGATAGCAAATTTTACTGATAGAGGAAGAGAGGCTCAAAGAAATGGTGAGAAGTTAACATAAGAGAAGTTAATTCAGAACTTGGTACTACGCAGTCATAGGACTCTGTCTACTCTGTGAAGACCCCTTCTTGAGTAGGCCAAGAGAAAGAGAGTATCCAAAGCCATACTGGTTTATCTTAGTGACTTGCTTATTCTAGTCCTTTCTCCTCAAATCTTTAAATACTATCCATCCTGGGAAACCAGAAATGACAAAATGGAAGGGCAGACTTTCTTCAACCCCACCCTGCATTTTTTATTGCAACACTCTTCTGTGGCTTTCACCCCTCCATCTGCTGCTAGCAGAGAGGCCTGCTCAACTCCCCAGCCAGGCTGGAGCATGTTCCTTCTCTCTCTGGGGCTGCCTCACCCTCAGCCTCTCTCTGACTCCCAAGGTTTGTCAAGCTCCTGGTGACAGGGAAAGTAAACATGGACTGCCAGGCTGTGTCAGGTACCTGAGACCCATTCCAAAAGATAAATAGAGTGCCCTGCCCTTCCTGAGTCTCCTGAACTCCTGAGAAGATGGCATTCCAGAGATAAAGTTCCACCCTCTCTCCCCACCATTGGCTCTTCCTTGCTAATGGAGTCTGCAGATTTCAGTCCTCTGAAGAGAGGGAGGCTGGAGGAGACCTCCAGGATGGAGATGCTGTGGCTGCTTCATGCTGAGCAGCCACGCACATTCAATTCTGAATGTATTCCTCCTTCACTACCTCCTCTTTCCCTCTGTTCCTTTATCCCTCTCCCTTCCTCAAAATTTCACAATATTTTCCCCATAAAATGTGATAAAAATAATAACTAAATTCATACTGATTAGAAAGAGAATGATTACTTTAATCCTAAAAGGTTGATTCTCTTGGACTGGAGGTGTGGTTCAACTGATCGAGTACAAGCCATGAGCAAAAGAGCCAAGTGAGAGTGTGAGGCTAGGTTCAAGCTATAGCACTAGCACATACACCAAGAAAGAAAGAAATTGATTATCTCTATTATAACTTCTATAAGAATTGAATTGGAAAAAGAAGTCTGTGTGTGTGTGGAATGAGAGAGAGAAGAGAGAAGAAAAGGCAGAGATAAGTGATGAGCAAGACTGAGAGAGAGATATCTGTGGAGTGGGATCAGAGCTTCTTGCCTGGGACATATGACATTACTAGGGCTATGATGCAAGAAGAGCAGATCATATGTCTAGTAGAGATCTCAGTTTAGGACAGAGTTCAGAAGAAGAGAAACCACTTGGAAGAGAGCTTTTTGACAAGCTACCTCAGTGTGAAATCCAGTCAGATACAGACCCTAGCTACAACTGCACCCCTTAATGCTATCATCTGGAGCAGAGTATACTCTGGACTGGTCATGCCCTTGTTTGGAGGTTATTATACCTTCACTGTCATCTAAACAGGTGTGCTGTCGTAATTCCTCTACCATGGAAACAAGTTCCTATACTATGCGGCTACTTTCTGAGCAGAACAAGGGCCAAAGTCTCACTCGAACTTTTGGAATTCATGATGTCTAGCGTCCAAAGTCCCACCTGTTTCGCAGTTATCTCACCAAGAAACACTTTGACAAGCACTCTGTGTCCATGGCCAGGCACCAAGAACTGGGTGCTATGTGTTCTGCTAAGGGATCTATAAGACTTATCTCATCACCATGAGGTGAGGCTAAAAAGAAGCTAAGCAGCTGTCCTTTGTGCAGAGGAACACGAGCTTTCTGGCTCTAAGACCCACGGTTTTCACTTACTGTTAGGTGGGCCTTCCTCTTGAGAACCCAACCATCATACATCAATGTTCCTATCTTGTTATTGTCCTGTGGTTTTTGTTCATTAGCCTGTTTTCTTATTCAGTGCAAAACAAACCCCTTCCTGACACAGTGGTATAGAGTAACCGCCATTTTATTATGACCCACAGCTTCTGAGGGTCAGAAATCAGAATGGAGTACAGTGGGCATGTTCTTCTCTGCTCCATGATGTATTACATCTCAGCTGGGATGACTTAGATGGCTGGCACTGGAGGATCCACTTCCTATGTGACTTCTTCATTCACACATCTGGTACCTTAGCAGAGATGGCGTCAACTGGAGCATCTTCTTGTGGCCTCATTGTCGCTGCATAGTGAGAACTTTTAGGAAGTCATCCAAGGCTCTCAAAGGAGGTCCCAGTGAGCAAAATGAGTGCATGGCTCTTTACAACCGAGTCTCCTTCTCTATCTCCCTCTCTCATTCTTATTCCTCCTCCTTTTACTTTTCTTCTCCCTCCTTTCCTTCTCTTCCTTCTTTTTGACAGTAACTTGAACTTGAGCTATACCTTAGTCGTTTTGTTAGGGTCTCATGCTTTTGCTAGGACTATCCTTGAACCATGATTCCTCCTATCTGTGCCTCCTAAGTAATTTGTATTACAGGTACGAGCCACCATATTTGGCCTCAATCTTTATTCTTCTTATGGTACAAACTTAATCATATTGAAATGAAGGAGACAGGGACCCTGGGACTCAATAGAGCACTGTCAAGGAATTTTTTTTTTTTTGGTCGGTCATGGGGCTTGAACTCTGGGCTTGGGCACTGTCCCTGTGCTCTTCAGCTCAAGGCGAGCACTCTACTGCTTGAGCCACAGCACCACTTCTGGTTTTCTAGTGGTTTATTGGAGATAAGAGTCTCACCAACTTTCCTGCCTGGGCTGGCTTTGAACCGTGATCCTCAGATCTCAGCCTCCTGAGTAGCTAGGATTACAGGCGTGAGCCATCAGTGCCCGGCTTGTCAAGGAATTTGTGATTATGTTTTAACCATGTTATGGGTGTTAGAATTCTGTGTCAGTAAACAAGTGGAGTTGGTCAAATTTTGATATATGCCAAGGTAATGGGTTTCTTTTTATTAAATTAACTAAATTGAAAAGATTGAGATGGGGACCATTTGCATTTTCACCTGGCTGAAACCCTCTTCCTCCTCTTCCCCTTCCTCCTCTGCCCCTTCCTCTTCCCCTTCCTCCTCCTCCTCCCTCCCTTCCTTCCTCCTCCCCCTTCTCCTTTTCCTCTTTTTCCTCCTCCTCCTCCTTTGTCAGCATGGGGCTTGAACTCAGGGACTGGTGCTATCTCTGAGATTTTATGCTCAAAGCTAGTGCTCTACCATTTTGAGCCATGGCCCAACTTCCAATTTTTAGATCATTAATTGGAGGTAAGAGTATCATGGACTTTTCTACCTGGGCTGGATTTGAACCATGATCCTCATATCTCAGCTTCCTGAGTAGCTAGAATTACAGATGTGAGCCACCAGTGCCTACTTCCTCTTCTTTATCCCTATGATGATATAGCAGAAAGGGCTGGTAGCAGCCCAGGATAGAAGAAAAAGTGGATATCACTAATGGGATTTTCTTGTGTGTGTGTGTGTGTGTGTGTGTGTGTGTGTGTGTGTGTGTGTATGAAAGAGAGAGAGAGAGTGTACTGGGGCTTGAACTCAGGGTCTAGGTGCTGTCATTGAGTTTTTTTTTTTTTTTTGGCTAAGGCTGGTGCTCTACCACTTCTGGCTTTTTGGTAGTTAATTGGAGGTAAGAGTCTATTGGATTTGTCTGCCTAGACTGGCTTTTAACCTCAGTCCTCAGATCTCTAAGGTTACATGTACTGCCATTAACCCTTGGTACCAGTGGGATATTGACTAAAGAGAGACCAAAAAGAATAGATACATATTTTCCTAGTGGACATGAACAAGGAGGTACAGAAGAACATGGACTAGAGATACATTTGTGAGCCATCTACTCATAGGGCTATTGAGCATCAGAGGAGAAATCATGTGCAAAGGGCTGAGTACCATCATGTCCTCAGGAGGGCTCCATTCATGGCCATCTCCTTCTTTCCCTTTTGGAATTACATAGGGGTAGCCCTCATGTTGGCTGGGCAGAGGCCAGCTCAGCCTCTGCACTGGACAACTGGTCCTTGTACCTCAGATCTTGCTGAACTGCGAAAAATCTGTTTTCCTGGTCATGCTGATTCATCACTGTGCCTAAGTTACTGGCTGGTAGATGGTACACTAAGTCCCTAGAAGAATAAAATGCCAGTATGTCCAGCTTCAGGAAGGGGATGGGAGCTAAATAGGTTATTTTTTTTTTTCAGAAGATGCTGTAGCTTATCTGTGAAATTACTGGTCTTGTATGTAGCTCCTTTGAGATTCTTCAGTATTTGTAGTTCTGACCAATCATTTGTCACCACAGTCCTTACTTGCACTCAGGATAGCTTAGATTGGTGATGCTCAGTAGCTTCCATTAATGAAGACATCTGACTTCCTTCCCAAGAGAAGTGCTTAGAGTTAGAACTTTCCTGCTCCTCCGTATCACATCAGAACTTCCCAGTGTGTCATTCAAGTGTAGTTGTAGACTTAACTGGCGCTGTGCATGTTTATGACTCAGTTCCTTGGACTCTGCCCTTAAGGCAGACTGTAAGAAATGTATAGCTCACTCAGCTCTCCAGAGCCCTCATTCGGATTTTTTTTTTTGCGGGGGAGGGGGGTCTTGTCCTGGGGCCTGAACTCTGGGCCTGGGCACTGTCCCTCAGCTCTTCAGCTCAAGGCTGGCGTTCTCCCACTTGAGCCACAGCGCCACTTCTGGCTTTTTTTCTTTTTGCTTATGTGGTGCTGAGGAATCAAACCCAGGGCCTCAGGCATGTAAGGCAAGCACTCTACCACTGAGCTACCTTTCCAGCCCCCCTCATTCTGATTTCATTCCCAGATCCAAACACTCCTGACTGAGTCAATTTGTCCAAGAGCAATCACTGGAAAGCCAGTTAGCCAAATGATTTACCTATTGACTAATGTTCCAAGTGTATCAAGTTGGATACTTTGTAATATTTGATTTGATATGTACATTTGGCAATTATACGAGACATAATTATGCCACTATGTTAAGAATCTTTTCACAAATTTAAGAAATATAGTTTATCATTAGTATCAAAGTTTCTACTTTTAAATGGCAACTTTTCAGCTGATGTTTATATATAAAATATATAATATTGGCCAATGACTACCTTTAGTATTCTTCATATGGTCTGGGATATAAATTTTAAATTAATCTACCTTAGAATTGATTTACTTTGTTTTCAAATTTAAATATGAACATCTGATGTTCTTTTTTTTTTTTTTTGGTCGTGGGGCTTGAACTCTGGGCCTGGGCACTGTCCCTCAGCTCTTCAGCTCAAGGCGAGCGCTCTACCACTTGAGCTACAGCGCCACTTCTGGTTTTCTGGTGGTTTATTGGAGATAGGAGTCTCACGGTCTCTCCAGCCCGGGCTGGCTTTGAACCACGATCCTCAGATCTCAGCCTCCTGAGTAGCTAGGATTACAGGCGTGAGCTACCAGCGCCCAGCTGTCATCTGATGTTCTTTATGTTGAAGATGTACTTTAAATTTAAATTGAATTAACATTTTTGATGTTTCGAGTACTTCTGAATATGAACATGGAATTAAATTTGAATGTTAAATTGCCAAACATGCCTAATTAAGTTTAATTAAGTCTGTGTGAAGTATTGGCAACCATTACTAAAACAGGGCTTAATGTGTGTGTGTTTAACAAGGTAAAAAATGACATTTGTACATAATAAAAATCAAAAGTGAATAAAAGGAATTCCATTACCTGCAAAATATTGATACAGCACATCTGAAAAATAGGAATTGGGATTTTCCTGACTTGGTGGTATTATTAGAAAATTCTGTAATTTGCTTGCCCCTTTTTGTGAAAGAATTTAAATAACTAGATTTTGGGGGGCCAATCTTTGTGTGTTTTTTAGTATTTTGTTAGATAGTTCATCTACCTTGTTTTATTATTTGTAGACGTTAATAGTCATGTTTTAACATGTGTTCTGTGTTCCAGTGGTTTCCAGGTTAATCATTCCCAGGCTAGTTTGAGAACAGTCTCCTGGAGCATGCTCAGATCTCTCCCTGCCCTTTGGGACTGCCCTTTCATTCAGGCCTTCTCAGTGGTTTGTTGGTGTAAAGTTCCAAATAGCTTTAAAATCAAACTAAAATAACAATTTAAGAAAGCCTTAGGAAATGCTCAATGTGTCATTGAGAATGTAGTTTAAAATTTAATTCCAGTTCAAAAGCATCCTAAAGAAATCAGAAGTAGTGAGAAGAAAACTCCCAATTAAAAATTAGGATATGCCCAAGAGTTTTCACAGAAAATGTGCAGAAAATGAAAAGGATAAGTATTTCCATGAAACATCCTGACATAAATTTCGTAAATGTAGTGAATTGGTCACTCATTAAATTGATCTTTCTAAGAACTGGTTTTTCTGGTAATTAACTTTTGCAAATTGTCCTTTCAGAGAATCTCTTTGACAACTGGACATTCATGGAAATGATTTTCACTGAACTGGCAGATTTGACCCATTTTTACTTTCTTGAGTTCTCTAGAGTCTTTTGCTTCTTCTCTCCCCTCAAATCCCTGTGAATGTCCAGCTGACTCCATCTTTGCATATAGATTCACTTTCTGAGCAACGATGGAAAATCTTAAAAGCAGAGGCCAAGATCATGTCATTTCTTTGGGTGTCTGTCATGCCTAGATGAAGGAGCCCTAGTGTCACTGGGGCATCCTTGTCCCTTCCTTGTCTCTGACCCTGCAAGAAACATTGAGGGATAGAATAGAATCCCATCCATACAGCAAAAGCTCTAATTAAAGCTCTAATTGCATTCTACAGATCTTAAGGTCATCTTACTTGGAGTTTCTTAACCCCAGTACTATTGACATATTGTGTAGATGATTCTTTTAGGCGACAGTTCTGTGTAGGGGATGCAGTTTAGCAGCATCTCTGGCCCTGTAACCCAGATATCAACATCATTTCCTGATGGATGATGATCAAAAATGTCTCCAGACATTGCTATATATCCATGGTGGGGCAAAATCATCCCTAGAACTTTATGATATGCCTTCTGAATGGTTTTGGGGCCTCTGAACTGCACTGACTCCCTTGGGTTTTCCTGGTAACAAGGATCCCTGTTGGAGTCCCAAGAAGAGTATGGGCTTTGTGGCACACTGCTTGAAGCTCTGATCTTGTCACACCCAGTGTGACTCTCAACCCATTTTAGCCTGTTTTCTTCAAAGTCATAATTTCAAATTCTGTTGAAAGGACTATATTAGCCCGTTGCTGTGTGTGTGTGTTGACTGTGTTCATTCTATTGGGACCCAAAATGCTTCAACTTCCCTTCTTTGGTCATACTCTTTCTGAGCCACACAAACTATCTGATTTGGATCTCATGACAGCTCAGAATCCAGCCCTTGAAGGTTGCTCTTCTATCCACATTCCTTCTCAGCAGGAAGAAACCCATAAATCTTGATTCTTTCTCATCCAGTTCAAAGATGACAACACAGTCGTTTAAGGAGATGTTAGTCCTTTAGTCCATGTAAATCTTGGAAGAGACAGGCTGAGGGCTGGCACAATGATCGGGAAACAGGGCTACTATCAGGCCTTGCTAGGAAGGTTTGCCCTTCCGGAGGCTGTGACAGACAGGGCAGAAAGGCAATCTGTGTAAACAGTGTAGCATCTGAATAACCTAAAAAGAAGCTTTAGCCCAAGTGCAGACTTTCCTCTAGGGTTACCTACTGTGGTTACCTCAGAAGGGCTAGGCTGGGAGACAGAGGCCACAGTGACTGGCATCTCTTTCCATAACACTTGCTCATTTGGAATCAGCTCCTGATGCTTTCCAGGAAGTATGAATTAGATACAAATCCTTGAGTTGGGAGATCCAATAGGCTACCTGATCCTTCAGAACACTCAGCATCTGCTGGGTAGTTACAAAGAACACTGATGTCAGGGGAGTCAGCTGATCTCCCTGTGAGAATGTCTAGCCTCCTCTGTCTCCTTGCAGAGGGCAAGGCTGTGTGTACCTCAGATGCCCCTCTTGGAGCTGGACTGGAAATAGCTTAGTTCCTCATGTCAGCGTCATGCCTGGAAAATGAAGGCCCCATGGACTGCTACCTTTTGTTGGAGAGGTATTATGAGTCAGAGTGCTGAGGATGCATCTTACTGGGACCAGCAAGATTCCTGAGTCAGGGATGTCTGGCTGGATGGCAAGGGACCTAGGAAATTCTCATTGGTTGATTTAAAATGTATATATATTATATATATATATATATATATTATATTTGAGGATATTTTCTTAAATGCCAAAGCTTGCTCTTGTTTTTCCTTAGGATGGTGGAGAAGGAATTAGATCAACATGGCTTTAATTTGAGAGAATGGTCTCCTGAAGTGTTACTAGATAGAATCAGACTGAAGTCTGAGTGATGTTGGGACTTGCAGATGAAGCTGTTCTACCTGCCATTTCCTGAGCAGGAGGGCCTGCTAGCCAGGGGATTAGATCAGATTGTTTAAACACGGGGCTCCTGCGTCTGGCCTGAGGCTCCATGCAATTCACTGACAACCTCTTGATTTACTGTCCTAAATCCTGAGCACCATTGTGAATCACCAGTACCTGTCCCAGGAAAGGTGTTTTTTGTTTGTTTTTGTTTTTGTTTTTTTAGATCTCCAAAATGGGAGACTTTTTCAAGCCCTGAGATGAAGAGCAAGTCTGTATTTTCTAAGTGCATAGAAAACATAACATTGTTTCTGAAGTCTCTTTGGGAGGCCTGGGCTACACAAGGAAGAAGAGTGATTTCCTAAGGTCTTCTGTGTGCTCTAACTTGGGTGCTGAGGAGAGTAGAAGGTTGAAGAGGAGCCCAGGCGGCGGTTGCAGATGAGAGGTATATAACTTGTATTCTCTGAAAGGGAATTTCTGTATTCCAGACCCTCTGGGTACAGATATGACCTCAGTCCTAAGTGTATAGCCGTGGCTGGAAAAGATGTTCAACCTAAACTATAGGAGCCTAATCATACTTTCCCTCAAAGGCCATTCTGTTTTGAGTATCTTATAACCTTGGCAGCTTTTTTCTTGCCAAGGTCAATTTAGATATTGCTTGTATCATTATGGACCATCAAAAACCTATCCATAGAATCACAGGAGTTCTAGGCAGCTAATGAGAACTGTTTCTGGTCTTTTCTTGTTGAGTAGCCAAATGGTATTTGCAGGACTTCTCTGGCCCATGGGATGAACATTCCCCACTCCAACTAGAAAACTCAAGAACTAAAGAAACTCTTGAGTGAGGCTCGTTGGCCTAATGTGACCTTGTAAAGTTAAAACAGCTCAGGGTTGGAGAGGTGAATCTTCACAAGGGCCAGTGTGAGTGTGTCTAAATTAGAATACAGAAGTCTTTCCTCAGAGTCGTGAGCCACGTCAAATAATCCTATCTTGCTCTCTATTCCAGCAAACCTCAGTGTGCTAGCACTGTGGGTTGTATTTTCACTTTTCACTTGCTTCCCTCTTCTAACTAAAGACTATCTACCCTTGATAGTGACTGTGAACTATTCACGAGAGTAGCAACTATGTGTTATCTTTCTTTAGTAATACTTAGTTATACACCACTAATTAATAACATTCATTGCATCATATTTATTGAATTATCCAACTGTCAACAACTATCACTGAGATTTTACTGAGTCCTGCCTGTTTGCCAGGGATGGTGCTCAGATTCTCTGTGTCGTTATCATGTACGATCTGCAGAGTGGCTTTAAGCTAGGGTTAAAGAATGTCTGGCCCATAGGCCATATAAGGTAGAGTACATGATTGGATAGGCATATAAACTTCTCCTGTGTTTTTCATCATCTGCCTATCTGTCTGCATTGATACCTTTCTTATAGCTCTTATAAATGATGTTATAAAGATCTAAATGGCCCTTGGTAGGTAAATGGTTCTCCACTCCTTCTGTAAAGAGAAGCTACTCTTTATCTCTCCAGTTTATAAATGAACACGTGGAATCTTGGAGAATTAGTCTAATTGTCCAAGTTTGCACAGTGGGACTTGGATTCGAGACTTATTTCTGGCATTTCCTGCCTGATACTTAAGTTGATGAGATTAATCATGAGTACTATATTTATGTCTTCTACTTTAGTTCAAACTAGCTCTCAGTGCAAATTAGCTCTAAGGACCAGAATGGACCTAGGTATTACTGTAAGCTATTTGCAGTCTGGCTTTCAATGTTTTGTATTGCCTATGTTATTCCCCTTCTCATAGAAACCTTCCTGTTCTTCTAACTCCACATGGAAATTAGCATGCCTGTTACTCAATTGATCCCATCAGCATTTCTTAAGGGTGGAAAAATACTTTGGACCACATGAAACTATTAGAATAATTCACTCCAAGCTTAGATGATATACGTCAAAGTGATTTATTTGGTCATTTGGATTGTTTTCTATCTCATAGAAACACTTCCTTTTTGTGTTTTTAGTTTTTAAAATTATGTAGGTGTGCAAAGAAGTTGTCATTTAACAAAGCAGTGTATGAATACAATGCTTCGTGGTCAGTGTCACCCCTTTCAGCATTCTCAGAGAAGTACTTCTAAAAGCTATAAAGACATACTAGGGTTGAAGTCTATCTTATGAGTATTTTTGATACATCTGGAGACATCAGAGAAGAACTGGAGCCACAAAGGTTGTTCATTATCACAGGAAGTTAGACATTTCCCATATTGGTCACTGTGAGCCCAGCTTGCCTCTCTGATTACAGAACCTCCTCCATCTCCCCGTGTGCACGCTTCTTTATAGCCCAACTTAATCTCATACTATTAACCTCAAAGATTTTTATATCACTGCACTTCCCAATGTTACCTGCCCTGCAGGTAGGCCCCTAGAACTTTCTGGAAGGAACTTCTCCTTTCACTTCCTTACAGGGAAGTTACTGGCCTGATTCCTTATCACATTTGCCACATTCCACGAGATACCTCTCGGTTTCAACAGACATTAACCAACCCGGGCTTAGAAGTGGGAAGCTGAAAACTGATTGTAAACAAGAGACTAGCGGGTCATATTTGTTGTCACATGCTGTCCTGTTTTTCTACACAAGAAAGATGATCAGGGAGTATTGGATAGAATCATAGCTTCAGAAAGAGGCTTCTTGATCTCTGTGGTGGACCTGGATTAGGGGAGACAATGAAAGTAGATAAGGAGACTCATGTTCTGAAGTGCTCAGAGGACTATATAAATCTGTTCTTTTCTGCCTCTGGTTTCCCAATCCTTTCTTCCAGGATATTGTCCTGTTTAACATATCACACTCCTTCCTCTGACATTCTACCTAAGTGTGTGTGTGTGTGTGTGTGTGTGTGTGTGTGTATGTGTTTTGATCTGCCAGTATGGCACTACTGTGGCCAGAATTGAAAATGCAGATGCCAAGAGGTAAGAAATCCTGTGGGTGAGCAATAGTTGGGTAGAATTTTGAAACAGCTTATGCTGAAAGTTTGGATGTTCATAAAGGAAGCCTATGTCCATCTGCTTGGCTTCCTGAAGGTCAAAATGGCAGAAGTCCATGAGCTGACAGGCAGAATCATCTCCTGACCTCAATACTTTAAGAAAGGGTGAAGCTCCTCAACTCATTCAGTACTTGCATCTGTTTATAATGAGCATGAGCCATTTCCATGCAAAGCAAGGATATTGCCAAAGTGACCCATGGAGGGCCCTTCTGGAATGAATCATCTGAGATATTGTCTCTTCGGCCATAATATGTGGATAGTACATATAATTATTTTAGCCACATGAAAACTGAGAACACTACATAAATTCACATTATTGAGCAAGAGTGGTTATGGCGACCTTGTATGTTTTCACATTTACTCTTGCAGCTCTCCTGCTCCTTCCTTATTTTGGCATATTTAGAATTATGGTCTGCTCTTAGGAGGGAGTTGGTCCAGAGGCAGGACCCTAAGCCCAGAGTAGCATGGAAAAGAGAGGAGAAGGTCAACACATTTGGCCTCTTCCTGGACTTGTTGAGTACTGTGAGTTTGGGAGGGAACATTCTGACCTTGTAAAAGAAATCCAACACAGACACGTGGCAGTTCCCAGCTGAGCCCCTATCCCTTAGAGGACTACAAATAGAATTAACAGAGACCTCAATTTTCTTTAAAACAGCCTGGGAAGCAAGATTATATCTACATTTTGCCAAGACTCAGTTAATACAGAACTTATTTTCTTTGTGGTGCTGAGGCCTGAGTTAAAGATTCAGATATTCTTTTACAGAGAGAGAAGACTAGGATTGAGACAAGTTAAATGACTTGTCCAAGGCTGAGTGGAGTAATAGCCTGGACATTAAAGAATCTGACTGTAATAAGACCTTATTAGTTAGTAATCTTAAAAGTTAGGATTCAAATATGTTTTAAATTGATCAATACACACTTAGATATTCTCTCCTCTCACCGCCGCCTCCCCTTCCTTTCCCCCTCCCCTCTCCCTCCTCCTCCCCCTTCACCTTATTATCTGGCAAGAGGATGTAGCCTTAGGTCCAACAACTTCAATATATTTCAGTAGGAGTCTGTATAGAAAACAAAGATAACCTCCAGTAAAGAAGTTCCCACCTGAGTGAAAAATAATAAGACTCTGGGACCAGGTAACTTGAGAGGCCTGGTTCTGGGGAAGTGAGTGGAAGGCCTGGCTGTGCATGAGGCTGGGCCGTGTGGAGAAACATCACTTACGGAGGAGGAGAGAGCCACTTGGCAGAGGCGCAGCTGGACTTGGTGGTGAAGGGGGCTAACAAAGCAAGAGTGACTCACACAGCAGAAGTGAATCTTAAGAATCAGAAGCTAGACTAGCCCTTCCCCCCAGGTGCCATCAAAGAAAGAAACTACACTTTCCCCTGTCAACAGAAGAGGGTGCTCTTGAACTAAGAAACATTCTCAGTCAGACCATCAGTATTGTGTCTTTATGCAAGTGTGGATGTCAACATTTAAAAAATGAAAAGAAAATGGCAGACGACATCCAGAGAGGCCATTAACTATAAAAACAAAGCAGAATCAATGCATTTCAGCAGATAAAAATGTTCCTCACCCAAACCAATGATGAAGCCAAAGGAAACTTGAACATAATACTCATTGAATAAAATGTCAGAGACCAACCATTTAAACATACGGCACAGAAAACCTTGTCACAAGTTCCAAGGTTGAGGGTAAAATAAATCCATTACCCCTCAAAAAAAAAAAAAGGGCAGGAAAAAATAGGAAATAAAAATTGAGTGAATGAAAGAAAACAGTAGAAGGAAAAGAAAAAGATTTCCTTAAAAAAATAAGGACAACATCACAACCTACTTGTGGAAATCTAGGAGGCATAGGAAGTCATGACAGTCAAGAGAATGGAGAAAAAAAGGAATGAAACAAACAAAAATGCAGAGTGGAACAAATTGATAGAAGGAAGCCTCAGAAGATCTAGAAAATGTAATTGTGGAAAATACCTAATAGCTAAGATGAATTTCACACATAAAATGAAGACTTGAATCTGCATTTTCCTTAAAGAAAAAAAAGTAACCTGGAATGGTGAATTCCAAGACACACACATACACACATATTTTTTTGTCGGTTGTGGGGCTTGACCTCTGAGCCTGCACTGTCCCTCAGCTCTTTAGCTCAAGGCTAGTGCTCTACCACTTGAGCCACAGCACCACTTCTGGCTTTTAAAAAAAATTTATGTGGTGCTGAGGAATCAAACTTAGGGCCTCATGCATGCGAGGCAAGCACTCTACCAACTGAGCTACCTTCCCAGCCCCTCCAAGACATATATTAAAAAAATTAATTTCATTTTAAAGAGAAGAAAAAAGTCTATATCTACAGACCAAAAAAAATCTAATAACTTACAGTAGAAAGAAAAATCAGACTTCTCAAGGTAAAACAGGACAATGAATGTAGTTGCATTGTTGAGAAACTACGAAGGAAATGTGAAATAATATGTTCTACCTATTTGAGCCAATCTGCAAGTATTAGATTGAGCAGTAGTTTTCTAGGTAAAGACAGAGTGTGTGTGTGTGGGGGGGGGGGGGGAGGTGGACAGGGCACTTATAGTCCTTCTCAAAGGACTCCACTCTAAAATAAAAGTCTTTCAACCCAGATGGGGCAAGGTCTGAGGAACCATTGGGAAAATGAGTGTGACCACTTAATATATTTCAATGTAAATCTGTAATATACAGGGAAAAGACTATGGCACAACCATTGTGTGTCTTTAGAAAGCGGAACTAGTATGCTGTTGTACAGGTAATAGTTGAGAGTAAAGAATAACATTTAAAGAAGATGACATAATACAAGGCAGAGTAAATCTGAAGAAGCAGATTAAGGAAATTAGAGAAGATATTAGTATACAGGAAAGTACTACGATGAAAATGTTACCTTTCCTGAATACTAAAAGTAGAATAAGGGAAATAAACCACATCATACAAGAAATATATACAATTTATATAACATGTGAGGGAAGATCAAGCTCATAGTTATATTTTTAAATTACATCTTATGATGTAGTAATGAGTTTACTAGTGGGTTACATAACTCTCTCCTTTGAAATATTTTCAGTTGACTCACACAGGCAAGCTTATGTGATACATAAAAGATAAACCTCTCATATAGTGGTTCAGAAAAGCTAAGAACAAGGGACTAAGAAAGAGGCTAGTCCTTCATGCCTATAATCCTAGCTATTCAGGAAGCAGCTGAGATCTAAAGGACCTTCATTTGAAGCCACACTTGGCCTCACACCATCTCCAAATTAAAGGGAAAAAAGCTGGGCTGGAGGCATGGCTCAAGTGGTAGAGTACCAACCATGAGAAAGCTTAGCAAGCACGAGGCTGCAAAACACACCGATAAAAGTTATCTACACCAGACAAATGGAAGCAGTAAAATTAACAATCAATATTATCAGTAATGTAGATACTGTGGATATATGCCAAACCATAAGCCTTGGTCTTTTACCCTCTTCTCAAATACAAATCCAGTGTTGGCAAGAATTGACTACACACTGGGTCATTGTCTCTGTCTGTTTGAACTGCTACAAATAGCAAGCTCCCTATAGATTGAATGACTTATGAACACCAGAAACTAATTTCTCACAGTTCTGAAGGCTGGCAAGTCCAAAATAAAGGAACCAGAGATTCTGTGTGCAAGAAGGATCCTGGTTTGTAGATGGCATCTTCTTGCTGTGTGTGTGTATACGCTGCTCAGAAACTTACATGGTGGCAGGGACGATCTCTCTAAAGTCTCTTTTATAAGTGCAGACCCCTCACAGCCTAGCTAAAGGCACCACCTCCTAACACTGTCACTTTGAAGTTTAGGATTTCAACCTTAGATTTTATGGGAACTTAATAATTAAGTACATGCCATGAAGTAAAATTCATGAGAAAATTTAAGAAGTGCTTCCACCTGAAAATAAAACAATAACACTTCTCTATTAACTATTAGGTGAAAGGAGATATGGAAACCGAAATTGCAGAATTTATTTTGGGGGGGGGTCTGGTCGTGGGGCCTGAACTCTGGGCCTGGGAGCTGTCCCTCAGCTCTTCAGCTCAAGGCTAGTGCTCTACCACTTGAGCCACAGCACCACTTCTGGCTTTTTTCTTTTTGCATATGTGGTGCTGAGGAATTGAACCCAGGGCCTCAGGTATGCAAGGCAAGTGCTCTACCACTGAGCCACCTTCCCAGCCCAGAATTGCAGAATTTTTTAAAACAATAATAGAATGAGAAAATACACCCATCAGAATTTATGAGCAGTGAGTGACCTGAGGAAAACCCATAGTATTAAATACTTAAAGCAACAGAAAATAATTAAAATAAGCAAAGTTAATTCTTAAAAGTCTAGAAAATTACAAAAGAAAGCAAAAGGAAGTAATAAAGATAAAAGAGGAAATTAATGTGGAAGAAAACAATAAAAAGGATAGAGCTAATAAAGGATCAACATGATGGTTCTTTGAGAAAAAAGAAAAAGCAAAAACAACAAAAAAAAAACCCTGAAAAAAAAGCAAAATACCAGTAGCTAATCTAATCATCAAAAAAAGGGCAATGCATAAATATACAAATAAGGAAAAAAACCTACAAGGAAATAACCATGTAAAATTTATTTTCCATTTTACATGGAAAATAAGTCCTAAGTGGCTGCTTTGAAAAGGACTATGCAAATCTGTGTGAAAATTATGGAAATGGTTATATCCTTTGAAAAGTGCACTTTATAGGAACAGATCTTGTTTGAAATAGAAAGCTTAGGTAGACCTTGCTCCAGAGTGGAAAATTATGGAGATAGTTATTAACAAATTACATAGAAACACCAGACCCACAAGTTTCATTCATAGGAGAATTCAGCAATTTTGCCAAAATCAAGTCATCTCAATGCATTGCAAATTGTTCCAAAATTATCCCTGAGTACAGAAAAATGGAGAAAACATATAAATTTTATCTAGGAAAGGAATATAACAATAATACCTAAATCTAATAATGATGATTGAAACCTAAATCTAACAATGATGAAAACGGTAGTTACCATTATCTAGTGTAAGAAGCTGTCAGCCAATTTTCCTCATAAATATAAATGCAAATATTAAACAAAACACTAGCACTTCTACTAAAATATCATTACCAAGTCCCAGGAATACAAGAAGTCTAAATAGTGAGAAATTTATAAACATACTTTATCTTATTAGTAAATTTAAGGAGAAAGTCATATAATTATTTCCATCCAAAGACCTTCAGCAGTAAACATCCATTCCTGATAAATGCATTAAATAAAATCAGAATTAATAAATTTTTATCTATTAATTTATGTACATGCATAGATGTGTATGTAATTTATGTATATGTGCATATGGCTGTCTAAAACTTATTTAATTGAGGCACAGGGGCAGCATTTCTGCTGAGGCCAGATATGAGGATGAGAGGTGAATCTTTATTAATGTTACATTAGAGGTATCAATACCATTAGAAAAAATATACAGATTTGAAAAGAAAGACTATATCATTCTTTAGAAAGATTGATATTGCATCATTTTAAAAGAAATGGGAGGACCTGGAAAAAAATCATGTTAAGTGAAGTAAGCCAGACCCTGAGACAATAAAAATGCCTGTTTTTCTCATATGTGGAAGCCAGAATTAATTTATAAATATATGAGTACACACTTAGGGGTAGAATCCAAGTATACACAAATGTATTAACCAAAATATGGTAGATTCAGGGGAGAACTTAAATGGTGCAGTGCCTCCAGCTAACTCACATTCCAACAAACTGGAAAGGGAGAGGGGAGGTCAAGGCGGGGAGGGTGGATAAGTGAAGGGAGGAAGGGGAGGGGCTGCAGGCAGTCGTAAAATTCAATGCATATCTTACAAAATGAAGATTGAGGGGAGGAGTGAGGTTGAAATGGATGGGGGAGAATGATAAAGGGGGTGACACTGATCAAGATGCATTATATCCATAAACTGCCTTGTTGAATGGCGACTCCTTTGTACAACTGTTTAAAGATAATAAAATATATTAAAAATAAAATAGTGATATAGTGAGCCATAAAAAAGAAAGACTATTTCTATACTCAGACAAAATAATAGTAAGAAGCAAACTAATCCAAATTAGATAAAGAGGTCAGAAGAGTAGGATTCAAATTGATTCATAAAAATCAACAACTTTTACAAACACAAAAATAACTAGTTGTCAGATATAATACAAGAGAAAAAAACTCCTTTATAATTAAAAAAGTTAGAAACGTAAAATATACAATTTAACTGAGGGAAAAATGTTTAGGTTTATTTTTATTAACACACATTAATAGTACAAAGGGACTTCATTATGGTAATTTCATAGATGCATTTAGTGCATTTTGAACAAGTTTATCCCTGTATATATTCCTTTAACCTCTCCATCTCTCACCTTTTTCAAGCAGTATTTGTTGGGTTTCATTTTTCTATCATCTGTCTACCATCTAGATCTTGGTATATCGAATGTATATATAAGGTACTTTAATCCTTTTCATTCCTCAGTCCCCTTTTAAATGAGGAAAATTTTAAGATACTTCTGGACTAAAGCAGACTTGAGCCAGTAAAAAGGACTCATTCAACATCTTATAGGTGTCCATTCTTCTCGAATTAACACATGAATTTACCCAATCACAAGAAAAAAATGTCAGTAAGACTTTTAGTTTGTTTTCTGGAATTAAATAAGTTTATTCTTAAAGTCCATGTATACATACAAACATAGAAGAACAGCTGTGAAACAGGAAAGAAGAAAGTAAAATCATTTCCCAAATATTAAAAGCATGGAAGAGAACTTTATTTGGAGAGAACTTTTGTGTAATTCCTTAGAAAGGGTAACTCACATTCCAACAAAATAAACTGGCAAGGGGGAGGCGAGGTCAAGGGGAGGTGAAGATGGTGGATATATAGTGTGATACTAGCACATGACTATATACCAGAGGAAGAGAATATACAGTCTAGAAAGAAATTCAAGTACGCTTAAGAATTTGTCTTTTGATAAAGATGCTTTTTCAAATTTGGGGGATTTTTTTTTTAGCAAGGTTGTATTTAATATCATAGGTTAAAGTAAAATGAAATGGAGAAGAAAACAAAAATATTTCCTGCTTCCCAAACAGGAAATGGAATTTAAAGACTTTGGACTCTTTATTTAATAACTACTCTTGGGACAGTTGGATAGCCATCTGGGAAAAGATAAAATGGGATCCACACCGTATATTATATGCCATAGTAAATTTACAAAGGATATAAAACTAAATGTAAAAATATATATTTATAAATAAAAACCAGCCCTAACAACTAGAAGAAAATACTAGATGGAAACACAGATGAATTTTTTTTTTTTGTAAATTGAATATAGGAAAGGTTCTCCAAATGTGACTCAAAATCCACATATGATGAAAGATTAAGAAATTTTACTATATAAAACTAAGAGAAAATCAAGGGGGGGCCAGTGGCTCATGCCTGTAATCCTAACTACTCAGAAGGCTGAGATCCGATGATTGCAGTGCAAAGCCAACCCTAACAGGAAAGTCTGTGAGAGTTTTATATCCAGTAAACCACCAGAAAATCAGAAGTAGCGCCATGGCCCAAGTGGTAGAATGCTACTTTGAGCTGAAGAGCTCAGAGACAGTACCCAGGCCCAAAGTTCAAGCCCCACGACTGACAGAACCACAATTTTCTCATAGCTTTATGTAGTAAAATTTCTCAATCTTTCATTGTATGTGGATTTTGAGTCACATTTGGAGAACCTTTCTTATATTCAATTTCCAAAAAAGAAAAGGTCATACCATCTTTATCCAGTGAGTAGTAACTCACTGGAAAAAGATATTTACAATATGCAAATGAGATCTATGGTTATCTTTTTTTCTGTTTTGATCACATAGGGGCTTTAACTCTGGGCCTAGGCACTGTCTCTGAGCTCTTCAGTTCTACCACTTTGAGCCTTAGCACCACTTTGGTTTTCTAGTGGTTAATTAGAGATAAGAGTCTCACAGACTTTCCTGCATGGACTGGCTTCGAACTGCGATCCTCAGATCTCAGCCTCCTGAGTAGCTACAATTACAGGTGTGAGCCACCAGCTCCCAGCTCTATGGCTACCAAGATATGAAACATTTTTCAATATTGAGGAAAAAGGAAAAAACTTATATGTTTCTGAGAAATTAAGAAAAATGATCCTGGGGGCTGGGAAGGTGGCTCAGTGGTCGAGCACTTGCCTTGCATGCATGAGGCCCTGGGTTCGATTCCTCGGCACCACATAAGCAAAAAGAAAAAAGCCGGAAGTGGTGCTGTGGCTCAAGTGGTGGAGCGCTAGCCTTGAGCTGAAGAGCTGAGGGACAGCGCCCAGGCCCAGAGTTCAGGCTCCCCCGCCCCTGCCCAAATGATCCTAAAACACCTACAGGCATAGTAACAATTATACAGCATAAAACCATAGACTTTTGTCATTGAATGAATTGGGGAAAAAATCTACCAATTTAACAGTACTGTTAATGCAGTTAGCAGAAATAGATCCTATTTGCTAGGGCTGGGTTACAAAATGTCACAAGTTGAGGGACTTGAACAGCAGATATTTATTCTCACAGTTCAGGAGCTGAGAAATCTAAGATCAATTTAGTCACCTCTTTTAAGGTACCATTTCCAAATATAGTCATGTTCTGAAGGACTGGAGGGTAAGTCTTCAATGTAATAGATTTGGAAAGAAAACCATCCCACCATTTACACATGCATTTCATATATATACATACATACATATATATATATATATATATAATACTGTACAGAGGGGTTACAGTTACATTTCCTATTGAGCGTTGTTACCTCCTCCTTTGTTTTTCCCCTACCATCCCTTCCCTCCCCACTTCCCCAACTCCTCCCCCCGCCCCTCAACATTGTAAAGTTTGTTTCAACATAGTGTCCTGTACATTTCATCATCACAGTGGGTCAACCTGCATCCCCATTTAAGCATTCCGCTATATTCCTTTCCCTCCCCAAATTACAAAAATGTATATACAAGATGCAGAACACTGGAATCAAATACAGTGAAAACAGGGGTTATACTGTGGGGGAAGAACATACAAAAGAAACAAAAGAATCACAGAGTGAATTATAAGTACATTAAAAACAATAGCAAGAAAGAAAAAAACCACTTGTGTCCCTGTCTTGGGGTACATTTTGTTTAACATCATTTCATATGTCATATGTACATAGCCTTTGACCTCTGCTTGTCCTAGACTTGTACTAGTCATTGCAAACTAGGGAAACAAATGAGACTTCTCTGAAGAGGAAATACGAATGGCCAATAGACACATGAAGAAGTGCTCAACTTCTATAGCCATAAAAGAAATGCAAATCAAGACAACATTGAGATTCCACTTCAACCGAGTTAGAATAGTTATAATCAAGAAACAGATGCTAGAGGGGACGTGGCCAAAAGGGAACCCTACTGCATGGCTGGTGGGAGTGTAAACTTGTCCAACTCTTTGGAAAGCAGTATGGAGGTTCCTCAAAAGACTCCACATAGAGCTTCCCTATGGCCCAGCAATCCCATTTTTGGGCATTTACCCCAACAATCACAAATAAGGTCATACCAAAGCTACCAGCACAACCATGTTTATCGCAGCATTATTCACCATACCTAAGATATGGAAGCCACCCAACTGCCCTTCAGTAGATGAATGGATCAAGAAAATGTGGTGTATATATATATATATATATATATATATATATATATATATACACACACACACACACACAATGGAATTCTATGCCTCCATCAGCACGAAAGACATCACCCCATTGGTTAGGAAATGGAAAGACTTGGAAAAAATTATATTAAGTGAAGTAAGCCAGGCCCAAAGAAACATGCATTTCTTTTTAAATTTTTATTTAAATTATTATTTTAAAAGGATCTTTATGTAGTTGTACAAAGGAGTTTCAATTCAGCATGCCAATTTATGAGTGTAAAGTATTTTGATCAATTCATCATTCAACTCCATCTCCCCAACCCCACTCATCTACAAATTGCTTTTGAAAGTTTAAATGGTATAAGGCATTGGGAGGAAAATATGGCATATCTAAAAAATTATATGTGCAATATTTGCCTTCTGACAAGCAATCTAACTCATATGATGTTGCCATGAGATTAAACATTAAAAACCAACATACAAACAAATATACACAAAGCCAATAAAAACATATGGTCAAATTGATTAATCAAGTTATGATTTGTGGAGTATAAGTAACAGAATATATAAAATTCAAATACATAAAATATTGGCTGTGGAAGTGGTCATCAGTTTTTGTCTAAAATGTTATTTCATCTATGCATTCAGTTAGTAACTTTCTCTCTATAGGGTGTTCATTTGGTTAGGCCAAATGAACATTTGGTTGGGCATTGAAGATAAAAATGTGAAGTCCTATTTGGTTAGACATGATAAAACATCAATTAAATATGGTGTTGTGGTAGCTGAGAGAACAAGTCACTTTATCCTGGGAATTTCAGTGGGCTTCAGAGAAGACCTGAGATAGCACCCCATAATTTTCCTTCATAGCACTTATTCACAATTATGGCTACGGAATGACTTAAGAGATTATTGAATTAACATTCATTTCCCCACTAGACACTGGGCACTGTGGGAGCAGAAATCAGGTTTACTTTGTATACCCTTCTCCACCCATCTTAGTGCTTTGCACACTTTGTATTGCCAACAACTCATTGAATGAGTGAATGAATTGTTTCAGAAATGAAAAATGAACATTTCATCAGATTAATAAGCAGCATTGAACTGTCTATATACAGAGGCAAGATTATGTAGAAAGACACAAAGATATGAAAAACAGCAGCATGTTTAGGCAGTGGAGAATTATACATAAGGAGTACAAAGGCCAGAGCTAGAAAAATGAGCTGTATGTCAGTTTAGGTAAACTTTGGGTAGCTTACTAAAAGTCTGGCACTTTTTCTATAAACAATGATGAATTGTGGAAAGGTTTTTGTAGGTGAGAAATATGATCAACTTGGCTCTCCAAAAGATGGCAGAACATAGAGAAAATCTTGGACAAAAGACTCCACCAGGAGAGAGGACTTCCCAACAAAACATGCTCTGAGGATGGTTAAAATTGAAGGAATTGAAGGACCTACACGTTACACACACACACACACACACACACACACACACACACACACACACACACACACACACACACACACACACACACACGAGGTATAAGGTGGATTTGATGTCCATTTGGAAACTGTGAGCGTGAACTTGAAAATGATGCTGAGGTATATCTAGTGTGAGCAAGGAGGTAAATACTTGTGGCATTCACTAAAACAGAGGTCTGTGTTTCTCCTGAGATGTCTATTGGATGTTGTTATTGGAAGTTTGTCTAGAACTTAGGAATCTCCTTAGAGACAAAATCCTAAGTCAAATAGTCCCAGTTCAGAAGTTATACTTGATGCTGTTATGGGAGATGGAATTTCCCAACAGAGTAGACTATTAGAAAACAGATAGTCTTTGGGAATGCTATCATGCTATGTCCATCCTCCAGTTTTAGAGGAGCTTATTCCAGAGAATTCGACCCTCAAAGAGCCTGGGCTCACTACAAGTTGGAAACATCTGTATATCAGTCAGTGCCTAACCAGGAAACAGAACTCACTGGGATGGTTTGTCATTTTTATGAAGGAACTACTTCCAATGCTTTAAAAAAATAGCCAAGAAATTTAAAGAATTTGAGGCACTCAGAGTATAGCAATAGTGGGAGACCAAGACCGTTAGTCCTTCTAGACTGAGGAGCAAGGACAGGAAGTGAGGTTGCTGGAGGTAGCCTAGTAAGAATCAAAGCTGCCTCAGGGGAAACAGACAAAAGAAAACCTTGCTTCTGCCTTCTGCCAGAGAGGCCTAAAGGAAAAGTGAGAGATGGGAGGGAAAAAGAGATTCCAACTTCCTCACCTCTATGTTCAAAAATTGAACTAAAATTAATGTAAGATTTTGTGGAACAGAAAATGCATCATTTGGGGCTGGGAAGATGGCTCAGTGGTAGAGCGCTTGCCTTGCATGCCTGAGGCCCTGGGTTCGATTCCTCAGCACCACATAAGCAAAAAGAAAAAAGCCGGAAGTGGCGCTGTGGCTCAAGTGGTAGAGCGCTAGCCTTGAGCTCAAGAGCTGAGGGACAGCACCCAGGCCCAGAGTTCAGGCCCCACAACCAGACCCCCCCCCCCAAAAAAAAGGAAATGCATCATTTGAAAGCATACAATTCAGCAGGATTTTTCAAATCTACCCTTAATGTTGTGAAGTCATCACTTATTCAATTCCAGAATATTTTCTTCCCCCCAAGTCAGTTTGTGAAGGCTTTGGATGCCTTTCTGAGGACTCTGGAGTTTATTCTGTAGGTAGCGATGAGTCAGGAAAGACTTATAGGAAGAACACTCGATCAATTACGATCCTGAGCAATATGGCAGGGACAGAGAGCACCGTGGGCACAGAAGAAATCTCATACCTTTATCTAATTGCTGTTACTATCGCCTTCCTCAGACTCTGTAAACTACTAAGTTCTTAGTACTTTCGTAAGCCATTAGTGAATGTTGAATAGTCATGGTTCTGGATGAAACAAAGGCTATAAATAACACAGGGTGGCATGCCTACCACCCTCCATGTCCTCTTTTTCTCCTCTATATGTTATAGACTTGGGAGAAAAGACATTGTATATCTTGAGGTAAACAAAGTAATGTAGACAATGTTTGTAAGCAATCTAGTTGTAATGAATGTGCAGATGGGAAAGTGTAGTGGGCACAAGCTAGGAAATTCTCATACCTGGCTTCTGTTTTAAGATAAGCTAGATGCTAGGTACCTGTACACAGGTTATTTGTGAGAGGGGCAGGACCACCTGGCTTCTTCTATCATTTAGCCAGCCAGGTATGAAATCTGGGGTAGATAAGTAAATTATTGGCGGCCTCTTCCTCCCCTATGCCAGTGAGATTCAAGTACAGGTAGAGAAAGTTTAGATGCTTGAATTTGCCTATGGATGGTATAAAAAAAAAATCAAAAGACAAAGTTACTGTCATTTTTAGGTATGACTCTTGTCTCAACTTCTGCTGACAGATGCTGGTATTCAGGTGGTCAAGTGTGAGCTGTGTTTCCTCAGGAGGTTTTGAATAGTCTCAAAGAAAGGTGTAAACTTCAGTCACATTCAGCATATCCCCATAACCTTTGGTATCGGAGCCAAAGTTCTAACCCTCTCTTTGCCTTCCCTCCTTCTCTTTCCATCCTTGCCTACTGGCCTTTAGAAAGAACACTGTCCGTTACATTCTTAGACAGGGGAAAAGGGAGGGATCCAGTGGTGAGCACATTGGAACCGAGTGCCAGGGACCCACACAGGGCTCAGCACATATTTGGAGCTGTATCTCCATCAGCATTGGTTGACTTTTCACAAAACAGTGGTCCCTGAACCTTGAGTTAGTGGCAAACACTAAACACAAGTCGTGGCAATGCGTCTGAATGAAGTTAGAATTCACTGGCTGTGGTAAAATCTGAGGGCAACTTGAACTCCCATCTTGTTCCCTTGATGAAAGCCACTAAAAATAGTCCCTCATTGTGGTTTCTGAGATTCAAAGAAAAGTCAGACCAAGTGGTTTCTTACACAAGGGTTCAGAAGCCCCACGGGCATCCAGTAGTTCCCACCAAGTTGGATTTTGATGGGTTAAATGTAACGCATGGGTAACATAAGTATTAAATTTCATTTCCAATACACATGGGTTTTAAATGAAGGAAAATAGGTGCATGAGGAGGGGGCATAATGCAATTTTTTTGAAAACCCAGGCATTCAGAAAATAGTTCAAGATGTCTCAGCAAATCAAACCAGCCACCCTGTCTCCCGCTCTCTAGAAATGACTGACTATAAATGCATACTGCTAAGCACACAAAGAATGAATGATACCAGATTTTCTGGAATCCAAGTTTTAGGTCTTATAGTCTCTGGTAGGATTAAATTTTTCTATATGGTCTAGAGATAGAGTGCTATCGCCCCTCTTCTACCATATTATTATTGATGTTTTTTCTTTAAGTAGTTGTACAAATATTTCAATTCAATGTATCACTTTAGGACTAGTATAAATCTTGATCTATGTCATCCCTTACATAATTTTCTCTCATCTGTCTCAGCTCTACATTGAAATGTAGCAAAGTTAATATGGACTGTAGTTTCCCTTCTGTGCTAGAGAACAGAAGAACTAATTACTCCTGCATTTTGGTGTCTCCTCTTTCTCCATCCTCTCTGGGGAAGCCCTTCCTCTTCCCATTCCAAGTGATCGGTCTTCTCTTTTCTTCTACGAAGTCAACTTTTCGAAGTTGCACAAGTGACTGAGAATGTGTGTCATTTGTCTTGCTGTGCCAAGTTTATTTTGCTTAATGAGCTATCTTCCAGTTCCATTCTGTTGTCACAAATGTCAAGACCCTATCTTCTTTGTGGCAGAATAAACTTCATTGTAAGTTCTCTTTATTCATCTGTAGATGGATGCCTTGGTTGGTATTATACTTTAGGTACTATAAACAGTGCTACAATAAACATGAAGGGCAGATATCTCCTTGTTATAATTAGTTCATCTCCTATGGATGTGTACTCAGTAGTGGTGGGGTTGCTAAATCATGTGGTAGTTCTATTTGTAACTTTTTTTGGTGCCAGTTTTGGGACTTGACTCAGGGCCTTGTTCTCTCTCTGCTTTCTTGCTCACAGCTAATACTCTACTACTTGAGCCATGCCTCCACACAGGCTTTTGGCTAGTTAATTAAGGAGAGTCTGTTTTAAAGGCACTTCTAGACTATTTTCCATAACATCTACACCAAGAATTCTTTCTTCACATCTCCATATCTTTCCCATCATATTTTTTTTCATGTTAGCCAACATGTATCTTCAAACCACTTTTTCACTTTTTAATTGGATTTTTTTTTCTGGATACAAATCTTTTTTTTTTTTTTTTTTGTCGGTCATGGGGCTTGAATTCTGGGTCTGGGCGCTGTCCCTGAGTTCTTCAGCTCAAGGAAAGCACTCTACCACTTGAGCCACAGTGCCACATTGGTTTTCTGGTGTTTAATTGGAGACAAGAGTTCACAGACTTGCCTGCTGGGGCTGGCTTTGAATGGTGATCTTCAGATCTCAGCCTCCTGAGTAGCCAGGATTACAGGTGTGAGCCACCAGCACCTGGAACAAATCCTTTGTTGAATGAACATATTGAAATAATTTTCTTCTCTTCCTTAGATTTCTCTTTTAACTTTCTTGATTGTAACCTTTCCTGTGCAGAAACTTAGTTTGAGACAATTCCCTTTGTCTAGTTTGCTTTTTTAATCTATATTTTGGGGGTCTTCTCCAAAAACATCTTTGCCCATACCAATGTTTTCCCTATATTTCTTTCCAGGAGTTTCTGATAATATGACATTTAGGACTTTTATCTATTTTTTAATTTATTTTTGTGTAGGGTAAGAAAGTGAGTTCTAGTTCTTTTGCATCTGGATATTGAGTTACTCAGCATCATTTATTGAAAACCTTGTCTTTTCTCCAATGTTTGATCTTGATGCCGTGATGGAAAATAAGTTGACTGTAAGTATGTGAATTTGTTTCTGGATTCTTTATTCTATTCCACTGGTCTTTCTGTTGGGCCTGTGTTTAGGTTGGTACCATGATATTCTTTGTTATACTTTGGTAGGACATTTTTGAAATCTGGTATTAGTATGCTGCTCACATTGTTCCTTTTTCTCAGGAAGCAAGTTACACTTTCATGGTGATCTATGCCTTTGATTTTCTGCTTGTGTTGGTTCTTGTTTCCCTGTTTCTGGGGACTTTCTTTTCCTTCTCTCTAGTCACTGAAATGTGAACAATGCGTCATCTTTAGATTTTGATTTTTTTCTAACAATGATACACCATTTCAGCCTTCATATAAGGTTCTACATTTTTTTCTAGAGTCTGCTAGTGAACATTTTTTCATATGGAAAAAAGTTTCTATATTGTTACTATCTAAGCTTTACTCTAGAAGCAAAAGACTCAGCCACAGCTTTAAAGTAAGTAGTCACTTATGGACTGGGTTCCTTGGTGAGATGTCAGATGTCAGATGGGTATGTATTGAACATTATGTGGTTCAAGGGGTGAGGTAGGAGGACCTGACGAAATAGGAGTAATAGGAAGGAGGTTAGGATAGAATAACTTCCAAGGAGGTGAGCATCCAAAGAACAAGTACTGCGACCAATAGTATGAAAGCAGTGGAACTTGCAGGTCTTAGAGATCTACCAGTGGCTTCACAGTTCACTGTATACATGACCAGGGGTCCACTTGGGAGAGATCAAACCTGGGTTGTGACAAGTGACCATTCAGAAAGCACAGAGATGGGAAGCGATTGCTTTTCATTCTGAAGTTGATTAGGAATAGAAGATGTAATTATCAAGGTGTCTAGAATCAGGACAAAAGAAAGGTATTTCCTTTGGAGTAGAAATCAAACTAAAGTACTCAAGGATCCTGCATATTCCTCCAATCAAATTGTAATGACAAAACATTCATTCTCCAAATTGCTTATGTGCATCCATATCCCAGAATCTTAGTTGTCAGTTCCACTCAGCTCATCTCCCCCAAGATTGTCAACATGGATTTACAATGTTTCCTTTTTCGGGAGGCATATGTTCTTTAATAGTTGAAAGATTTAAGACAAATAAGTCAACTAGTTAATGGTTGTGTTATGTATAGGACAAAGAAATTGAGGAAATGGGCGCAGGAGAAGGAACAATCCGGGATCAAGGATCAGTTTGGATGGAGGTCATGAGGGAGCCCTAGAGCCTGCTGAGAGTACCTACAACTGGACTATTGGGTAGGTCAGCATCACTGTGCCATGATCTACTCCTCAAGATGACTCTGCTTCATAAGTTCCTTGTCTGTCTGGCTCCCATACATAGGCAGTGTAGCATTTGAATGGAGAGGAGTGGATGTGCTACTAGGCCAACTAGCATCAGATCTTGACCACTCTGCTTAGTATTTGTATAATCTCTACAAGTTACTTTGTCTCTCTCAGCTTTAGTTTCCTCCTCTGCCAAGTGGTTCTTGAGGCTATGCCAGACAATTCTGAAAAACACATAGCACTAGGTCTGATGTGTAGAGCATGTAGGGGAGTGGCTAAAAGCACAGGGTTTGGAGACCAATAGGTAGAGTCTGCGCCCTCTACTGCTTATTAGCTAAGTGAATATGAGCAAGTCACAACCTTCCAGTACCTTTGTTTCTGAAACTGCAACTTGTGGCTTATAAAGATATTTAACCCACAGAGTAGTCAAGGTTAAATGTAGTAAAATGTGCAGTCGTTAGAAGCAAGCTTGTGTGGCCTAAACATGTCCACTGTGCATATGCATCACTGTGATGAAATCAGCCCCTACCGCGCACTCCTTGTGAATGTTAAAAATAAGTTAATTCTCATGATTAGCCCATGTTCAACCTGCTATAGACAAAGTCCACTCGGCTGATTCAATTAAAGACCAAATAAACAAGGACATGTGACTTGAGATTTCCTTGTCTCCACCTGTGGAGGGAAAAGGCCTTCACCTCTTTCCCTGACACTGCAACTGAGTCAGTGTGGAGAGCCCAGAGCTGTCAGCACCTCAATCCTTCCTGTGTAGGGGGCCCAGGAGGGAGGGAGTCTGCAGAGCACCAGCCACACTCCAGGTTTAGGGTTTGATTTCTATAGTACCATGTTGATTGAAACTACAGGGCTATAGCAAACAGCTCCAAAGACATCCTAAAGGCCCCTCCTAAGCACTGGAGGTCTGAGTTGGAGAAATGAGCTATAGTTTGCAAGTGGCTTTGAGGCTCTACCTCTTGGAGGGGCTGTAGTTACAAGTACAGAGACACCAGTGTCAACCAACCAAACCGATTTGTTCACGACCAAGTGTAGAAGAAGCCCCAGGAAATCATGTGAAGGTATCCTACTGGGCTTCCATCTTTACTGAGGACCCAGTAACAGGGCAGATTATCTGCAGAGGGAGTGTGGTACTATGTGTGTGCAGGCATGCATGTGCATATGCATCTATGCTCATACTCATTCTCTAATGACTTCCACCTCCTCCATCCTGCCTGTCCACAGCATTGGAGCAATTAGGTAGGACTTGGGCAAAATGATTCATGCTTTAGCAAATTTAATTTCAACAAAACATAATTATGGTGAGTCACCTAATCGCAGCTGCAATCACAGTCCGCCTCTCCAGAAGTCAAAACAGTTGAGGCAGTCAGCAACTGTGACTATGTCTGAGGCCTCCAATCTTGTGCCAAGCAGCCATATTTAGGGCTCCAGTTCCTCTCAAATTTTTGAAATTACAGAATATTTCAGCCATATGTAGAGGTGTAATGAATACTCCAGTGAATACTCTTATATGCACCACCCCACCTAAAAAGTGACAAATACTATACTGAAATATTGAAATCTCTTACTATTGAAATATTTGTTTCCATCCCCTAATTTCCAGGCAGAAAACAGTATTTTGGCATTTATTATTCTCATTATGTCTCCTATATCCTTATCATTATTTATAATTATATATGTGGGTCTATCTACACATATACATATGTTTTTGTACCTTAAGTGTGAAATAAATAATTGGTAGCCACCTGTTATCCTAGCTTAACTTTTAAAGACTTATTTTTACTGAGCATGTGTCTTCAGTTTTTGTATAGTGTTTTTAGGATTACGTGTACGAATGGTTCATCCATCTCTGTGGATGTTTAATTTGTTGTCAGTGTTTTCTCCTCTCTTCTTTCTTCTCTTCTTCCCCTTGCTGAGCAAGTTCTGTACTCCATCAGCCATACCCCAGTCCATTTGCTTCTGTGTTTGTTTGTTTTCAGATAGGTTCTCTCTAACTTGTCTAGGGCTAACCTTCTACCTCTGCTTCCCAAGTAGCTGGGACCACAGGTGTATGTCACTATTCCTCCCCTATCAATATTTTCTCTTACAACCAACAATGTCCTTATACAGGTTACTGGGGCACATGTGAATTTATTGAGTTATTAAAGTTGATGAGTTGTTGGATATTTCCCTTTAAATGCTTAGGTCATTAACATTTAATATAATTATCAATATGACTACATTTAGATCTACTATTTTATTTGTTATTTGTTCTGTTTCTTTCTTGCCTTATTTTAGAGCACTTGAATATGCTTCATTCCTGTTTTGATTTATATTAGCTGTAATGACACATTATTGTATATATCTTTGTAGTGCTCTGTGAATCATATATCCTATCTATCTATCTATCTATCTATCTATCTATCTATCTATCTATCTATCTATCTATCTCTCTATCTATCTACTTTCACCATCTTCTAGAATAGTATGATTCATGTAAACCCAACAACTCTATAGGTTTCTTTACTCCATATCCATTATCTTTTCACTCAAATGTCATAACTATAGCATTTATAAACACTGGAAATCTCACCAACATTAAAACTTGTAGTGTAAGCAATTACAGATATTTTAAAGAGTTTAACAGGAAAGAAAGTAAATTTTTATGCTGACCTAGATATGCCATGTCAACTTGCTAAGCTGGTAACAGTCCCAATTTTCTGCTATAAAGGAATTTTATAATATGGTTGAAGTCTCCAATCACTACTGGTTACTTTAATCAAAAGGGAGATTATCCTGTGTGAAACCTTTAAAAGAAGGGTAAACCTTTTCCTGAACTCAGCAACTCCAAACCTGTGAGGTCTAGCCTTCTCATTTTCTTCCTTTTTGATCACCTGCCCTAGTCAGACCCCATAATTATATGTCAAATCCTTTGTAATAAACCTCTCTCTCCTCAGTTATATAATGTGTATCACACACACATATACATACACTTGTCTGTTTGAACCATGACTTATTAAAAATGAGTTGGTTATACCAGGTACTGGTAGCTTATACCTGTAATTCTAGCTACTCAGGAGACTGAGAAAAGCTGGAAGTAGAACTGTAGCTCAAGTGGTTGAGCACCAGTCTTGAGAAAAAAAGCTAAAAGAGATTGCCCAAGCCCAGTTACCAGCACACACACACACACACACACACACACACACACACACACACACACACAAAATTAAGTTGGTCATGAGAGAGACCTCGGCTTAGTGTTTTGCCATCATTTTCCAGTGAGCAAAATCTACATGAACACAATTGTGTCTCCTTTGGTAGAAATGGAGGGATTTACACTCTATATGCTAACTCAACTCCAGTAATTCTTGCTCCAGTCATGCCTCTGCTCTTAGAGGAAGGCATCTTCTAGGCCCCTTGTGGCTCAGTGTGGAGAATTACAAGAATGAAATCAGGAAGCTACTTTTGGTCATTTCCCTACATTGAACCAACTTCACAGCCACATGCCATTTCAAAGGGTTGGCCCATCCTTGGCAGAAACAATTGGAAACTTTAAATGGTGTGCTTAATCTTCAGCTGTGTGGACCACAAACCCAGCCTATCCACAGTTATACTGAGGGCAGTGACCAGGTACTCAGGGCATTAAATGTTGCTTCCAGGTTCAATTTAGTTTTTTCCCCCATCTTGTTGCAAGAAGGGTTAACAGAGAATTCTACTCTGCCCTCCAATCATTTCCTTTTTAGAGATTCAAAGAATTAGAGTATGCCTACATAGTATGAAAGAACCAAGTTGAGCAATTTCCTAACAAATGTATCATTAATTTTATTTCTTCTTCTTTAACGTTAACTTCTTCTTCTACCAAATTAACCTTTAATTCTAATAGCCTCTTAGAAATACATACTTAGATTGAAAATCTTTGTCTTTAATTTTCTCAATATGTAACCCCCTCCCCCCGCCCCATATTTCCCTCTATTTTAGGTAAGTCCCTTTCTCATCTTCTTCAGGCTGCAACTCAGAGTAAAAAGCACATCAGCTTAATTCTTTTTCTCCAGTTCTTTCTGGGAACTTCCCTTTGCAACTCTTCTCTCTTCCTCCCTCTTTCTATTCCTCTCTTTCCCCCCTCCCCACCTCAATGTAAAATGGACCTGCATCCTTAAAACCCACAGAAACATTCCTGTTCAGTTTCCTGGGTATTGGCCAGTTGTCTCTCTTCATTTCCATAGGGGACAGCTCAATCAGCATATTGCTGAGATGACCTATGGACCACAGAGTGACAGCTCACCATCTTGCATTATTTCCTTCTTTGGGTCAGCATAACTAGGGCCAATGCTCTACAGAGAACCATGGGATCAGGAGAGGGAAACTGATGACTGTTTGGTTATTTCTGGCAAATCATTTCCTACTCCATTAAAAATCTGAGATCATACCCTGAGATGCCCAAAGGAACTAGTTATTTAGAGTTATGAGGAAAGTGGTCCTGGTGAGCCCTGTGATGAATGAGGGATTTTATCTTTCCCCTACATCAGGGTATACCTGATTCTGGTTGCTACCATGGCAATAAAAGACACAATGTCTCCAGATCTTCTAGAGATCCCAGCTTTAGGCATTAAAAAATGAACTATGTCAATATCTAGGTATTGGCAACTAATATAGAAAACTCAAAAGTTAAACTTTTTGTGGCCCTAGTAAAATATGTCTCTATCCTTAGGCCATTGGTGGTAACCTCTAGACTATTTAAAGCTCTTTCCAGTACTGAAAAGTTATACTTTAATTATCCAAATATTCTGGATTGAAGAAAGAAGTCATGTTTAAATATGAAGAAGATTTTCCTGGCATCTTGTTCTCATACTTTGGAACAGGTTACCAAGGAAGAATTATGAAATGTTTTTCAAATGATCTTGAAGAATAAGAGACACTTCCCCTTGTCTGGGAACAGTTAAAAGCCTTTGTCAAGAGGGAAAGGGGGAAATGTTCCCCTAGATTTCTTTCCCATTGGAATACTGTGAATATGGTATTTTAAGGGAAGGAGGTGATGGTTTGGTTTGTAATTCCCAGGACCCCTCCCAACTCAATTCCTGGAATCATCTTGGGGGTTCTGTAAACTGAAATTTAAAGTTGCAGTTTGTAACTTCCCCTCTAAAGTTTAGCTTAGGTTTCATAACTTGGAACTGAAATCAGGATAGCTATCAGAGTATGGATGAAAATGACTATAGCTCTGGTTGTCAGCATGTTAATGAAAACCAGAGAGAACATTAAATAAAGGTGGAGACGAGTGATGGCCAAGATAGGAAGCTTTTAACTGCTCTTCATTTTCAATATTGTTCCCTCTTTAAGAAAATAGGTTATGATGATCCTGATCCATTTTCTTACAGATTAAAAACACCTAGAAAACCCACAAACATCTTTTATACATGGTATGTCTCAAGCCCAAAGTCAGCAGTTCAACACACAGAGCAAATTCAATGTAGTTACTGATTATATCAGGATAAATACTAGGTCTCTTATTCCAAAGTAACCTCAGCCAAGTAAACACACCACTACCCTTTGGAAGACACTGAAGACAAAGGCCAGGCACAAGATAGAACACAGATGCATTTTCTTATTAATAAAACACATTACAACAGCATTGTCCATGTTAATGGGGGAAGGAGATGTATGGAAGCCAATGTAGGCACAAGACCCATTGACAATGAATCTAAGTGCTTCTGATGGCTGCCTAGGGGGCTGAGATTACATTCTTCCCTATCAGTGATTATCACCTAAATTTTAAGCATTCAATCTCTGCAGTTGACAAGAGGGTGGAGGGACAGAAAGCTCTAACTAGTTTACTGTATATGGAGGCTTGGTGCTCTTGTGCCTTTCTACCATCAGTTTCCTCTTCTTGGAACAGCATCTTGAATTTCCCCTGGGGTACCTCTCCTATACCATTGTATGCAGTGTTAGTGGGCCTCTCATTCAATTGGCAACATGGCTAAAGGATTGACCTCAATGGGGATAAGACTGGCTATCCCAGGAATTTGAATCTGGGAAGAAATGGCAGGAAGGGAAGTCCACATATCCTGATAGAGACAATCGATGTGTCCTTAATGCTATTTAAGATCTTGTCTCACAATAATGCTATTGTGAGATCTGGTAGTTTCTCTATCCAAGGACTTGTAGAACTATCCTAAAGTCTTCAAATAGATTCTACCATCCATTAAAGTTAGCCAGAATCAACCTTTGTTGCTCACAACCTAAGAAACTTTAAAAAAAAAACCCAAACCAAAAAGTAAAATAAAAACCCAAACATCCTCCTGTGATCTCATCAGCTGATATCTGATGTTGAGAAGGCAGATTTGTTAAAAAAAATTATTAGAGTTTGATGAGGTCAATAAACTCAATATACAAAAAATCAATTATATTTATACATACTAGCACAAATAATTAGAAAAATAAAGACATCAAATCCTTGTGTTATATCTTCCTAGTGAATCTGTATCTGTAAGTATGACTGAGATGAGTTAAGGAAAATCTGAGTAGACTTTTGTCATAAGCTATAAATTTAGCGGCAGCAATAAGGTATCTGAGATAGGATCTCAGAGCTGATGGTGGTATAGTACAAGTTCATCTTTCCCCACAATATAGAGAAATGAGACTATTAAAGTACAGCCTATTAAGGTTCACGAATAGTCTTTAATCTCACCAGCTTTCGGCTTCTGCTTACAGTCTAAGCGTCCTTATGCTGAGGAATGAATTTATGTATTACGCAAGCACAATTCTAAGGTCAATAGTGGCCTATTTGTCAGACTCTGCCATTTTTTCCCCCAGGACATCTTAATGCCACATAAAACCAACAGGGTAGCTTCCCTATCTGATGTTCTCTGGTTGATTTCCAAGGTTGGTAATCTGTGTCTCTGTCTCTAAAGGGAACATGTTCCTTCTGGGATTCTTAGACATTACCTGCAACTGAATGGCCCACATTCCAATAAAAAGCATCTTTTCATTACATTTTTTTCAGCATCTGAACACAGACATTGTTTAAGCCCTACTTCTTTTCCTTCTGGAGCAATCATGCTTTAGTAACCAAACTCAGACAACTGCAGAGTTCCACCCCACCCCCACCCCTTATTTTCTCTCTGCTAGTTTTCCCTCTCTTCCATGGGTTATTTTTTTCCAACTTGGGAGACAAGGGGAATGTGTGTCCCAGGTAAAGTGAGGAGGGAAGGGGAGGGGCTATGGCACTGACACATCAAAGAGCCCTTTGTGCTCAGGGCACATTATTCCTGGAATCCAATCAAGTGCCCCCAAACCCAACCAAGCTTTTCAGACAGCACAGAAACTAGTCATGCAGGCCTCTTGGACTCTGCCTTTTTTTTTTTTTTTTTTTAAGCTTTATAGGGTACACTGAATTATTTGGTTAGGTCTTTTCAACCGTGTGACATTTGGGTTTTCAATGGCACAAATGGAGTTGATCATTAATTATTTGGACGCTTTAATTAAAAAAAACAACTCACTGTGGATTTATGAGGGTCTGCTGGGGGGCAAGGACAGGGAGCCCTTTAGCGATTCTCTCATTTGAATGAGAGTGAGGGTTGGGAAGGTCTAGAAAGGGATGCCATAGAATCATCTTCCAGGAAGATCTTAAACCCAAGTTGGGGTTTATTTGATGGAGGAGGGGCTTAGAATGAAGAAGTGGAAAGGAACACAAGAGAACAGAATTCTAGGACCTGCCAAAATGCACTAGGGGGCAGGGCGTTGAATGCAAAAATCAATGGTCTAGTAGGGAGCTGTCATGAGCTCCCAAATCAATATCTTTCCCATCAAGTTAGTAAGTCCTCTGGGTTGGGCTGGGGGAAGGAGAGGTGGGGGAGGCGGGCTGGAACATTTGATTAACAGAAGTTAGAAAGGGTCTCCAGGGAGAGGGTTTTGTGAGTGGAATGTTCAATGTCCAGAATGGGGAGGTGGTGAGGCTATACCACCAGGGCATCTATTAACCTCTGCCTTCTTCTAATCCCATGTGTGTCTCTCTTGAATCACATTCACTACTTCCTGACATCCTGAAAAGCCTTCACATTTCCAGAGAATGCTGCTCCAGGCACCTGGGTGCCTCTCCATAAAGGTTAATCTCAATGACAAGTGATCTGGGGTAGGATTGAGAAGCCTGGGAAAGGAAGTAAGTTGTTCTCCAGAGATCCTGGAGTTGAGGAGTCTCAGGAAAAAAATGACTCAGGACGTTTAGAAAATAACTGGTAAAAGTCACTTACCTTGGACATGAAATGTAAGTCATGCCATCTGCCAGAAAGAAACAAAATGATCTGTGTCCACACCTGCTGATTTCTCCACTTGGAATCTTAAACAACAAACCTTTCGATATTTAATGTGAACACTTAATACCACACACAAAAAAATTAATGTATCATTTTATAACTGTACAAAATTATTTCAGGAATTGTTACAATGATGCCACTTGGTGAGACTTTATCTCCTTTTATAAAGGAGAGAAACTGAGTCTGAGGGAATTCAAATATGTCCAAAGTCATAAGATATTAATAAACTCAAATTCCAACCTCCTGGAAAAAAGGTATTTCTCATGAAAGGCCTTACAGCAGTGATACTGCTGGAAGCAGCTCTCCAGGTGGTGCTTCAAGGAACAATCCAGAACATCTATAAGTGGTTTTGTTTTTTTTATTCAGTCATGGGGCTTGAACTCTGGGCCTGGGCGTTGTCTATCAGCTCTTCAGCTCAAGGCAAGTGCTCTACCACTTGAGCCACAGTGCCACTTCCAGTTTTCTGATGGTTAATTGGAGATAACAGTCCCTTGGACTTTCCTGCCCAGGAGGCTGGCTTTGAACTATAATCCTCAGATTTTGGTCTCCTGAGTAGCTAGGATTATAGGTGTGAGCCACAGGCTCCTGGCTGGGTTATTTGTTTTTCCTTCCAACTACTTCCTTTCCAAAGCTGACCTGTGTGCATCTGATTCAGAGATGAGAAAACAATGAATGTAAACCGATTTTTATAGCAAGTCCATCTGGCATATTTAATGGTATTTTTTTTGTTTAAGGTGTAAAGCTAGGGAGGTCAGGAAAAACTCTGAAGATAAGCCTACCTCCAATTATTTAGCCATAGAGTAATGTGATTCTAGACTAGGAAGCATGGACTTAGTCAACATGAAAACAAGAGCAAGCTGTTGGGTCTCTTCCCAGCCTCCATAGATCAGGTTGGAAAGGAAGTGACTTGAGGTAGGGATATCAGAAGACAGGAATCACAAATTCTTACCTCAGCAGGTGGAGAGGGGAGTGGGCCCTGTCTCAGGAGCCTGAGGCTTCCCTTAAAATGCTGCCATCTCCCTCAACCACACAGAGAGGACTTAGGGATATGTGTGGTGGAATTTAGGAGGTGAAAAGTATATCATTTGTTGAGTCTGATTTTTACCACAACAAGAAGTATGAGCTCTGAGGTCTGAGGCTTACGGGGCGCAGTGATGGCTCCCATTGAGAGATATGCTGTGAGCAACACTGTCCAGGCCCATGATACCTGCCAATTTTCATTCCAAGTGTATGGATAACAGCTACACTATAGTAAAGTTTTATTATCTTACTTTGAGGCATCTCAGGGCTGTCTGGTGAAGAAAGTGAAAGTAGGCTATCACATATCTGAGTCCCTTCATTTGGGACCAATTCCCCCCCACCCCCCAGTCTTTACCTAATAGACTTGCATTTGTCACTCCTGTGGAGTTCCTCAGAGATGCTTTCCAATATTCCTCATTCTGAATTAAGTCCTCAGGCAAGGCCTATCAAGCATCCTAAGGTTTTCCTCTGTAGTGCTAATTACATGAAAAATAGCTATGAACCATCATGCTGGTTTACTCTTCTTTCTTCCGCTAGAGAGTAACACCCATGAATGTAAAGACCATGTCTCCTGCTCACAAGTAATTTCCAGAGCTAAGCAATATTGATTGGCAGAATGAGTGAACATCCTTGATTGAATACCCCAGTTGTAAAATATTGATTGATTGATTGATCGATGACCCTGGGGCTTGAACTTGTCCTTGAGCTTCTTTTTTTGCTCAAGGTGAGTGCTCTACCATTTGAACCACAGCACACTTCTAATTTTTCTGAGTAGCTGATTGAAGATAAGAGTCTCACAGACTTTCCTGCCTGGGTTGGCTTCAAACTGCAATTTCAGCCTTCTGAGTAGCTGAGATTACAGGTATAAGCCACCACACGAGACACTATTTTTTTATTAAAATATTTTGGTTGTGTAAAGTGGTTAGATTGTGATATTTCCATATGTGCATACCATATACCCCAAACAAATTCACTTTCCCCACTCTCCCTCCCCTCCCACTTTCTTGAAAACAGTTTCAATGGATTTCATTGCATATAAAATACTTTGACTATATCCACCCTTCTTCTCACTCTCAGTTTGCCCTCCACCCTCCCACTAGTAATCACCTTCCATAGAGCCTCTAACTTAACACAGTAATCTTTATAACCATCTGATATTTCCTTAGAAATGAAATAATTTTGCTCATTCTATTTAGGGCTGATTCATACTGCATTGTATGTATACTAAATGTTCATTTTCCAGATTCAAGAATTTCTGTGCAACTTGCATTGCTGGGCTCTTATTAACAGTGCTGCAACACACATAGCTGTGCAAGGATCTCTTATTAATTCCTTACAGTCCTGCAGATATCTGCTTAAGAGTAGTATTTCTGGATCATATAGTAGTTGTACCTTTAGATGTTTGAGAGAACTCCATACTTATTTCCACAGCAGTTACAATAACTTACATCCCACCAAAGATATTAGGGTTCCCTTTCTTCCGCATCCCCACTATCATTTGCTGTTGTTTGTGTTCTCTATGATGGCCATTTGACTGCAGTGAAATGGACTCTTGGTGTCATTTTGACTTGCATTTCCTTTTGGCCAGGGATATTGAGCATTTCTTTCATGTATGTATTGGTCATTGTGCTTCTTTTGAGAATTGTCTGTTCAGTTCATTTGTCTACTTATTGATTCTTTTGGGGAGGGTTTAATTTTTTGAGTTCCCTGTATATTCTGGTTATTAGTCCCTTGCCAGCTATATAACTGAAAAAAATTTCTTCCCTTTCTCTAGATTATCTCTTTGGCCTAGTGACTATTTCTTTTGCAGAAGCTTTTAAATTGGATGCAATCCCACTTGTCAATCCTTGCTCTCATGTGCTGAGCTAGTTTCAGTCTTCCACACAGTTTTCCATGTTCAATTTTCCCTGTGTCGTTTGTTGAAGGGGCTGAGCTTGTGGTTCAGAACCCATGTATAACAGGTGCTCACTGTATTGCCTTATTGGCAATCTGCTCAGCTTTCCCATAGGGAGTTTGTTTTAACATTTTGAAATAAGTCCAGGGTCTTGTAAACTACACAAAAGTCAGAACATTTCTTCCTGGTCTAGAATACTAGTCTGTATTTTAGGCCTAGATTGACCTGGTCTTAGCCCATTGTGGCTATGTCCATGTTGTCCTGTGCTTAACCCAACACTCTCCTGGAACTGAGACCTTCTGTCTGTCACTACAGATTGTTAAGAGATGCCAGAATCACTCAGCTTTTGCCACTCAACTCAGACCTTCACTATGTACCCTTCTAGCAAGTAACACATAAAATAAGAAGTGGGAAACAGGGTGTGAGTATGAGAGAATGTGGATGACTTGTGCAGGGCGCATGGTGGAGAAAATTGGGGAGAGATGAAAAGAGGGAAGACAGATAGACAGGCAGACAGGCAGATAGATAGATAGGTAGATAGATAGGAGAAAAGAAGAAGAGAGGATGAAAGAAATAGAGAGGAGAGAGAAGAGGGGATAAAACAGAAGGGAGAGAGAGAGTCATTCCTAGTGGTAGATATTGCTGAGTAGGGAGATACTGAAGAGAGCCTCTGAGGCCTCTACGTATTGTTCATGGGAAAATACTCTTGCTCTTTCCTTAGAGAATGTCCTGTGCAAGTCAGCTTTGCCTTTTAAGGATAATTTGACGTGTGCAAGTGGGATTCCAAGAGATTCAACTGCATTCAAGCCACAGAGAGCCTATATATTTCTGATTATCTGAGGTTTCAATTCTAAGTATTCATGAGTCCCTACACAAGTAGGATTGCATGCAGTGCTGGCTGGAACCCTGTAGTCAGCACAGGGAGACCTGAGGCTGGTCTTAGCTTGTTGGCTTTCTCTCTATGTGCATTAAAGAAAGTTACTCATTGCCTGCTAGTTTTCTCATCCACATGCAGCTAAAATGATCATCTCGGCCAACTATGCATGTTTATTGTGAGGCTCATGCAAGTCAGGCCATTGAAAACATCATGTAAATTGGAATGTGTTATAATCACAGGAGAAAATATGATTTATGACATTTCTTGGTAGTATTCAAGCTCCTCCCTCAAAGAGAAGGTCAGTAATGCCACCCTCACTGATGAAAGGGTCCCCATGTCCATCTTTTCTTTTCCTTTTCCTACCTTGATAACCAAACCATCGTTGTTCATAAATGGAAATTTAATAGGTTTATTTATCCTAGAAAAGCTTACAAAGCGTCCATTTTACGTGGTTTAAGCCATCAAGGACTTTTCTGGAAAGAAGCTTAGGCCTTGAGGCTGGAGGCTCTCATGGCAAGAGGGCCCTCAAAGAGCAGCAGGATAGAGATTCTCCAGGTTTTCATGGGTGTGTGTGCTCGTGCAATTAGGAGAGGATGTGGTAGCGGCTGGGAGCAGGTAAGTTTCCAGGGCCAACAAACTATTCACATTTTAGAAACACTAGAGTTTTCTTTGGCTCCACTGCCAGATGCTTTATCTGTTTTCACTTTAAAGATGTGTTTCCAAGGCACCAGTTCCTGAAAGCTCTTGGCTACAGTTCGGTATGAGATTCACAGTTGCAGGTCCAGGAAGAAGTTGAGCAGCCAGGAGAAATTTGTAACAGGGTGGGCTGTCCAGTGGAATGCCCGTGGAGATCTCACCACCAGGAAGTGGAAAGAGAGCCACAGAATCACGACCCTCCTTGGGAAAAAGTCCTCCCTCAGTCCTGATGGAAATTCATGTTGAAAATTTTAGTTTGAACCATCAGACTGAGTTCCTGTGATTGTGGAAGGAATGTTGGTCTTGAGTTTATAGAATAATACTAGTTGAGGTGAATCCTTTCATAGGAAGGCTTTTTCTTAACTGTCCTCACCACAATCCTCTGCAATTGTGGTTCCTGTGTCCTGCCTTGATCCTTTATTACTGTGCATATAGCTTCTTGGGGAACTCTTTTGTCTATCTACTAAAATTGAATCCTGAGCTGGGTGCCAGTGACTCCCACCTATAAGCCCAGCTATTCAGGAAGTTAGGATCTGAGGATTATGTGGTTTGAAGGCAGCCTAGGCAGAAAAGTCCATGAGACTCCAATCTCCAATTAACCAGCAAAAAGCTGGATGTGGAGGAGTAGCTTAAGTGGTTGAGTACCAGCTCAGGAAGAGCACCCTGGCGCTGAGTTAAGGTACATTGGTGCATGCATAAGTGTCCCCTCCCACACACATGTTGAATTCTGAGCTCATGTTAACTTTATCTGTAAATGATTTCAGTGTGTAACCACACATATGGTATGTTACATACATGATCAAATAATTACAAACTAGAGCTGTTAATAATAAGTTCTGATGATAGATTTATTGATTCCATGCATATTAATTGAGCATCTGATATATCCTAAGATATATCAAATTCTGCATAAAGAAGAATAGGAAATTCTGCATAAAGAAGAATTCTGCAAAAAGAAGAATAGGAGTAACCCTAAAAAGAACCATTCTTTCCACTACTTTTTCTGTGCTCAATTCCTGATTTTGGAATTCCCATGCTGTATCTACTTTGCCCCACTCAATGCCTTTCCTAAGCTTTAGGATCCACTTTGTTGGACTTTAGTAAGGCTAGTTTAGTAAACTGGACTTCTTTCTTGGGGGTTCTGACTTAAGTAGGTTTGGTAGGTACAAGTTATTGAATGGCAACTTGCTTTTTCACTTGAGGAAAGACTTTCTAGGATTACTGGAGCACAATGAAGGGGAGTATGAAATTGTGAGGTAGGAAGGCCGGAACTTCTTGACTTCAGGCTGGCTGGAAATTGGTGAACTGCAGAGAAGGCATGCTCCATGCATTTCTGTCTCTGATAGAAGTCCTGGTCATTATCATCAGGTTCATGACCTCACCCTTAACCTATCAAAGTTGCTCTTCTGCTTTCCTCTAGCTCCTATCTACCAGGTCTGAGCTAGCTAAGAATAACTTACCAATGGCAGAGTCTCAATCTTCCTGCCAACAGATAGATCAATAATGGTAGCTCCTGGAAGCTGCATTGAGAGGAACTGTGAGACAGCCCGAGCAACAATGGGCACTTAGCGCATCTTCTGGGACTGGAAACCCATAGGATACATACCACTCTGCCCGATGGCCTCAGTTCTTTATCTCCTTGCATGTCCTAAATGAAGGAATGTGCTTTGAATCTTCCTGTGACTGTATTTCTTTCTTCTAATCTCAATGGTTCTGAATAAGAGTCCCTTCTCTTCCATGAAATAGACAAGTCTAGTACAATGTTTTTACATAAAATATCACATTCTTGGCACTTCAGTGTTGAGACAGGCTGTCTAGGGGAAGTTTGTTCCTCTTTTTGCTTTTCCTTTCTTCTAGCAAATGACAGATGGTGATAGTCCATGGGATAAGATTAAAAATGCTAATACCACCCTACCCCCACCCGGAAGGAAGTAACCAAAAGAATAGTGAGATTCTGATTATGGAATGATGATTCTTTGGCCTGGGGATGAAAGCCAGGAAGAGGAAGAGAGGAGTCAGATTCTTGTTGCAGGGCAGGAATGGAGCTGTATGTGTGTGGTGGGGTGGAGAGACACAACTCCACCCACATAACTGGATACTCTTCAAGGTAGACAATGTTGGAGATCTAGGCTGACTCCTTTATTGGAGAAACCAAGGCCCCAAGAGAAGAATAGTGTTGAATAAAGTCATAGATAAGAAAAGATAAGAAAAGAATATTCCTCAGCTTGCCTTTGGAGTTTGTAAATGGTTTTCAATGAGTTTTAAATGTTTTCTTTTTGAGAGTATAGAGTTGATTTCCTCAAGTTTAAACATTGAAAGAGTTGATGACAACTGATTTTTTTTGTGGTACAGGGTTTTGAACTTAAACTTGATATCTGGAAGGCAGGTGGCTCAACCATTTGAGCCAGGTTCCTAGCCCTGTCTGTCCACTGACATTTTGGACAAAGAAAATTGCAGGAGTATACCTCTACCATTGGCCAAAGCAAGATTAATTAGTGCCCCTTCCATGGCTTGTATATTTTTGAGAAAAAAGACTTTCTTCATTCATAAGACACATAGGAAATGAAAAACGCTTTTTAAGTTTCTAACCTTGGATATAAAAATCTTATATTACACAGCTTTTCTGGTCCTTCAAGATGTTTGCCAATGGAATCTCTAACACAAGATAGGAACCCTTAAGTGCTTGCAAAGTAGGATAAAAATCTACCATTTCTATTTGTGGGGTGTTGGCATAATTGGAGAGACAGAAGAAAGGAGGGAGAAAGAGGAAGAACAAAGAGGAGGAAGGGAGAAAAGAAAAGAAGAAAAGTGAGGGTTGATGGTAGAAGCAGAGAGAGAAAGGGAGAGAGGAAAAGAAGAGGAAAGTAGGAAGGAAGGAAGGAAGGAAGGAAGGAAGGAAGGAAGGAGGAGGACAAGGAGAAGACCAAGAAGAATGAAGAAAGAAGGAAGAAGAAGAAAGAGGAGGATGAGGAGAGTGAGGGGAGAGAAGAGAAGAGGGAGAGGAGAGGAAATGATGAAAGAAGAGAGGAGAGAGGAGGAGTGGGGAGATGGGAGCAGGGAACAGGGAAAGATCCAGGAGATGTTGCTATTATTTTCTGGATTCCTTGCACACCTCATAACAGGACTTCAAAGACAAATGACAGGTAGCTACTTACCTCCTTCCCCAAGGACTCAGTGGAACAGAAACTAGGTCTCTCTCCCTCCCCCCCACCTTCTGCTCGTCTAAGTATATTACCATGAACAGCACAGATGCTCAAAATGGTGCTATAATCCTTTTCTCCTTTGGGGAGATTGTCAATGTATTTTTTTTCGACACATTCAAAACCCCAATTGTTTATAGTAACTGGAGATGGCAGAACCTGGCTGAAGTGGGAAGGCTGAGTTTTATCTAACCTCTAATTTTCTTCTCCTCTCAAGTTTGTCCAAGTTCCTGAGACGCCTTTCTCCTGTAAATTAAACCATTGTTTGTTGAGGGAAATATAAATTAAGAGCTCTGTTTCTGAGTTAAATGGAAACTTGGGCTAAGGAAGCAGACTTTTTGCTATGTGCCTCAGATCTCCGATATAATACAGGAATTGGAGTTGGTGTGAGGCTTAGACGTGATGGATTCTAGAGGAATACAAAACTCTTAAGAATGTGGGAGTTTGGTGGAGCCAGAAACTCAGCCTAATCAAACCCAAGTTTGATTCATCAAGGCTCTTAATAATCAGGTTCATGGCATTATTGAAAAGGAAAAGTCTCTTTCCCTGTAGACATAATGAATTCTGAAGCCATCCCTATTTTCGAATTGGACTCCCTGATGCTCTAGCCAAAGTCTATGCCCAAACCAACAATAGTGACGCCATGACCATCCCCATGTTTATTGTAGAATGGCAGCTGACCTTCTAGTAATACATGAGCGGTCCAATTATGGATCTCTGGATTGTATGATTTGGAAGACATACAATTAAAGAATAACTCTGGCCAAAAACTGTGTTTGTAAAACTGGGGTAGAGCCAATGAGAAGTAACACAAATCTTCAGTTTCTTTTTTCAGGGCTAGAGATAATGATTGGAGGCTTTAGCTTGTCCTATGAAAGACAAAGGCAATTGAGAATCCTTTAATAGATACTCACAAGCTACCACATTCTATCTTAAGTAGTTCCCCGGAACCTGAAAGCAATATTTCCCATGACCTTCATAATAGTTACCTTCATAGGCCTCAGAGTGCATTGATGATAGATAACGAGCAAAGCTATTACAAAGTATTAACCACATGCAAACTGCAACCCTACTTAATTAAGTTATGGAGTTGCCATAGTAAGTAGATAATTCATGGAAGACTCTGTGCAAGTGTTTTTCTTAAAATTGGCAGTAGTTAGCTAGGGATGGTTCAAGCCTGTAATCCTAACTACTTGGGAGGTAGGGATCTGGAGGATCGTAGTTTGAGGCTAGGCTAGTCTAAAAGTTTATGAGACTCCATTCATATCAATCCATGGCTGGGTTTTGAGGTACATGCTTGTCATTCCAGCTACAGAGGAAGCACAATAGCTGTGTGTGGTGGATCATACCTGTCATCATTAGTGACTTGAAGAAACAAATAGGACGATTATGGTCCAGGCATACCTAGGGATAAAGACAGACTCTGTGTGGAAGATAATCAATGCAGAAAGGGCTGGTAGAGTGGCTTCAGTAGTGAGTTCCTGACTAGTAAACATGAGGCCCCGAGTGTAAACCCCAGTACTGATAAAATGGAAATAAAAAAGAATGATAGTGTTCAACCATAGTTTTAAAAATACTTACCAGAAGTTAAAAATACAGATTCTAGTTGGGCGCCGATGGCTCACACTTGTAATCCTAGTTACTCAGGAGGCTGAGCTCTGAGGATTGTGCTTCAAAGTCAGCCCAGGGAAAAAAAAGTCCAAGAGGCTCTTAACTCCAATTAATCACCAAAACAATGGAAGTGGCACTGTGATCAAGTGATAGAACACTAACCCTGAGGTCTGAGAAGGTGGCTCAGTGGTAGAGCGCTTGCCTCGCATGCATGAGGCCCTGGGTTCGATTCCTCAGCACCACATAAGCAGAAAAAGCCGGAAGTGGGACTGAGGCTCAAGTGGTAGAGCACTAGCCTTGAGTTGAAGAGCTGAGGGACAGCGCCCAGACCCAGAGTTCAGGCCCCATGACCAGACCCCCAAAAACCAAAACAAAAACAAAAGAACACTAGCCTTGAGCTGAAGAGCTGAGGGACAGTGGTCAGGCCCAAAGTTCAGGCCCCATGACCGACAGAAAACAAAAGCAGATTCTAGGGCTCCACTTTCAAATCCATTGGATCAGAGTGTCTGGGGATAAGTCCCAGAAATCTTCATTTTCAACGATTATTGTCATAGATAGAATGGATGGGCATACTGATCACATACACGTAGTACAGTTTTTACTTTGATTTATTTTTGCAGTAGCGGGGTTTTGAACTCAAGGATTTGCATTGAATAATCTAGATCACGTACCATTTGAATCACATCATCAGGCTTCCTTTACTGTAGCTCTTTTTTTTTGGATAGACTTTTTGCCTGGGTCCAGCTTCAGGATGTTATTTGCCTATCTGCACCTCCCACATAGCTGGATGACAGGTGTGAACCACAATGTGTGGTCTTGTCGGTTGAGATGACTGGTTTTGTCTAGGCTGGCCTTGAAGTGTTTTAGTCCTGATGTCTACCATACAAGTATTTGAGATTATAGGCATGTGCTACAATACCCAGGCTTACATTCCTACCTTAAAATACAGTTGATTTCATTGTATTAACCAATTCATGTCATCCTCCAGAGGGAGCTGAATTTATATAGCTTTGGGTTCTGATGTGCTCCCTGAATCATGAGATAGTCATTTACAGAATTGCTTGGTTTTAATAAATACCATTGATACTCAGAAAATGTTGGAATCCAGGCCCTAATACAGCAAGTATTTGAGGTATAACTTACTGATGCATCTTTTTATAATCATAGATGGATTTGGCTCAATAGACATGTAATGTGAACCTCCATGGGCTGATCACTGAGTTTCTCAGAATTGCCCAGCTATTGTTCAGTGGTCCTAGAAGTTGCCCAGAATCGTCCCAATCCTGGTGGGACCACTCAGTGTCGACTCAGTTCAGTATCTTCCTGGCTATAGTTATCTTCTGAAAACAAGAGGAGCAGAATGTCCTAACCTAATAGAAAGGATGAGTGTCAGGGAATGAGTAGGACAAGGACTCTAGAAACAGACGACTTGAACTAGGGACATTTGGATTTAAGTATCTGAATATTTGACCTAGTCTTTTTGTGCTTATGGAAATATTGTGCATATTGTAGGAGGAGGGATGAGTTATGCTGGAACTAATGGGGTGAGAGGAAGCTTGGGGTTAGCTGTGGTCTGGAAGGTTATGATTTAGGGAGGAGGCAGAAGTGGTTACTTTGTTGCTTTGCAAGGCTAGTTACTCTGACTTGTGTCTTTCCCTTCCAGGGTGCCAAATGGAGAGATTAACAACTTAGGGGCCGGACTTACTCTTTGGAAAACTGGCATCTCCTTAGTGTTCCCCTCCTCCCTTTGCTCCTGATGTTGACTATTCAGCCCATACACACTTTGTCCTGCTCTTGGGACAATGACATGGCCTGACCTCTGCAGTGGAGAGCTGGAAAGTCCTTGTGAGCATCCTCCTGAGGTCACTTCTGGGCAGATCTCTCTAGCTTTGTGCTGCAGGGCCTGTGTGAGAAAATCAGAGTCCTTCCAAGCTTCTACTCCAGTTTATGGATGTATCCTAGCTTCAGCAGGAACAATTTCAGAGAAACAAAACTTGTGTGTGACTCAGATTTGTTATTTAATTTTTTAGGAGCTAAAAATGATCATTTTCTATTATCATTGAACTATTGTCTCCATGCTAGGAGCATGGGAAGCTCGTTCTCCCCTTTGTATATTTATAAATATTTTAAGTAAATTTACCCCTCTAATAGCTTAGCCACCCTTCAGCACCTTTGTGTGTGTGTGTGTGTGTGTGTGTGTGTGTGTATGTGTGTGTGTGTGTGTGTGTATTCCTGAATACCCTTGTCAATTCAGCACAGCATTGTTAGGGCACAATTGGGTTAAAGCAGTACGAGAGAATAGAAACAAAAAGCCATCAGTGGCTTTGGCCTTGGAATCTCACAACTTTAAGCAGTCTGGAAGAACCACTTTAGAAATGATTCTCTCAGGCAGAAGTGGGGAAGGAAATAGGCAAGTGATGAGATTTTACCTCTGAAAGGTGCTTGAAGAAAGGCTGGGAGGAAGTGTCTTATGAGTCTCAGCAGATGGTGCCTTCCCTAAGACATCTATGCTTGACAGCAGAAGAGGGGAGTGACTGCAAACACAGCAAGGGAAGCCAGGAAGTCTAATCACGTAGGTGGTAGGAGCAAAGGCCTAATGAGTAAATGTCTGCTTGAACTGATGGCCTGTAGACACTGGAGTGTATACATGATGGGGGGTTCAGATAGGTTCTAGTCCTCTGTGAATACCAAAATTCGTATCTGCCTTGAGGATAGTGAAGGTGTTTTAGCTGTTGTTTTAAAAATTATTGTAAGAATTAAGTTTCAACTCCATCAGAATAGCATTTTGGAAGCTGGACGCTGGTGGCTCACGCCTATAATCCTAGCTACTCACTCAGGAGGCTGAGATCTGAGGACTGAGGTTCAAAGCCAGCCTGGGCAGGAAAGTCCGTGAGACTCTTATCTCCAATAAACCACTCAGAAAACCAGAAGTGGTGCTGTGGCTCAAGTGGTAGAGTGCTCACCTTGAGCTAAAGAGCTGAGGGACAGTGCCCAGGCCCAGAGTTCAAGCCCCACGACCGACCAAAAAAAAAAAAAAAAGCATTTCAAACTGTAGTTTTAATTATTATTTTTTCTCCCCTACTTCCTGTCCCCTCCACAATTCCTGTATGTCCTGAGGAGCTGGCCTGGAAGCTCTCACTCAGAGGGTAACTGAGGTGGGAGAGATGGTGGTTTCTTGGGAGTCATCCATGTATATTTGCTGTCCCCACCCCCACCCCCTTACTGGTGAATTGACTCCTTCTAGTCACAGATCTGTCTCATGGTTATTTAGGGGCCTGAGATCCCTCGTTACCCAGTAAGCTTCAGAAATAAGGCCTGATCTCTTCTGTTGATTCTACATGATTAGGAAAGTGTGAGTCAGGACAGATGAGAAAGAGAAAAATATAACATTTGAATACTAGTAGGTTCACTCAGTCTGGAGTACAGTGCACTGACCCACAGATGGGCATTTCCTTTCATGCTTTTGTCTTTAATTTTGTATGTCCCTTCTGAAAAGCAATTTCCAAGATGGGGAGGGGTAATCCATTGTAGGGTGGGCCTCGTCCCCAGACATCCAGACATCTAGGAAAACTCTGGGAGATTTCAAAGACTTCTTAACCTTTTCTGACATTTAAAAGCAAACAGGAACTAGGCAGATAAAAAGTGAGCCTGAAAACAACAGGCAGGTTGATGTCCAGCTGGAAGGAGACTAGTTCCTCCAGATTCCTTCCCTTTTACACACTCTGCATCGTGAAACTGCCACAGAAACATGGAGGCCCCCCCCACCACCGCACACACACACACACACACACACACACACACACACACACACACACACACACACACACACACACACACACACTGTTGTGAAAATAAGTCCAATGGAACGTGCTGCAGATGATATTTTATTCCTTTATCTGTCATGAAGGCTTGAAGGTTTTAAGAGCAGGATTCAAAACTGGGAGAATTCGCACTAAGCTGAGCATGGACTGTCTCCCTTTCTCAAGCTCTTACTTTGGTGCCCCCCCCTCTCGACTTTCCTCCCTCCCTTCTGTTTAACAAGTTAGCAGCATGTGGCCAGCCCTTGTTCCAGCAGCAATTATTAAAATAAAAAACACCTTTGGCCATAAACATAAGTGAAAATCGAAACACGCTCATGAAAGTTTATTAGTTTTCGCTTCAATAACTTCACCCTACATGGAGAACTTCATGTGCCTCAGGAGGTCTTTGGGTTAGGTAATGAAAAAGTATGGTGTTGGACACCCCAAATGATCACGGTCTGGAGGCAGCTGGGGGTTGGTATGGATCTTGGCTTCAGGCCTGAGAACTGCTCAGGCATGGTGGCCTACACGCTTGCTGGAGCCTACTTCCTCACTCGCTCTCCTAGGGGCTGTCCTGCCTTGAGGGTTATGCTAAGGGAGCTGGCGTTGAGCTGATTCTAAGCCAACATATTCAAGTCATATGGTTGACTCTATAGACTTATTGGAGTTTTGCTTTTACTTAAGGCACTTAGACTTTCTTAGTTTCTCAACTCAAAATGAAGAAGGGGATGTATGAAAAGACAGATGGTAAGAAAACAATGAAGAGACACAGTGGGGAAAATTGGCCCACTGTCTAAGAGGGGAGGTCCAGTTGAAGTAATTTATTTCTGGGAGAGAGGTTGACTTCCTTATCTGATGATGGCTCTTCTGTGGAAAGAAAAAGAGGAACTAAGGACTTGAAATACTGGAGGTGGCTCTTACATGTGAAAAAGAAATTTCTATACCATTAGAATCACAATATACAGTTTCTTTTCCTTCCTTCCTTCCTTCCTTCCTTCCTTCCTTCCTTCCTTCCTTCCTTCCTTCCTTCCTTCCTTCCTTCTTTCCTTCCTTCTTTCCTTCCTTTCTTTCTTCTTTCCTTCCTTCCTTGCTTTCTTCCTTCCTTCCTTCCTTCCTTCCTTCCTTCCTTCCTTCCTTCCTTCCTTCCTTCCTTCCTTCTTTCCTTCTTTCTCTCCCTTTCTCCCTTTCTCTTTTCTTCCTTTCTCCCTCTCTCATTTTCTCCCCTTTGCTTCTCTGCCTCCATTCTTTATATTTTCCTCTTTCTCTCTTTCCTTCCCTCCATCCCTTCCCCCCTCCCTCCCTTGTCTTTCTTTCCCTATCCCTCTTTATTTTTTGTTGTTGTTGTTGCTTGTAGGTAACTTTGGTCTCAAATATACCATCGTCCATTGCAGGGACTAAACTCTTTCTCAGTGATGAAGCACAATTTTTAGAGATAAATCTTCTCATTTGAATATGATGATTCTGTTCTCTGACATTCTTGGTAACCCCGGAGTGGATATTAAATCTAAGTTTAAGGTGGCAGGTGGAGGAAAAGATGATAGAAATGAAACAAAGAAAGCATACCATCTGACTCCTTATGAAGGTCCAAGGACTGTCATCTGAGCATGAGCAAGTTAGTTCCCATGAGCAGAAGTTAGTTCTTTCATTCAACTAGCTGCAAAACAATCTAGAAAATTCTACGGTTACCATGAGAAACAATCTACTCTGCTAAAAGCATTTTATTTTGTTAAGGACTAAAGAGAGAAAATATATGGAATGACAGTAGAGCCCAGGGTTGGCTTGATCACCAGGCTTTCCCATGGATCTTTGTTCTTTGTCCCATCAAAATAGTCTCGAATCAATTTTACGCAAAATCTTTCAGCTTCATAATGCAGACCCAGAACTCTGTTGGAATGAACATGTAGGGAAAGCGATGAAGGCTATTCATTCCTACTTTTCTTCACAATTGTGTACCATTTTACACAACTTACCGATATGAAGTCAACGTGACCAGTTTCCCAAGACTTTCCTGGGAATGCATTGGGGCCATACTCTCCTTTGGATTCTGCTTGGCTCAAGGATTGTGAGTTTCTTTTTAAATTCCCAGGAGTGCTGCCCCTCATCTTGAATAGAATGACTCATATCTCATCAAATCTCACATTTCCTTTCTCCTGGCTGCCCTCTCCTCCGAGCCATATGAGATGTTTCTGGTATTTCCTTTCCAGTCTAATTAAATCCATTAAGGCCTTCTTGTTGACCTCATGAGTATGATTTAAAATCATTTCTGAAATATGAAATGATCCCAAATGCTTATGATACAGCTTTCCCAGGGGTCTGGGGAGGTGGATCACAAGCTAAGAGCTTCTGACTGGAGAAGTGAAGACAGATGTGGCATCTCTGGGGAAGCAGCATCCTTCATGGATGGAGCTCCAGCCTCAAGGGGTGAAGATGCTCCACAGTGCTCCCTAAGAGCCTTCTACCTTCTTCCCATCCCACTCCCTGTATCTCTCAGTCTAGTTTTGAACAAATGAGGAAAACTAACATAATGTTCTAGCACACTGGGTGAAGATTTCATGTTGATTCATCATTTTGATTGGTGACATGGAACAGAGCTCAAATAAAACCATCTCTGTATTCTCAAAGGCATTTTTTTTGAATGCCCAGGTCGTAAATCTGGGATTTTTCTACCCATCATTCAAGGTTCCCTCAGTCAAAAGAGAAGGATATGATATCACCAATAAGATATCCAAGGTTACTCCTTTGTTGGCCCTTCTCTTATAGTAAGTAGCTCAGAACTTGCTTTGTCTTTCCTGAAATGAGTCCTTGTATCTGAATAAGGAGATGAGGTGAGTGAGGGCAGGTCTCTGGACCAGGAAATCTTAGGCCCTATCCAACATAGTCAACCAGAACCAGAAATATATACAAGTGTTGTTGAGCTATTGCTCACTTGGGTCTAATCTGAGTCCTGTTTTAAAATTTATAGGAACTGAGGGATGGAGCTTATTACGCTTACTACTGAAAGCCTTCTCAGCACCCATCTCCACACCAGTCATTACCACCACCACTAATACCCTCACCATCAATGCCACCATCACCACCAGCCACAACCACCATCACCACCACCATCAATACCATCACCACCATCACCACTACCACCACCAGCAGCAGTGACAGCAGCAATAGCACAGATGTAGAATTACTAGCTGTAGGCTCACCTCAGGGATAATGTCGTTAGTAGATAGGGTTCAGGCCTTATTCATGCTTTGAGGGAGATTGTAGGCATAGTGAAAAGATTCTGGATTGAGAAGAGATATAGCTGAGTTCTACTCTCAGCAGAGTATAGCCTCGGCAGTTCTTCCTTCTCTGAGTTTTAGTTATAAAATAGAAGTTTTTCATTTTCATTAGCTTCCAACTACTTGTCTGGAGAACAGGGCTAAGATAAGCAATGAGATCAACATGGGTGCTTGTTACAAATGTTGTCTTCTACTATCTAGGGATTAGGTGAGCTGAAATGGTTCAGAAACCCAGGGTTGTTGGTTTATTTTGTTTTTAAATCATGTGAATGCTTTGCTCTTCATGTGTTGCTCTTGCTGATATCCACATACAACTATAAACTGAACATCATGGCCCTAGGTCATCATTAGACCTTAGCTCTAAAGTCTTCTACTGTGTTATTATTGTTGTGTAGTAATAAAAAGAAGAAAAATGACTTAAAACATGAGTGGAGTTGAAGTTAGTTAGCAGAGGTTTGCTAAAAGGTTACCTTTTACAATTTTTTTCTCACTGAAAGAGCTTCACCCCAAATATATAACAGATGTCAACTTTGCAGCTGACCAGCGCTTTCCGGATGAATAGTCTGACCCTTTCTTCTCCATCATGAAACACAGCCGTGTCTCTGGAAAAAAAGAACATTCCGAACAAGCAAGAGGATTCCTCTTCTCAGGGACACTTCCCAACACCTCCATTTCCATCGGGCCAAATGTTCATTTGATTAACCAGAATCGCTGGCAGCCAAGAGTAGAGCGGAGAATCCATTTTGTTTTTCTAAGGTGGGGGTGAGGCAGTTCTAGCCTATCTCCGAGTCTCTTTCCTTGGCAAACAAGATGGCTTTGCTACAGTCTCACAGTATTTCCTCTCTTGAATCCAAAGAATTAAATAGAAAAACAAAACAAAACAAAATGGTTCCTTCCACCATATAAACTGGAGCTTCTTTCATCCATTGAATGGCATAGTTTCTCGCTTCTTCCCTTCACCATGGGGACAGGGTGGAGCCCACATTCCCTCAAGGAACCCAAGGTCATGACTTTCCTGGGGAATACACTGGCCTCCAGATTGCAGTTCCAATGCACGTACACACTGTGCTTCCTACTGTCTCTTAAATTATTGTTCTCTATTTATTGCTGCCAGCACACCCCTCCTTCTCTCCCCAGCTCCCCCTACCATGATCCCTTCTCTCTTTTCAATCATTTGCAGAAGTATTTCTATTCTTCTTCTCCAATTTTCAGGAACAATTTTGTTATAAGGAGAATATAATTGTTGCTAACATTTTAATTCCCTTGTTCGATGAGATTTCAAGACACGGAGGTTTTGTGATACAGTTCTTCATTTGCGTCCAAGTTTTCTGTGGATGGGTGCTTAATTTGTGCAGAATTTCACTATTGTCTGATTTACTGTAGCCTACACAGAAGAAAAGATTTTTCAAATGGTAGTGTTTTTCTGTTTCCATTCTTCTCCCTGTTGTGTGTGTGTGTGTGTGTGTGTGTGTGTGTGTGTGTGTGTGTGTTATCTTTCTAAGCACACACACACTTAGGCACACAATCACTCTGTCTCTTCCTATCTCTCCTTTTGTCTCCCTCTCCACCTTTCTATTTTGTCTTCTCTTTCTAGTGCCATTTGATAGATTGACTTCTTGGCTTTTTCTTCTACTAAAACCCACTCTCTAAGAGCAGTTTGTTGTTGGTGGTAGTAGTAGTGGGGCTTGAACTCAGGGCCTGGGCACTGTCCCTGAGCTTTTTCTCTATAGGCTAGCATTGTATCACTTTGAACCATAGTGCCACTTCTGGTGGTTAATTTGAGGTAAGAGTCTCACAGACTTTCCTGCCCAGGCTGGCTTCGAACCATGATCCTCAGCCTCCTGAGTAGCTAGGATTACAGGTGTGAGCTACCAGTGCCCATCTAAGAGCAGTTTTGATGGTTTGTTTTTATGTCATTTATTTAATAATTATTATTTAATTATTTTTATCTTTAAGCACTTGTCTAAAGGGATTTCAACATGTCAGTTTATGAGTACAATGCATCATGACCAATGACACCTTTTTCATCATATTCTCCCATTCCAAAGTGCAGTTTTTGAATAAGTATTCTGTGGTAGATGAGAAATCTTTATCTATTGGAAAAGATATAGTGTGGATGTCAATATATCAAAAGCTATGTTTGTAGCCTCAGAAGTTCCTTTTTTACCTTGGGATTGTGATTCACATGTCTTCTGGAAGACAAAAATATATATTGTAGCTTCCTAAGGGACAGAAACAGAACAACCTAAAGGACATGCTTCTTGTATAATAGTCCTATAGGAGATGCTTAAAACATGCATGTGTACCTCTGTGCTCAGACACTTCTGTGCCTCTGGTTCTCATCTACATGGTGATGCATCAGTCTTTGGGAAGGCAAATACAAAAAACAATAGATCATAGTGAATTTTCCCAGGGGTAGAGAATTCAGCTCCTTAACTCAGGCAAAACAGGACTTTTCTCTTGTTAACCATTTCACTAATGTTTACCTTTCCCTATATCCCCCACTTTAGTGACTTTTCTTCTTTATTTTAACTCCCCAAGTGTTCTCCATGCCTTTCTCTCTTGTTCTGTTCCAGGTAGGAAATTTCTATTGTGCAACCTTGCCTCTAGTTCCTCACCTGCCAATGTTAGTCCATTCTGTGTGACTTAGGCATCCTATATCCTCAGGGATCCTACTCGGAGTGATCTCAGGGGCTTGTGCACTTGGGGTAAATGCTCTACCACTGAACTACATCTGTACCCTCAGAGTCTAGTCTGAGTGGAGGACAAATGTGGTCATGTGATAAATTTCTGCATTTTAATCAAGACAGAGAAAAGATATTTTATCTTACACCTAAGGAAAAATGTCATGTGATAGAAAAATCTAAGCACTTTAGGGAGCTTATCAAGAAAATATTAATAGTTGCCTGCAAACTTAGAGACTATCTTGACTTGCTTTATTAACCTGAGAGGAAGAAATACCATGTGTGTGACCCTGGAACTTCGTTAAGAAGCTATAGGAGGTAAAACCCATTCAACACCTCCTAGTCAACTAGTGAAAAACCACATTGCCTTAGTTCTCTTCTACTCCTCCATGGTTTTAAGTTCTTCCCCTGTTGTTGTCAGTTGAAGGCTGGGAAGTGTCACTCTGTTGTTTCTCAATGCCATGCTCTTGACCTGCTTGACTTTTATGATTCTGAAGGACTCAGCTGAATTCTCAACTTCAGAACTTTGGAACCAGAGCAGACTGCTTGTTTGTTTGTTTTTAAATTGTTGTTCTGTTCTCAATTCTTGACATACAAAATGATACAAAATGGGTATCCTAAGCTACAGACAGAATGGAGGCTAAGAAGGAAGACTAAGGAATTCAAGAAACCAAGAGAACTAGAAATGATGTTTGAGGGAAGGGGAACAACAGAACCGTGAGACATAGGACAATGGGGGAACAATGCAACAGCAATATACACAAGACAATATGTTGGAAATGATCTGTACAACTTGCTGGCGGGGGTGGTGGAAGGGGAGGGGAGGGAAAGTAGGAGAAAAATGAAGGAAGTAACAAGTTTGACAAGAAATGTACTTACTACTTTACTTAGGTGACTGTAACCCCTCTGTACATCACCTTGACAATAATTAAAAAAAAAGTTAGTCACAAAAGAAACAAAAAAAAGAAATGATGATTGACTACCTGTGGGGTTTCAATTGGTTTTGACATTTACATTTTGACTGGATTTCTTTGGGAAGGAACCTTCCAACTCAGCATTGAAAATTTACCTACAGTGATGGTTTTATAATGCGTCTGCATCCTCTGCCATCAGTTAGGGCCCAATTGCCCTGGCCGTGATGATAGGCTTAGCTCTGTAACACATAGACTATGGCATATACTATGTGTGTGGCTTTGAAGGCTGATTAAAAAAAAGTGGCTTGTACCTACATATTCTGCATAGTCACATGAAAAGAACACAGGGAGGGCTCTGGCAACAGCTCTATCTGATACCCTCGTTGACAACCAGCACCCAGACATCTTCATATGACACCCCCCCCCCCACACACACACCTTCCAGCTGCCCCAGCTGATGCTGAGTGAAGCAGAGATGAGCTGTCTCCATGGAGATCTGTCCATATTGCAGGTTTGTGAAGGAAAGAAATGTTATTACAAGCTGCTGAGTTTTGGAGTGGTATCCCCCAGCAGTAACTGGACACCTGTCTTGTTTTCTCATTCCTTCCAACAAAGTAGAAGCACTCATGTTTTCTGAAATTTCTGATTTTGATCCAAGACCCTCATTCTTGAACATCCTAGTTCCCAGTCTGTGGAAAAAGTCCATCAGTCGCTAGCTTTGTAATTATACCAGTAACTCTGGGCTCCAGTTCCATGAGATCTAAAATGACCTGAATAATCCTTCAGGTTTCTTCCAGATCAATTTATGTTTTCTTTCCTGTAGTTCCTCTCTGGCTTCAAGAGTGACATTGCTTTTTGGAAGTACTACTAAAAGTGACTGAGATGCTTTGAATCACATGACCTCTCCTTACAAGAATTGCTGGCTAATCCAGTGGGATATGTGCTGGTGCCTCAGATACTGCTGTAGGCTGGGGGAATGGCTAAACAGATAGAAGGGTCTACTTCTGACTAATAGTAAGCACCTCACTGGCTGCCTATTTTCTTACATGTGGCCTGAGATAAGTGAATGGAGGGGATCCCTGCTTAATTATGGAATTCCATGCCCCTGATCTTGTTGAAGTAGGAATAAACTATGGCAGGAGGAAGTCAAGAATGTGTATTATCTGTGCAAATCTCTGCAACCTCCCGACCCCCCTACACTCCTTCCAGATCTCATTCAGGAGATCTGAATGGTATTTCTCTTTTTTTTTGATATTGCAGCCAGAAAGAACTTGTTACAAGTGAAGAAAACCCATGAGAATAATTCATGTCCAATAAAAGATTACTTCTTAGTCAATTTCTACAGAGAAATAATGAATTGGCTCAATGGGAGGAACCACAGGCCAGAGTATGTTGTGAAACCAAAAGCAAAAGGAGAACAAAAAAAAAAAAGATGGAAAAATATCATCAGAAAGGTTGGGAACTCCTACAAAGTCCAACCCAACAATAATTCTAGAAGTGTAGCATTTGGTGATATGGCTTCAAAATTAGTTGGCTCCTAAGCATTGTGCTGGTAACTATTCCCTTTCTTTCCTTCCTCAGTCTGCTCAGGTGGAGGATCATCCCAGTGGCTGACTGGATCCTTTAGATCTCACCTTGAATATGGAGTCTTTCCCACATAGCAACTATACACCAAAGGATATGGCTGGCTTCATTCACTAGTCCCAGGCCCAGATTCTTGAGCTCACTCTGGAGACTTCTCTTATGGGACAGCTTGATTTTAAGGTTGTTCTTTTTTTTTTTTTTTAAAGTGTTTTTATTTTAACCTGGATTTTTTTTTTTTTTTTGGTCGGTCGTGGGGCCTGAACTCTGGGCCTGGGCGCTGTCCCTCAGCTCTTCAGCTCAAGGCGAGCGCTCTACCACTTGAGCTACAGCGCCACTTCCTTTAAGGTTTTTCTTAATGTGAATGCTCTTGCCAGGTCTAGGTGGGCTTTGTGCTTTCTGCTGGGCCTTCTCTGATGTCTCACCTGACAGGGCATCCGAGTTCTTCAAGATCTTCCTCAAGGTCTTAGTTCTTTGCATGTCTGTTTTCCATGAGTCCATTTTAGTTATCTAGATTTTAATAGAATAAAATAATGGGAAGAATCAATATATGCCCATGGCTTTAGAAATTTCAAATACATATATATATATACATATATACATATATATATATATATACATGGGCATGAATATAAACAGGTATAAGTGAATATAATATCAGTAGGATAGACACTAGTTGTCTCCTAGGAGAGGACAACAGGTCAGAGCTGGGCACAGAAGATAAAGAGATGCTTTGTGCTATATATATATATATATATGCACATATATGTGTGTATACATATACATGTGTATTTACATACATGTATACATATATACACGTGTGTGTGTGTGTGTGTGTGTGTGTGTGTGTGTGTGTGTGAATTTTATGGCTATTCTATAGCAAAGTAACTATGTAACAGGGAGTTTGTGGGGGATGGTGGGAATGGGCATAGGATATCTTGTGCACAAATGGTGACCTATCACATTTATCGTTTTGCATCTTAATTTTCCATTAACTATAATACATCGTGGAAACGATTTGTTATTGTTCTATTTATAACAACCTCCATCTTTTAATAGTTACCTTTGTCTTTTTTTCCTTTTTCTTTTTTGTGCTGATACTGGGGTTTTGAGCTCAGGTCTTTGAGTTTTTCCTTAACTTTTTGGTGCAAGGCTAGCATTCTACCACCTGAGCCAAACCTGCACTTCTAGCTTTTTGCTGATTAATTCAAGATAAGAGTCTTTTAGCTTTGTGTGCCATGGCTGGGGTTGAACTGCCGTCTTCCAATCTCATCTTACTGAGTAGCTAGGATTACAGGTGTAAGCCATTTTCTAGTTACTTTTTAAAGATAAGTCTCACAAGCTTTTCTACTTGGGCTGGCCTCAAACTGCTCCCCTCCAGATTTCAGCCTCCTGAGTAGTTAGGGTTACAGATGTGGACCTCTGGCACCTGTCTGGACATTATAAATCTGCTCAGAGCAGTGACTGGAGGCTTGAGGAAGCACTTAGTCAGCTGGTGAGGCTCAAAATTTGGCTCTTTCCCACACCCACACCCCTTTCTGATAGAGCACTTCTCTGTTGCAAGGAATTGCAAGAATTCCCGATCTAATGATCTTTCTTTATTTAATGAGCACTTTTCTGTTTCTTAGAGACATGGAGAAGAAAGGAAAGGGAAGAGTAAATATTGCTGAGCTACTTAGTGTCCTTATATATCCTATGGTTGAACAATATAACTTTTTCTCTACAATGGTCTTTGTTATCCTAGGACTTTATTTACGTTTTCATTTTTATCCAAGTCCTTCATTTTGGCGGTATACCTTCTCCAGACCTAGGTTTTGCTGTTTCCTTGGCCTTCAATGCCTTTTTTCCCAGGCTCTCCTACATCCTTTCAGGAACTTCCTTAGCTCCTTTTTTCCTGTACCTCAGAATGAATACCAGCTTCTCATGTAGGGCTTGGGCATAACCTTTGATGAGTCCCAATAATAGGATTGGCATTCTGTCCTGGCTTTTCTGGTCCATGAGATCTCCTTGGCCTGCAGGAATTCTTGGTGCTCTTTCTGCCATCTCAACCCCAGTTCTTCTCATGAAGGAGGTGAGGTGGAGAGCTGTCCTTAGTCACTAGCTGTGTCTCTCATCCTTCTGTGTCTGTCATCATTCTGCTGAGATTATCTCTATGCAACAGAACAACAACACCCCTGGCTGAGGGTTTTGTTTGTTTGTTTTGGGGTCTTCTCTCAGAATCTGTTCTGAGCCTGGAAGCTCCTGTGTCTAATCTATTTCCTTATGGCTTAGCCACTACCATGAAGACACTCCCCAAAACTCTTCCTCCGTCTGAGGACATCTTTCCACCCTAACACAAACACCCACTCCACTTCTGGTCTCCTAGGAAACAAGCCAGTCTTTGCCTCCCACACCAGCTGTGGCCTTCTCCGTGAGGCGTTCTCAGGGCAAGGAGAGTCCTGCGCAGAACTGTACCACAGGCAAAAGTGTAGAGAACTTTCCCCACTCCAGCTCCATTCCTCAGAGAAAAACATTCATCCAGGGCTGCTTTTACTGATCATCTCCACAAGTGTGAAGACAGCTTTTACCTTCATAGGAAAACATGAACCTAAAATAACATCCTTTTTTTGGATCTTTTTGGCCATAGTAGGATTGGAATTCAGGATCTTGCACTTGCTGGGCAGACACTCTACCACTCTGGCCATGCCCCTAGCCCTTTTTACTTTATTTATTAATTTATTTAGTATCTTCTTTTCTTTTCTTTTTTTTTGGTGGTACTGAAGGTTACACTCTGAGTATCATGCTTGTTAGCAGGTGCCCTATTACCTGAGCCACTCCTCAGATTATTGGTTTTATGGGTTGGTTATGTTTTTTTAAATACTTTTTTATTGTAAAAATACTGTACAGAGGGGTTACAGTTACATGAGCAAGGTAATGAGCACTGTTGCCTCCTCCTTTGTTTTTCCCCTACCATCCCTTCCCACCCAACTCCACAACTACACTCCCCTCACCCACCCCCTAAATTTTAAAGTTGGGTTTTCAACATAGTGTCTTGTACATTTCATTGTTACAATGGGTCAACATGTATCCCTATTTAAGCAGTTTGTTTTTTCCCCTTCCCCTTCCCAAATTAGAGAAGTGTATATACAAGATGCAGGGCACTGACATCAAATACAGTGAAAACAGGGGTAATACCATGGGGGAGGAACATACAAAGAAACAAAAAAAATCACAGGGTACAGTATAAATACATTAGAAACAATAGCAAGAAAGAAAACACCACTTGTGTGGGGTTCATTTCGCTTAACATCATCTTATCTGGTCATATGTACATAGATTTTGACCTTTTCTGCTTCTCCCAGACATATACTAGTTATTGCAGATAAGGGAGGGTTGGTCATGTTTGAAGCAGGGTTTCACTTTGTGCCAGAACTATCCTCCTACCTGTGTTTCCTCAGGATCCAATTACTTTTCTTACTTTTCTCCTAACTCTCCTCTCTTTGAGAATCTACAAATATATAACATTTCTATGCTATAGAAGAACAAAAATTTTACCACCTACATAAATACTGCAGACCAGTGAAGAGTATTTACAAATTGTTGTTTACTCCATACCTCATAATCTCTACAAAAAGTAGAGATAGTATGTTGGCACTGAAAACAAAATACTTCAAAGAGCAACATGAAATAGTCCTGTAGACTCAATTATTTAAAATTATGCCATAGAATATGATAAAATAATGTAGTAGCAGCAGTAAGAAATCTATTATTATCAGGTAGGCACCAGTATCTCATGCCTATAATCCTAGCTACTCTAGTGGCTGAGATCTAAGGATTATGGTCTGAAGCTGGCCCAGACAGGAAAGTCCATGAGACTCTTATCTCCAATTAAGCAGCAAGAATCTGAAAGTAGAGCTGTGGCTACAGTGGTAGAGCTCTAGTCTTGAGTGAAAAATCTTACGGAAAGTGCTCAGGTTCTGAGTTCAAGCCCTAGTACTGGTACATACACACAAGAAAATAAAAGAAAAAGAAAAAAAATAAATCTGTATTACCTCTAAGGTGCATACTGTGGTAGAAGGAGTACATAATATATGAAAAGTGATCAGCACAAAGGTCTCTTTTTTAAATTTATTTTTTTATTGTGAAAATACTGTACAGAGGGGTTACAATTACATGGGCAAGATAACATGTACATTTCTTATCAAGCATTGTAGCCTCCTCCACAAAGTTCTCTTATGTTTGTACTTCAAAGGATTGTGGAGCAAAAGAATGAAGACAGAGAAAGCAGAGAAAGTAGAGCAGGAGATGGGCTGGTGGGGGGAGTAAACACAAGAGAAATTCAAAATATCTAGTTATAATAGAGTTTGGAAACTGGGAAACATCTTCCCACATTTTGGAGGGGCTTGCGTGCAAGCACCAGATTATAGTGGCCACATCTAGGAAAAACTGATAGCTACCTTCCATGGTGTGGAAGAAGGAAGGCCTTAATTTTGTTCTCTCTAAATTGTCCTGCACTGTGTAGCATGGGCATGATAGAGAAGTAGGGATGAGAGGTTGGCTAAAGGGCTCATCAGGAATTGGCTGAAGAAAGGAGAGGAGATTTCTGGCCAGGACTACAGAGGCCTTGCAAGCTATGAAAGTGATCATATGTATTAGAACCATAGAAAGACTCAGTCAGTCTGGAGTACCATACACAGTGACCATGGTAGCCAAGATAAGGCCAACTCAGCCACAGGAAGGTTACTGGGCTGTTGTCAAACCAGAAGAGAGATGAGATTACAAACTGTACCAGCCCTAAGGCCTTCAATAGCCAGTATCAGGGGAATGGTCAGGATAGAATCACTTTTCTAGGTGGTTCTATTCTATAGTATTGATGATAGGGCACCATGTTTTGAGGACACAGTAGGTGATCTTTAGATGCCTAGAAACTATATTGGGAAAGGAAAGGGTAGAAGACAAACAGAAGTTTGAGAACCTGGGCATCTTATTGAAAGGAACTGTTTAAATTATTGCTTGAAACTGAAATCATGCACCTGGATGGACTCTGACTTTTTTTTCCTTCTCTCAGCACATATGGGCATCTGGGGAGGAGCAAATTGGCATAGAGAGATGTGAAGAAACTACACTTGGCATATCTGGGTATACTGTGATTCTCCAATTCCAACAGGTCTGGGCTATCACTTATCTTAGCTATCACTTTTTGAAAACACCCAGACTATAAATATCTGGCAATCAGGCTCTGACCTAAGAAAGCTTGTACTACTCTATCAAATACAGGGATTATTCACAGTTATAGGGGCAGAGAGGGGCTGGATCCTTGAAACTTCACACAGAATTTCAACAATCTCATTTCCTTTGGTTGAGTGTTAACTATTGATCAAAATTTCCAGTTGCTCAAAGGTTGCCAAATGGGCTGACAAATTATTTCTTTTATTATTGCCTCATCAGAACAGAGCAAGGAGTTGGAAACAATTAAGCATGATTGTCACTCAGTTTGCTGGAACTAGGCATGGGACTGGAGATTGAGAATGGAGGCTGAGGAATGATATTAGCATTATGCCCTGAGTCACTCTAGGATGGCCCTGGGGATTTATCTCCGCATCCCCATGCCCTTAAAGCCTCTTCAGTGTTTGTGTCCCAATGCACCTTGAAGAAAATCAAGGTTTCTCTTCAGGCTGCATGACTTATCCATGCTGGTCTCCACCTCCCTTCATAATGTCTTTTTTAAAAAATGTCATTTGTCAAGTACCAGAGGCTCTATATTCTGTTAACTGTAGTATTAAAAATGATGTGCTATAGTTCTTGGACCACATTAAGCTCTTTTTTTTTTTCTCTTGAAAATAAGGCCCTGCATTCTGCTGAAAATCCCCATCACTCGTTTCTTCCTGTAGTTACCTCCTCATCCTCTTCAACATCTTTTTTTTTTTTTTTTTTTTGGGTCCAGTCGTGGGGCCTGAACTCTGGGCCTGGGTGCTGTCCCTCAGCTCTTCAGCTCAAGGCTAGCGCTCTACCACTTGAGCCACAGCGCCACTTCCCGCTTTTTTCTTTTTGCTTATGTGGTGCTGAGGAATTGAACCCAGGGCCTCATGCATGCAAGGCAAGCGCTCTACCACTGAGCCACCTTCCCAGTCCCCTCCTCTTCAACATCTTAACTTATATGTTTTCCTTGTGGAAAGGATCTTTTAATTTTCCATGGCCTTGGGTGACTGTTTTCTCCTGGCACCCTAGTTATTGATGTTTCAGGCACTTATCACAACTTGTGACCGCTTTGTTTATTGATTTATTCCTTTGTTGTCTCCCAACATGGGAAAGAGCTCTACATTTGATCTTAGACAAACAGCCAAGAAGTGCTGGAAAATAAGATAAGCTTTTAAAGGCTTCTACACATCTTGCTGATCAAGTAGCAGAATGCTAGATGTGTACTTCACTCTCAATAGGTGATTGTTAGATGAATGCAATGGATAGACAGCATTGAATGTTCTTAGCTTAATGCATGCACATGGTGGCTGAAGGACAAAATTCATCTCATATAGTCTGTAAACTAGATACTGTCTCCCTAGGAGACTGGGCCTTTCTTGATTGACCTTGGGGAGATGGACTAAATGAGGTGGATGTGGCATGCTTTCCCCATGGGAGAGAGGGAGAGGGAGAGCAAGAGAGCAAGTGTGTGACAGAGCTCAAGACAGAGAACTAAAGAGAAAAAAAATATAAAGACAAATACAATCTGTTCAAAACAAAACAGATGTCTCACCTCAAATCCACTTTGTTTCCATGAGAGAAAGGGGGAGCAGGAGGACTGTGGGGCAATAATAATGATTATTTGCCTGGATCTGGCTTCCTCCCAAGCTGCCGAGTCACTGGCTGACTAGAAGCCTCAGCTCTCTCCTCCCCTTGACCTCTTTCCGCCTCACCGTGTCAAGACCAAAAACCCATCGTGAAAAAGGGTTGATCAGTGGCAGAAGGAGGGGGTAGTCCTGAGGCTTTAAGTGTCCAAAGCCCAGGGGTGGGTCTGACAGACCTGGAGGTATTATATCTCCTAGCTTTGAGGGCTAGTATCCATTGTTCCAGGCTTCAGAAGCCAGAGACTTACAGTCCTCGGCTATAATGGCTTCAGTGTGAAGGCTAATGGCTTCAGTGGTAGCTAATGGCATCAGTGTGTTCCTGCTCCACACTCTCTGCCCACATTTGGCAGCTTCTTCATTTCTCAGCTTGCAGTAGCAGTGAGCATTGCAGCAGATGGGAGTAAGAAGCAGTAGGTGGCACCTTCTAGGGTTATAGCTCTTGAAGTCCTGGCCTAGGGTGCTAGGACCCTACCTGGAAAGTCACAAGTGTTATAGCTTTAAGGTGTAGGGTGTTGGGATCCTCAGCCTTCAACAGTGACGTGTGCTCCAGTTCTTCACAGCCCTCGCTGTCTCTATTTCCTCTGCTCCTTGTCATCATTTTTGCTCCAGCCATTCTCTGGAACTCTTAAGCTGTTTCTTGTTACTGCCAGTGTCACTGCTACAGTCATTGCAATGGTTATTGCTTAGATGACATCTCTACTACCCTCTTCTCTTCTCTTGGTGTTATCAGCTTAGCCCACACTACTGATAAAGTTCAAAAGTAGGCTAGAAAAGACCACTCAAGAGAAGGGTCTTGAGTTTAGCCTAATGTTGTAACTTCAGGTTAGCAGCACAGGAAGAACTGTGTCTTCTGGAAAGCTTACAAAGCAACATAGTCATCCTATATAGTCAAAAAGGGGGCGTGGCAGGGTGTTTGCACCAATCATGGCACAGCTCTCATGCAAATGAGGTGCCATGCTTGTACCAATTGTAGTATCAGTCTCATTCAAATGAAGAATTGTTTGCATCAAGCATAGGCCTTCTGTTCGTCTGCCAGGAGAAAATGTTATTCTCTTGTCTGGGTAAAAATGACTATTAGGTCATTTAGTGGCTTGTGATGACAAAAAATCTGGCACATCTATTAAAACATTTGATGTTTTAATAGACATAAGAGCTTAGACAGTGCCTTCTGGAACCAGAGTTGTGCTTTGTGTCAGCAAGTAACTATGGTTGCAGTGTAGCTTCCTGAGGGTGTCTGTGGAGTGTTCAAAGCAGATGATGCTGGCATGAAAGAACTCTGATAGCTGCTTGGCTAAAGCCACTGGGGCACCAGGGAAAGGTTTAACAGTGAAATCACCCCACTCCAACAACTTATTTAAATTAAGAACAAGCACTCAGGAGAGTTTTGTGATAAAGGTCTATCATTAACCTTAACTGTGCTTAAAATTATGTAACACTGGAATAATACTTAATTCTTGTCTCAGTGTCTCAAGGGGATGGGAGTCTCAGTAATCTACCTCAGCTTTTGGGAGGTTCTGAGGATTTTTTTGCTTTTTGGCACCAAAAGGCAAGTGTGGTTATCTTCAAAGCTGTAGGGGGAAGCACTTGTCTTGAATGTGGGCATACTGGGTTGCTAACTGTGGGATCCAGTGAGAATCAAAAAAAATCCTACCAATGAGAAGGTTCTGAGAACATGGGGCATGGAGAGGGACAGAGATCAGTTCCTTTGTGACAGATGGGAAGAAACTTCACCTGAGGCAGGAAAGAGGCAACATATCTAGACTTTGACACTCTGATTGGTGATTGACAGGGAGAGAGGCTACCAATGTCATGATCGAATGCCATAGAGATACCCTCAGACACTGCTGCTGAAATTCTTTTTTTTTTTTTTTTGGTCCGGTCGTGGGACCTGAACTCTGGGCCTGGGTGCTGTCCCTCAGCTCTTCAGCTCAAGGCTAGCGCTCTACCACTTGAGGCACAGCGCCACTTGCAGCTTTTTTTTTTCTTCTGCTTATGTGGTGCTGAGGAATTGAACCCAGGGCCTCATGCATGCAAGGCAAGTGCTCTACCACTGAGCCACCTTCCCAGCCCTGCTGCTGAAATTCAACACTCAAACAATAAGGCCTTAGATAGATACTAGTTTTAGGCCCCATTCTTACTGAAGATCTGTGGGTGAGACTGGAGTCTGGCCTGGTGAGCTGTAGTGGGCTAAGGATTTGTGTGGCTTCATGATTTATGTACTGATATTCTGGGGACACTTTAATAGTGAGATCAAAATGATCTTGCTTGGAGACATCTTGATGACATTCAAACATTCAAGTGATTAGAAGAGAGGATAGTCACTATCTCAAGAGATTAAAGTAGAAAGGCATTCAGAGGAGAAATAGCCATGACCCTATCCTATGACCAGAACAAGAGTGATCCTCAGGTTACAGACCTGACCCTTGGCAGGGAAGAAGCAGGTCCTGAGTATATCTGGTGTCCTTGACAGACAATGAGGTAGATTTTACTGCCTTTCACTCTTGCTTGCAGATCGCTTGCAGTTTGCCCTGCATTGAGGTTACAGATTTGATTGGGCCAGCAGCCTTCTTTCTTTCCTAGCTCTTCTGACTGCTACCTGATTACCCTCTGTCAGGGAAGTTGTCCCAGGAGATTGTGCTGCTCTCTTCTCTCCACTTTGGACTCTTTTCTACTCACAATCGAGTTGGGATTTGTTGGGTGAGGCGGATAGAAGTAGAGTATCCTCTGAGAAGTTCTAAGAAAGGGTCAATAGTTTCTTATTCCTTGCTGTGCTCAACAACCCAGCTGATGGCTACATGCAAGGCGTGGCTCAGCCTATGCTGTAGTAACCATGTAGTCTTGACAGCTGCTCTTGTCTTCTTGGCTCTCACTCTCCTGCTTGAGCAAGAAAGGCCTGGGAAGACATCACTAATTTTTTTCTTTACTCTCTGAAGTGTCTTTGCTCATGACTTAAGCCCAGATTTTTGTTGGTTAGTGATGGAGACTGGAGACTTGCAGACCTTTCTTCTTGGGCTGGCTTTGAATCATGATTCTCCAGATGTTAGCCTCCTAAATAGCTAGACTTACAAGTGGGGGCCACTGCCCTGGGACCTGGCCATTTATTGTTGGAAGAGAAGAATAACCTTCTTTTACTTTAAAGAAGTATTTGTTATATTTTCTGTTACAGCTAGATACTTGCCTGACTATTATACTAGAACTCTATGGTTCACTTGATTGTTAAAAATTGATTATTTATTTATATGTTTTATTATTGAGACATAATATTTAGACATCTTTATGTGGTACATTATGGCAATTCAGAAAATGCATACAATACAAAATAAATCAAGGTAACAAGCATTTCCATTTCTTCACACATTAGTAATTTTAGATGTTGGGAATTTCAATTTATTTTTCTTTTCTATTCATTTCAAAAGTACCACAGGTTGCTTGAACCTACAGTTACATGTCCATGCTGAAGAATCAGGAGCAATTTCTTTGCTTGTCCTGTGTTTTGGTCCCCTGTATTGAACTTCTTTCTTTCCTACCTCCCCTCTTTCTTTCCTGATCTATTATCTATCTTTCTTTTACAAAATCGACCTATTAATTTCTCACAAATAAGTGAGAACATGGGTATTCTTCCTCCTGTGCTGGTTTATTTCAGTTAATATAATGACTTCTGGTTCTATCCATGTTAATGCAAGTGACAGTATTTCGATCATTTTTTTCTCTTCTTTTTTCCTTTTTTTTCTCGTTTTCCTCTAACCTCCTTTATTCTCCTTCTCTCCTTCTTCTCCTCTCTATGTCTCTGTCTCTGTCTCTGTGTCTCTGTCTCTCTGTCTCTCTCCCTTTCTCAGCAGAATTGCAGTTTCAACTCAAGGCCTGGTACTTGCTCAGCTAGTAGAGTGCTCTGATGGCACTCTACTACTTCAGCCATACCTCCAGTCCTGATTTTTGCTGGTTAATTTGGAGATGGAATCTAAAGGACTTTCGTCATAGGTTGTCTTGGAACCTTGATCCTCAGATCTTAGCTTCCTGAATAGTTAGGTGTATGCTGTTGTGTGAAATTGCAGGATACAAAACCAACATTCAAAGTATAGTAGCATTTTATCTACTTATAAATCTGCTGGAAAAGAAAAAATTTAAAAACCTATTAAATGAACAAGATCTACAAAAATAAAAATATTTAGTACTAAATTTAATCAAGGAGGTGAAGGTTGACTACAATTATAAAATGCTGATTGCAAGCCACCCATTTCTCTTTTGGCTCCCTCTTTTAAAGTGTGTGTGTGTGTGTGTGTGTGTGTGTGTGTGTGTGTGTGTGTGTGTGTGTGTGTGTGTGTTGACCAAATTGTTAAGTCCTATTGTAAAGTGTTAATATTTGACTTTTTACCTGCATTTCTACCCCTGTGTGCAGCATCTTAGGCACATATTTTACTTTCAATATTGATTTTTGTTAGGTGATTACATAAATTTTATATATTTCACAGTATTGTAGAAGAGAGTTATACTTAGTTAAAGTCACAAACATATTTTAACCTTCACAAGGCAACTTGTCATTATCATGGTCTATAAAGTTTGTGAATTCTATGAGCTTTGACAATACAATTATTTCTTCCACATCAGATGATGATTACATATCTTTCTTTTGCTTAGTGTAAGCTGTTCCCTCTTTCCCTCTCAATATTGATTTTATTGTGTGTGTGAGGGCTTGAACTGAGAGTATTATGTTCTCCTTAGTCCTTTTTGCTCAAGTTTGGTACACTACCATTTGAGCTACACCTCCATGTCTGCCTTTTTGCTGGCTAATTGGAAATAAGAGTCTCATGGATTTTTCTTCCCAGGACAATTTTGAACCATCAGCCTCAGCCTTCCAAATGTTTTCTTAAATCTTTTTTTTTTGTCAGCTGTAGGCCTTGAACTTGGGGCCTGGGTGCTGTTTCTGGGTTCTTTTGCTCAAGGCTAGTGCTCTACCACTTTGAGCCATACTGCCACTTCTGGTTTTCTAATGATTGATTGAAGCTAAGAGTCTCAAGTACTTTCCTGCCCATGCTGTCCTTGAACCACAATCCTCAGATTTCATCCTCCTGAGTACCTAGGATTACAGGCATGAGCCATCAGCACTTAGCTTTTTTTGTTTGTAATAAGTCTCAGCCGCAGATTAGCTCTCTGGGCGTACTTCACCCCACTGTGGGGAAGGCTCTCCCCCTCTTCATACCTCTTGTTGCTGTTCTGGTCTGAGCACCAACGTGAGCTCCTCTTAAAGACTTTGCTTACTACCTTGTGCTGCCTGCTAACCTCTGGCATTCTAGTTTCTTCCCTGCTGGCCTGGATGTCTTATTTGTACATTTGTGCTTTCTTAGTTTCCATTTTCCTTTCTCTGTTTTACTTTGGTTGAACTCAGGGCTTTTGTGACTGGTAGGTAAGCACTCTACCAATTAAACTACACTCTTAGTCCTTTTACTACTTGTTTTTCAAACAAAAAGTCTCTCACTAACTTTGCCTAGACTGGCTTCTAATGTGATCTTCCTATCTCTCTCTCCTGAAGAGCTGAGATTACAATCAGGTGTCACTATACCCAATTCGTTTTCAATTTTCTCATAAAATGCAATTATCTCTTCCAGAGCAAAAACATTCAGTGTGTGTGTGTGTGTGTGTGTGTGTGTGTGTGTGTGTGTGTGTGGTGTGTGTGTGTGTGTGTGTGTGTGTGTGTGTGTGTGTGTGTGTGTGTGTGTGTGTGTGTGTGTGTGTGTGTGTGTGTGTGTGTGTGTGTGTGTGTGTGTGTGTGTGTGTGTGTGTGTGTGTTCCCCAGTATCAAGTTCATGCTTGGCTTGAAGTAAATACTTAAAAGATTATTTGTTGTGCTAAAGTGAACTGATGAGAGACTTTTGAAATGAACTAATTCATCAAAACCTGGTCTGTCTATGCTGTGAGTACAGGGTAGCCACAAAGCATCACGAACAAACCCTTCCTATGGCTCTCTATCTTAGGTGACCAGTACAAGAAGGACAGTCACTGACCTCTACTGCCATCCTTGCCAGCCTGCTTTTTTGTACCCTTGGTAACAGTGACTATGCCACACCTGTTGAAGCAGGCTCTTTTATATCCATCCAAAGCCAGAGAGGCTTGCTATCTTTAGGGATTTCCTAAAGGCTTCCTAAGGGGCACATGTCTTGCTGTCTGCTCAATTCCACCTCCATGGCTTCTCCTGAGCCTTTCTAGGACACCATCTCTTCTTGAGCCCCTGCTCTGCCTGAACTGGAAATCCACAAGCACCATACAAAACTATCATGATTCTCCTGGAGAGATTGAAGAGACCACATGCTGTCTGGATAGATTTCCAGTTTGGCTCTCCTTGTCCCCTTATGTTAGTATAGAATATAGATTCAATCCAATCTCTTTGTCTTGATTTTCAAGGACGGCCTCTCCCTGTCACCTCAGTCTCTAGGCCAGTTTCAGTGTATACCCTTTCCCATTATTTGAAGGCTCTTTGACAGTACTTCCTATTCTTTCCTGACTCTCAGGCCCATTTTCATTCTATACCCGTCTTATTACCTCCTCTTCAAGACTGTGCCTGGAGCTCCTTCTACCACATTTCCTCTTCATCCAGAAAATTTGACTGCGAATACAGTATTTTGCTTTCAAGGAGCTTTTATGACTTCTTTTTCTGATTTTCCCTACCTGATTAATTCCTTCTCTCCCTCCAATATCACACTTATGTCTGTCTGCACACAGCCACCTCTCCAGTCTCCCAGTGTGTCCACATGTGAGTGAGTAGCTATCAGGTTGCAGGTCCCTGTTCTTATGCTGAGTGGAATTTTCTTCCAGGTAAGAGATTCCTTTCTCTGGGTCTGGAGTTGGGCGGGGGGAGGAGTCAGCAACTTTTCTACATTTTTCATAAATAGTTTCCTTTCTCTTTGGTGAACCTCAGAGTGTAAATTGGTGAATAAGTCATCCGGATTCCATGACCGTTCTTTGTTGATTCCAGGATTATTTCCTTGTTGACATCCTTGCCTCCCTGGCTTCTGCTTATTCTGCCACAGCCTCGTGGTTGACAAGATGGAACTCAGAGATATGATCTTGCCTGGATTGGAGGTTCTCTTTATGACAACCCAGCAGAGCATGGTGGGAAGGAACAGAGGAAAGGGAAAGAGTCTCTGCCTTCAGGGGTCTTAAGAGTATATTAGAGAAGAGGGATCAGCAAGGAGAGCCAAAGGAAAACACACAAAGGTAGTGGGAGGAAATGGCTTGGAAACCTCAAATACTGGCTCTTGGGTCTTTGTTTTACCCGCCATTGATACTCCTGGCAACTGTCTAGGAATGTTTCAGACTTGCTTTGGGTAGAGCCCCAAGAATGAATCAAACATCTCTTTGGGCTGGCTGAGGGCTGTGATGGTCAGTCATTCTGTCCATTTCTTTACCCTAGGCCAGACCACATCAATTCCTCCTGCCCAGCCAGGGATATCTCCTGTTTCCAAACCTCGCTGGAGATGGATCTTACCCTGTTCTGTCTGCTTTTCCTGCCCTGGTGGTGGTTTTGAGTCTTGGTAATGAATGGTTGAGACAGCTGCATTCCTTGGACAGGTTCAAGCCATGCATATTTGTCAAGTGCTCCTGGGGAGGGAAGTCAAGGGGATCTAGAGGCAGAGGACTGTGTGGTATGGCCCAGCCATACTCAGCTTTTTCCACTGAGCCGCTCAACTGCTTCTGTCTGGGTTCCAAGGTGGGGAAGTGGTTCCTATTTGTAAGAAGATGAATGCTGGTATTTGACTTATTGCTGTATCAGGGCCCAGAAGTTCTGGCAGAGAACACATCACTTTAATTTGGAAAAAAAATTCTTTTTTAAAGGCTTTCAATTCCACCTGCCTGCTTCGTCTGAGTACTGTACTTTTTTATTTATTTTCTCCTTTCACCTCGCTGCAGCTGCATGGTGGTCAGGGCTGCCTCTGCTGGATGGAATGCTGCCAGCTGCAAGAGTTCAAGATGCCCTAAAGGAAAGAGGAAGGGAAGTGGTCTAGGATGGTGAAGGCATCATGGGATAGGAAAAGAGAGAGTAAGGATGAAAGGCTGAGATTCATTTACTTTAAAAGACAGATACATTTGAGGTGTCTGTGTGTCTTTGCTATGGTAAATCCCCTTCCTTCAGCTTTTCCCTTCCAAGGAGTAACTTTAGAGAGTTTAGTGGTTTATTGCTACTGAGCACAAATAAGAAGTCTTGATGGTCACACCCACGGATTCCTCATTTGGGGTCCTTGTTTCTCTTCTACACTGCCTTTTGGTCCTCTTACAGAAGAACTGGGAGAAAGTAGGAGGGTAGGAACATCAGGAAAGGAGCACCTTGAGCAAGCTGGTGCTTGGTAAGGCTTGAATGGCTTGGCCTGGGCTTAGTGTATAATTCAGCAGGAAATCGGCAACTTCCCAGAGAGAAGTTTCAGGGTTGTAAAGTCAGAAACTGAACAGCAGATGGTCGAAGAAGCGATATGACTAAGATTCAGAATGCCCATCTTGACACTTTAGGATGTGATCTGTGAAATAAAGAGTAAAAGGTCTGAGAAATTGCGAGTCTTGGGATATTCAGGCTGAGTCTTCTCTATCTACGATATCCAGATTAGCCTTCTCGACCTGCTCTGTTCCCTGAAAGGCTGATTTTTCTTGACAGTGTTAAAGTTGACCCTGTTAGTCTGGCTTCTAGTTGGGTTTGGCTCATAGAAAGCACTAGTAGGTGGTCAGAGGGTGAGAAAAGGAAAAGTTAGGTGTCTTCGCTCTGTCTGTTTGCCAGGCTTAGCTTTAGTAGTCAAAAACCAGAACTCATACCAGGCTGCCAGCATTAGCCTAGAGTGCAGCTCTAGGTTTCTATTCACTCTGTTCCTTGCTTCCAGCTCACAGCTCCTCCAGTCCTTGGCTTCCTCTTATTTCTAATCTTGAAAGCTTCATCAACAGTTCCTTGCAAGTGACTCCTTTGTTTAATCTCCCCAATTATCCTATTCACTGTGCCATCTGTTTCTGTGGAGAGGTGGGGATGGAAAAGAGCGATCATTACAAACCAGGATTTCACCAGAAGACCCCAGAAAATGTCAAGAAGACAATACAACAATAGTGCTTGGACAGATATGGGGACGTTTTAGAGGAAATTTTAAGAGAAAACAGTGGTGTCGCTTACTATCTTGGTGAGAACATGGTCTTCTGTTGGCATCAAGGTGACCAATAAAAGGTTAAATTGGTATATATGACTGGAGTTTCCAGCATTTTGGGATCATAGGTTGCAATTTATACTGTATAAAGTTTGGTGGGAAAAAGTCCACCTCTGCCTTTGATATCAAGTCATGAGGAGGCCAGAGGGATGGAAGATGCTGCCAGTTCATAGCTTATATAGAACTCCATGCCCAAGGACTTGAAGAAGGCAGAAAACAGTCCCTGGGGAAAGATCTAGGTCAAGACACCTGCTGGTTTGGAGATTAAATCTGCAATATCCCTAATATTATGCAACAAGATGGAAATTTGAAGATATTCACTCATTCATACTCATAACTTGAGGTAGACTAACATAAGAACCGGCAAATGGCAATTCTAAGAGAATATTAACTGAGAGAATATTAATGCTCTGGAGAATATTAACTATAAGAAAGGTATCTAATTAAAAATGAGGAATTAAATTTAACTCACGTCAAATTAAAATGATAGAAACAGTTGGAAATTATTAAGAAATGTTGTCAAAGAAATAAGCCATAATAAAAATTAAAAATAAAGTAAGACGTGATGAGGCATAGGAAATAACACATATAAAAGACTATTTACAGTAACAATAATAAATCATAGTACCAACACACAGTCATGGACAAAACATACCCAGTAAATGGAACAAACTCTTAAGGGTTGAGAGTCAAAAGAAATATAAAAGAGAATGTAAGTCTGAGCATCAGTGGTTCACACCTATACTTCTAGCTAATTAGGAAGCTGAGATCTGAGGACTGAGATTCAGAACCAGCCTATGCAGACAAACCCGGAGACTCTTCTCACCAATGAACAAGCAAAAAAACCCAAGGATTGGATGGGTGTTTTATGTGATGTTATGCCAGTCACAAGTAAACAAGCCAAGTAAGAGTGCACGATTCTAATTCAAGCCTTACTACAGAGAGAGAGAGAGAGAGAGAGAGAGAGAGAGAGAGAGAGAGAGAGAGAGAGAGAGAGAGAGAGAGAGAGAGAGAGAGAGAGAGAGAGAGAGAGAGAGAGAGAGAGAGAGAGAGAGAGGGAGAGGAGGGAGAGGGAGAGAAAGAGAGAGGAGGGAGAGGGAGAGGGAGAGAGACAGAGACAGAGAGACAGAGACAGAGACAGAGAGGGGGAGGGAGAGAGGGAGAGGAGAAAGAGGGAGGGAGAAATTATACATGGGTATGAAGATTAACTTATGTATCGATTTGATTGGACCATGAGGTTACCAGACATTTGGTCAAAATATTATTGAGTGTTTTCTGTGTGGATGTTGACATTTTAATTGGTAGAGTAAAACAGATTGCTATTTTCAGTGTGAGTGAGCCTCATCAATTTACACTAAGGTCTAAAGAAAACAAAAAAAGGGAAAACCTCTCTCAAGCAAGGGGGAACTCTCCTTCAGACCTCCTCTGTATCCTTGGGTCTCTTGGACCCCCTGGTCTACACTAGAGATTTGGAATTGACAGTCAGTCTCCATAATTGCACAGAACAATTCCTTGTGGTATATCCTTTTCTATAGATGTGAGTATTTTATTGATTCTATTTCTTCTTTTACAATGGGAAAATATAGAACCCAGTAACATAATCAGAATATACACAGAAAGAGAAATGACATCTACATCCACACATATGGACACATACAAACCTAGAATGGAAAAGTGGATTGAGAAGCTCCAAAATGCATCTCATTTAGTTCTGGAATACAGAGAATGGCAAGTTTCCAGAATGAGAGTTCACCTGAAGTGTAAATAGAAAAAAATTGACATATGTATATTTATGCTATAGTGATTTGTAGAGCAGAAATAATTAAAAAGCACATATTAAGAGCTTTGAGAAGAAGCTACTCAGGGACCTGAAGGATCATGATTTCAGACCAGCCCAGGCAGAAAAGATTCCATCTCCAAAAAAATCAGCAAAAAAAAACAAGGATGGCAGTGTGATTCAAGTGGTAGACCACTAGCCACCAAGCTGTGCATGTCTGAGACTCTGAACTCAAACCTTGGTACGGCAGGAAAAAAAAAAACTATCAAAAGAAAATAGACTGCTTACCCACAAAGAATAACGATTATATTGACTAAAGGATTTCATTTATCCTCATTAGACCTTCAAATACAAATGAGTTCATATCTTCATATCACTGTGGAAAAATATAGTCGGCTGGAATTTCATACCTAGCTAAATTTCTATTCAGTAGTGAAGGCAAATTAAGGACACATTCAGTTACATAAAAACTTAAGAGATTTACTACTGATGGGCTCTTGTATTTAGTGCTAAAAGGAGAAAAATGAAATTAGAAATAACAATTGGAAGAAAGACAGAAACAGTTGTAAAGTATTTCAGCAAAGAGAGCTAATCATTGACTATAAAAATAAAATTTATTTAAAAATGTTTGGAGCTAAAAATTTAAACAGCTTCAAAGGATGTTTGTAACCAGGACTGCTCAATGTAGTGTTAAAACCCTTTCTAGAATCCTCATATGGTTCCCAAGGATGCTGGGGATAATGAATACATTTAGGATTTAGCAAAAATCTTCCTACATGCATGCATAGTTAAAAATGTATGAGTAGCCATTAAAATAGAGCAAAAGCAATTTTACTTGTAAAATGTAAGCTCTGTGGGGAAGCAGTAGGGTAGTGGGAAGAATGGCTGAGCCATTGGTGACCCAATCCAAGGCAGAAAAAGAGGAAAATGTACGAAGTCAAAACAGAAACATGAAAAAGGAGGGCACCAAATAAATGTGGATATACACTGATTTAATGAGAAGGAGCAGAATCTTACCTATACTGGATGCTCTGATTTATGGTTAACGTTATAAAACACAGACCTGGACATACACACACACACACACACACACACACACACTCACACACACACACACACACACACGTTTTGTATAAAAACACCAAAATCTGTTCAGGAGGGAAATAATGTATTTACAGAGAGAGTATAACCAAAAAAAAGAAATCCCAGGTTGCGCCATGCCTCCAACCCAGATTTTTGCTGGTTATTTGGATATAGAGTCTCTTTTCTACCCAGGCTGGCTTCAAGCACAATCCTCTGGATCTCAGCCTCTTGAGTAGCTATGATTTCAGGCTTCTCTAAATTTTACTTTATTTATTCAATATTTATTTATTTAGTGCCAGTACTGGGCCTTGAACTTAGGGCCTCATACGCTGGCTTGGTGTTTTCACTCAATGCTGGCACTCTACCACTTGAGCCACAACTACACTTCTATGTTTTTGGTGGTTAGTTGGAACTAAGAATCTTAAAAGAAGGTTGGCTTCAGTTGGTGATCCTCAGATCTGAGCCTCCACATTGTATTTTTAAGAGAAGAAAATGAGAAGTAAAAATATCTGACAGCTAAAATATGAAAATGAGTATGGATTTATGGCAAAGGGGGACATCCTGCTTGGAAGGATGGTTTAGATCAGGGAGATACAGGGGAGTCTATGGATCCCATGACTCTGGGTGCTCATAGAGGTCCTGATCAGGTCTACTGAAAGCTAGGAAAGTAAAGAAACAAATTATTATACAGCAACCAGGGTTTAAGTTTTAGAGAGAGATTGGCAGAAAGAGAGGTTGGTCTTGCAGCAACGCAGTAAAGACTATTTAATTCCTTTGTCACCAGGCTGTCTTATATACTTGAAGTGATGGCACAATTTTTACCTAGTATTTATTGAGTACTTGTTCTGTGAACCATGCTAACAAATCTTACTTAAGTCATCTTAGCTCCACAGCACTAGCCTTATTGAGTTTCTACTTCCCTTCCTTTCTCTCTTCCTTCCTTCCTCTCTTCTTCCTCTTCTTCTTTTTCCTTGTCTTCTTCTTCCTCCACTTCCTCCTCTTCCTCTTCCTCTTCCTCCTGTTCTTCTTCTTCTTCTTCTTCTTCTTCTTCTTCTTCTTCTTCTTCTTCTTCTTCTTCTTCTTCTTCTTCTTCTTCTTCTTCTTCTTCCTCCTCCTCCTCCTCCTCCTCCTCCTCCTCCTCCTCCTCCTCCTCCTCCTCCTCCTCCTCCTCTTCCTCCTCTTCTTCCTCCTCCTCCTCCTCTTCCGCCTCTTCTTCCTCCTTCTCTTTCTTCTCTCTCTCTCTCTTCCTCTCTCTCTCTCTTTCTTTCTCTAGTATTGGGATTCATACTGGGAGTTGCACTTAGTAGGCAGATTTTCCTGCTATTTGAGCCATGGTGTCAGCCCTGGTTTTTCCATAGCTATTTCTCATATAGGTCTTAGGAGGGGAGTTATTTTCCTCTCCTAGGACTGATTTGGACTATGATCCTCCTACCTATCACTCCTGTGAATTGAGAGTAAATTGAACCACTGTATCTGGCTTGTTATGAATGTCTCATTAACTTTTTTCCAAGATTTCCTTGAGTACAAATCATCCAGATCTCTATTGCCCTGGGGTTACAGGTGTGAACGACTGTGTCTGGTCTTGATTTATTTTTTCATTAAGAGGCAGTAAATGGGTCATGGGACAATATGATTTGAGTATGTAACATCCCTTTCAGATGGATGGGTTAAAGGCCTGTCTGTAATCCTTCCCTAATCCCTTCCTGCATTTCCTCATGCTACTTCCTGTCTGCCATGAAGTAGTCAGGCTTCCTCTGTCACATGCTCTCACTTCTATGAGCTTTACCTCATCACTAGCCCCAAGTCAACAGAGCCACAGACTATGGACTAAACACTCTGAAATTACTAGCCACAATAAAATTTTCTTCCTTTAAATTGTTTATGCCTTATATTTTGTGATGAGAAAAATATCGAATACATGGAGTTTGGATCACTGTTTGCTCCTTGATAGCTGTATGATTGTGGAACCTCATTTAACTTCCTGGACCTTAAATATGGAGAAGATAATGATAACTAAGTGACTTCAGAGCTATGCAGAATAAGTGTATTAATAGATGCAAAGGGTTGTCATACAGCATCCCTTTGTAAGTGGCTGCTAATATCTTTTTTTTTTCTATTTTGAATGAAAAACTAAATTGCAGAGTTCACAACTGGTAAATGTTAGAGCAAGGTCTCAAATTCAGGATGGACTAACTACAGAGCCTACACTATTCTGCCTCCCCGGGAGACAACAGAAACATAGAGATATCAGAAATTGGAATTATCAGAGTTGCCAGAGAGAAGTAAGGTTTTCCAAGGATAAAGGATAGCCACTTCCTCATAGATATCTTTCTGAATTTTTTTCCTTCTGGTAGCAAACATAGCTGGTCCTTCAGCCTCTTTGTGAAGGGAAAATGGAGACAATGACCCCGCTCTTAGAGTCCACCCACCAACACACTCCCTGTTTCCTCCATTTTAGCAATCTGTGGAGATAGTTTGGGCACCTGCTCTCTGTGGCTGTGGGCTTCAGTTTCATGGAGCCCCATGGTGGATATGAGTCAACAGTGGAAGTCCTCTTCTTGCTAGTGATTGGATTTGGCCAATAAGATGTTAGAGAAGGTCTCAGGAGGGGGGTTCTGTGAAAGGCATACAAATATATGGGGTTGGGAGTAGGTCTTTGTCCATTGGGCTATAATAATAAAATAACCTAAATGAAAGTAGCTTACTAACAAAACTTGATTTCTCATAGTTTATAGACTGAGCAGTCCAAGATCAAGATACTAGTAGTTCAGAATCTGATGAGGATTGGTCTTCTGGTTTATAAGTGCTACCTTCTCAGTGGAAGGTATAAGGCAGCTCCCTGGGGATTTTTTTCATAAGGACTCTGCATTCATGACATAATCACTTCCCTAAGGCTTTCATTTCTTAGCATCATCACAGTGGTGATGAGGTTTCAGCAGATGGAAAGAACGTGGGTCTTGTTGATGTCAGCGAGCTCTGAGTTATTCCATCATGGTATTGCTCTGTCTTAGGACTTGTGTTCTGTGAGATAAAATGCTTTCGTTGTTCCGGTCAGTTGAGATATACGGTTCTCTGCTACTTGCAGCCTACCGCACCCCAAACAGTTCAACTACCAAATCAAACTCTTACCGTCACTGGAGAGAAAAAGAAAAATAGTGCCAGGGGATCAATAGCTCTGTACTTCAAAGGGTTAGCCTCAGAGAAAGGAGTTTTGTCCCTAAGAGAAAGGAGTTGGGTTTGTGGCAGTTTATGATGACAGTTGGCCTTTGTTTCTCATATCATTTTGGAAAAGGCATTCAGTGAACTGGCCATGTGCTGCTAGGGAGAAGCAGTGTTCTCTCAGCCCTTTAAACTGAGGCTCTCATAACAACCAAACAGGCAGGAATCCAGGCCGGGAGGGAGGGGTGGGGGAGGGGGGACGGATTGACAATGCTCTTGGAGCTTCTCCCTCCTCAGATTAGATGCCTGAAGGTAATAAAAACCACCCAAAAGAAACTGTTAAAAGAGGCCTTGGGCCGTGCATCCAAGAGAGCAAAAAGGAAGGAGAACAGAAGGAACCTGTGGAAAGAAAATCTTCCAGACCAAATGACTGTCCAAAAATAATGAGACCAAAGTTCAAAGAAGTAATTGAAACCAAATAAGGAAGGAAAGGCCTAGCCTATGCGGGGCAGGCTCACAGTGCAAGGCAACAGGCCAGTCCCAGGATGGAGCTGAGCAGAGTTCAATTTAGGACAGCTCACAGGTCGGAGGGAAGAGAGAAGTGCTGCTAATATTGCCCAGGTCAGAGAAGGGGCAGGAGTGAATGGAGTCTCTCACCTCCCCTGCCTAGGACATTACCTCTACTCTCACTTTTAGGAGGACTGCTCTAATTTGCAGTGTACACCTCATCTAGGTTGCACTGTCTCTACAATGGACAGCTCACCAGACCAGGCAAATGAAGCAAGCCTTCCTAGCTAGCTATAAACAAGGGCCTTCCTTTTAGGCCCTAGTTTATATTTTACTGCAGCAAAGAATTACAGGGCCATCCCATCAGCCAGGGATGGTGGATGTTAAATTCACTAAATACCCCACTTAATTTGTGGACTCAGGTTCTTGGTGATCCTATAATCCAGGTTTTGTTCCATGGTGGAATCAAAATACAGGTAGGACTCTTTGTGTATTCTGTTTGCGTATTTGCATATTAAAGAAGCCTTTCTATTTTCTATTTACCACAGAATCCTATTTCAATCTTAAACTCCCAACCCTCTACTATAGATTTTAAGCCATTATACTGAAGAACTGGGCATTTCAGGAGGTACTAAAATGAACACGGAGAATTTGTTTTCCTAGAGAAAAGCCCTAGAAAGTTCTCCCTTCTATGTATTTCCTTCAGTTAGGAACTCCAATGAGCATCATATAACAAGGACACGTTCATACAGCAGAGTTCAGAACTGACCTGTGTACTCTGTTATCGGGCTCACAGATGGATGCACTGTGCATTCAGACACAAAAAGAAAATGTGGCTCACGAAGCTTCTGATTTTTCCCTCTATGTTTGATCTAATATTAATATGAACACCAATAGCACTGGCTGGTGGAGCAACAGCCTGGCCAGGACATGCTATCTCAGTCTCTTCTAGCCCAGTAACAATGATGTCAAGAGAATCTGGATGGGTTGAAAGTTCCTTCTTTCCCTTGCTCCTTCGATGGTACCTGTCGGTTAAGGGGGCTGAAGAATTTCATGATGGAAAGAAAGGAGGGCCTCCACCAGCATTGAAGTATTGAAGTAAGGAGGCTGAGCCTAAATAAATGTCTTGCAATTATCCTGTTGCCTGGGCAGGAGATGGCAGGGGGCGGGGCAGGGGGCTGGCCACCCAGCTCCTAGGCCTAGAGGTGAGCCATACTCTGAAGTTCAGATGCCTGGCTCAATGGGGTGAGCTAGGAGAGTCTGCTTTAGAGAAATGCAGATGGTATAGTCTTAGGCAAGCTTTGCATGTAGAGAATGCTCTGATTCTGCATTGATTAACTCCCTACATGGCTTAAATCACCAGCCTCTGAGTAGCCTCGAAGCATACCGTATATAGAAGGTTAAGGCCTATCTTCCCTAGATAGAAAAGTTCTGCTGGTGCCTGAGTATGCCCATTTAAGGTCTGGCATCTTGTTTTCATGGTGGGAGAGGGTCATGCTCCTTCCCCTGGACCCCCAGCCTCAGGTGATGGGCCTACCTGGATCCCTGGAGACAGGGCAGGCACTTGGCTGATAGGTTGTTGAACCAGTCAGCCCAATGCCTGGGACTGGAAATGTCCTGTGACTTGGCCCCCTGGCCTGACCCTATTTAAGCATGGACCAGCATAGGCACCAGGACACCATGCCACATGTGTCTCGTGATCATGTCCTGTGTCCTGCCTCCTGGATCATCTCTGGTCATCGTGGTATCCCAATTCAGCTCTCTAATGGAGCTGAATTGGTTTGCTGGTATTGTTTTTATTCTTTCTTTCCTCTCTGGTCTGTTTCCTAGCTGTATTATGTGTTTTGGGAGCTGCAGGTCTTTGTTACAATGGCTGCTTTCAGACTGCTAACTCTGTGATAGAGACTCCAATATTCCATCATCCAAAGTGTGGCTTCCCTGATAAGTTACCTGACAACAGTATCATACATATGCTCTCTAGCTTCTGCAGGTGTCTAGCTTCTGCAGGTGTGGCTGTCTCCTGATGATTGGTAACCCCTACTTCCAATTGTCATGGAGGACACTATGGGTTCTTCTTAATCTAGGGCCCTTTTGACTCCTCCCTGGTCCTTCTCTGGAGCCCCTGTGACTCTCTGGGTTCAATGTCACTACTAGCAGATTATGGAGTACAAGTGATGTGAACGCTTGCCTCCCTGGTCACCTTCTTGTCTTAACTGCTTAGCTGCCCCATGGACCATGTTGACCTTGGCTTTCTGTGGGTTTTTTTAAGGAGGCTTGCAGTCTCCTTCAAACTTGGGCTAGGAAGAGGGCTACCAGTCAACTCTCATAAACATTCCCAGCTTCCTTCCATTTGGACACGCAAATTTCCATTTTGCCCAGAAGGGAGGAAATATGAACAAGTCTAATTCTATGTCAGGACATTAGAACAAAGTCTAATATTAATATTAGACATTGAATAAGACAGATAGGGTGTGAAAAGTAAGAGCTTGTTTTCACAGGTAAGAGGCTGCGTGGGATCCCTGTATAGAAAGGAACTTCATAATGGTTGTTTTCTGGCTAGAAAGGAAGAGAAGGGAAGGAAAAGGAGTCTGGACAGTGCAGGAATAACTCTCTAAGGTTTCTCCAAGATTCTTTTCTTTCTGAAGCGTAGGGTTCTACCGCTCCTGCTTTCTTTTGATTTAAAGTGGCTCAGGTGCCTTTATCACTTCCTGCCCCTCATCTTCTCACAGGACGTTCCTAACTGAAGCAGCACTAGGGGGGATGTCTCTAACACCACAGGAATTAAGGTGCTCCTAGAAAGACCTTTTTAGGGTTCTTTTTCATTAACTTGGAGAAGTCAAGAGAATAATATGATCAACATATTAACCTTCCTTATTTATATATAAATGGTAAATGTTTTAGTTTGGGTCACTTAGGCCTCTGATGACATATATGTATATATGCACACATGCACATACCCACAGATGTATATGTATATGCACATGTATATGTATGTCTGTACAAATAGGATCTTACAGCTGAAGCTGAGAACAATTTTGTCTTTTATATGCTGGTATCTTGCCTTTCTCCTGACAAACTCTGCTAATAATATGAGATCTGTCATTCTAGCTTATGATTGTCTTCTACAGATTCTATAAATCAGACAATATAGGTCACTGTTCTGCATGATTAACATTTTCCCCTAAAGGATACCTTACTGCTTGAGAAGTTTTATAAGCTTTTTTTAAAAAAATAAACAATATGGTTTTGAGATTTCTTCTTTTGATATATATAAACCTAGTCCATTTATCTTAAAGTGCTTTCAGATACTGCATTCAATTTTTGAATAAATCTTATTTCCTAATTTCTCGGAAAACAAATTCTCTGTTACAAAAAAAATTGTTTTCTCCTTGTGTTTTCTTTTTAGTGATAGGAACTATTAGGTTCAGCCTCTGTTTCAGGGCAGAAATAGCTGGAAGACATTGTTAGCTGTAATGCAGCCTGGTCTTCCAGCTGACTGAAATGCTGTCAACCAGCTGATGTATGAGTCCTGCCTGTGCCCGCACAATTACAGATTATGTGTCCCTGAGCCTCGTTTTGACACAGCCCCGTGTCTAGAAATGAGGGTCACAATGGTTTCTTTCTCCTTGGGCTATTCTGAAGGCTTATAAATTCTTACTGTAGCATATGTACCCGGTGTGTAGCAGATAGTAGATGTGTACATTAATAATGGCCAGTATAGAATCAGAACCCAAGAGCCTGATCCTCTGATCAAGTTTCTTTAAGAGACTTTGACTGTGTTATGTCTGTCTGTTGATAAGACCCTGTCTCCCAAGAGTTTATGATCTGTGAGACACAAGTCCAATCTGGACTTAGGGAGGCAGAGGCAGTTAAGGTTAGAATGTTAAGTGGTGAGCTAATAATCCCAAATGCTGTCAGGACTCAGCAGTGCTGTTAGCAACAGGTCCTCTGGATCATTAAGAGCCTGTCTTTGCAGGACCTGCTGGAGCCTGTTACAGTTCAGTGCCTGCAGGAAGACAGCTCAAAGCCCTTGTTATAGGCCTGTTCTCTGCACAGGTCTGGCCAATCAGAGCTCTGTTGCTACACAGCCCCTGCTGGCCTGCTGGCAGAACCTCTCCCCCTGGCTCTGGTCGTAGCCAGCATACTGTCTACAGATATCTCTGCTGTTTTGTTATGTTTTGTTTGTTTGGATTGATTTTTTTTAAAAGCACCTGATGCATACTGCTCTTTTTTTTGTTGTTGTTGTCCTCCATCATTCAGTTTCTACCCAAACCATACCACTCAGACACACAAATACACATGAACCAGACTGGGAATTATTCACAAAGAAGATCTGAGATGGAAAGTGTTTTGTTTTTTTTTTAAACAATCCTCATTCTAGGATCTCAGGCAATGCTGAGAAAATCTGCTTTATAGAATATTTGGGGACACTAATTAAGGGGAGATGCCGTTGCTTCACATTTAACTTCCCAATCTTTATTTGTTTGTTTGTTTATTAAACCAACAGGAGAGAGAAAGAGGTCACAAGGTTTCAAACAATCTGCTCTGTGCTCTAGTCCCACTTTTCCCAAGGAGCCAGCCAATGCAAGTGTGACCATTTACACACACAGAGGGGACCCTCACTGCTTTTTTCCTGTTTGGGCTGAACATCTGGATTCTGTTTGCCCACCTCCCCTCTTGCACACCCTTATGAGTGACAGGACAAAAGCCAGGCAAGCACATTCTTAAGAGCGGGGGTTGGTTGCAGCTGAGGTTCATGACAGATCCAGAGCACACTGGGAGGGGAAACATGGAGAAAAGAGATGAATGAGTGACCAAGATGGTGAAATAAAATGGCATGGATGAAAGAGAAAGATCTGGGGCAGGAAAGTGTGAGGGGTCAGGGAGTTTGGGATGATAAAGAAGACAAAAGCAGGATTTTAATCAGTGACCTTTGACCTATCTTATTGGCCCTGGCGAAATGTTAACAGAAGTGTAAGTGCCATTTGGAACAGCTGTGTCACCAACTTAATACTGCTCTGATAGTTATGCCTCTCAAAAACTTTATGTGTTATACTTGCTTATACTCAAATTTTAAAGCTGTTTATAATAACTTAAGTAAAGTAGGAGTCACAATGGTATAGAGGAGTTTATGGTAAGAAGCCAAATTTTCTACAAACCTGGCTAATGCTAGTTCTTAAGCTGCTTTGCTAAAAGACTGGGAATGAAGCAGGAAGTCAAATGGATTCTCTTCAGAGATTTGGAAATCCTTCTAGTTTCTTCTCCCTTTCTAGACAGATGTCCCAGTGGAAGGGGTATTTGCCATGTTATTCATAGGCAATACAACGTAAGAGTTTACAGGCATGAGTGGAGGCATCTGATGAGCTGATTTTATTTTTGGAGAGTGTAGTATAAAAACCAGTGTGAAATATAAAGACTCCTCTGTCTTCAAAAGCCAGGGTCTAAAATAAATAAGAGCTAAAAAAAATAGAAAAATTCCATGTCTTAAGATTTTAAACAGAAATAATGTATTTAACAATAGCTCATGTGGCAGAAATACATTTTTCTTTCTTTTTTACTGTGAAAATACCATACAGAGGGGTTCCAATTACATGGGCAAGGTAATGAGTACATTTCTAATCAAGCATTGTTGCCTTCTCCTTTGTTTCCCCATCCCATCCCTTTCCATCTCCCCCCTCCCCTATTATTGGGAATTAGGTTCATGACAGACTATTTATACTCAAACAAAAATAGTTGCTACTGTAAAAGGTAATACGATCTCATTTTTGTGGAAGTGTACGTACCCGTGTATGTACATTGAGAGATGGCAGGAATTATTCTCTCCTAAAAATGATAAGGGTTACTTTAACGGTAAACTCTCAGGGTGACCAGAGTCACATTCCACAACCTTCAGGATGAAGAACCATGATGTAATACCAGGCTACTAACATGCTGGAATTCACTATTCAGCTCTTAGCTGTACTATAATGCTACACAGGAAAATTCCAGAGAGAAATGACTTACTCTCTGTTCCACAGCAAGGTGTAAATCAAACGAAAAGAAACAACATAGGCAAAATCATGATGACTTGACCTTCTAGAGCTTTCTATAAGATCTAGGTTGGCTTAGCTGGGATGAGAGTCCAGTAAGGTTTTATGATGGGAAATGACACTGAGACACCTCAATGGCTTCCTCTGCCCTTGTTAAATTAGCCTTTCCTATCTCATGATAGAGGGTTGGGGTATAAAGCAGTGTACAGACATTTGGCTGAAATTATAGTCCATGTAATGGTTCTCTCTGACCTGCTTTCTTCTTGGCCCAGTCTTTTCAAGACCATCTTCTTTTTCCTTCACATCATTTATATATCTTACTAGTAATTTAGTGGGCACTTTCATTGACCATTTTTTCTCCATCACAAAATGAGTTTCCAGTTAGGCTACAAAACAAACAAACAAACAAAAAGTATATGTGGTGACATCTTCGGAATGAAGGCCTGGGTGATGGCAGCTTCTGTCCACAACCCAGTCAGAGATTAGCCACTTGCAGGGGAAGGTTAATATGTAAATGGTCCACTTTGGGTGCTCTTTCTCCACTTCAGGTAAACTTGGTCAGGACAAGAAGTTCCAGAGCTTTACCCAATCCCTCTTCATACTACCATATTTTACTCTATAGGATTATATAAAAACTGTTTAGCCAGAATTAAATATGCTTCATATATTTAAAATCTCTGTTCAAGTACTCAGAACTTAACCACTTTGATTCCATCTGATTTGATATGTACTTATGTACTGGAATATACGGTATAATTGTACAAATGAGGAAGGCAAGAAAAGAGAAGGAATTGTGTTGTGCATTGTGTCAAATCAGTTTAAGAGGATGGATGGATCACAGAGTCCTAAATTTAATGAACAAAGAACTTGAGAAACCCAGTTAAGAACCCTGTACAGAGGACTTAATTGTTGATGATTTCCATGTCAGTGCCACCCACACTTTAATCATTCCTCTCTTCTTGGGCCTTACTAAATTGTATGGCTTTTTATCCCTAATTTTTCCATTTGAGAAGGTAGACTACAGGATTTGACTACAGACAAGTCCCCATGAGAGGCAGAGCAAGGGGAGGAGGAGAATTCTACTTTTCTAATCTCTCTTTACCACCCTGTATAACATAGTCCTTTAGAAACCACTTGTGTCCTCCTTGTGAGACAAACATGTATCTATCTTGGCTTAATATTCCAGAGGAAAGTCGAATATGAAAAGACATTTCACCTGTCTTGCCAGATGGCTTGAGGGTAGCATTCTTGGCCTCAAACAACTGCTAGAGTCTAGTAAACTCCTTCAGGAAGGGCAAGAAATAACATGAAGTATTTGGTCCTTATTCTGTCCTGAGACTATTATAGCCAAGCTTGGTGGGAGTATATCTTGCCAAGATATTGAGCTGAAATCAGAGTGCATCTTTCTTAGACATTTTTTTTTGTCAATCATGGGGCTTGAACTCTGGGCCTGGGCACTGTCCCTAAGCTCTTCAGCTCAAGGTGATCACTCTACCACTAGAGCCACAACACCACTGAGTGCATCTTTATTAGAATAGGCCCTTTTTTTGGGGGGGGGGTCCGGTTGTGGGGCCTGAACTCTGGGCCTGGGTGCTGTCCCTCAGCTCTTCAGCTCAAGGTTAACACTCTACCACTTGAGCCACAGTGCCACTTCCAGCTTTTTTTTCTGTTTATGTGGTGCTGAGGAATCAAACCCAGGGCCTCATGCATGCAAGGCAAGTGCTCTACCACTGAGCCACCTTCCCAGCCCAGAATAGGCCCTATTAAAGGAAGAGAATCAGATAATGGGGAAGTCCTTAACAGCTTTGGGCAGTCCACAGGTCTGAGGTCCAGCTAGGAGTCTCATTTTCCAAACCTCCAGAAGAGCTGGAATTGAGCTAAAGAATATTCATCACCACCCAACCCATCTTGGAACTCACAGTGGAAAATCATGGGGTCATATGGCGGGACAGCCTGGCCTTCTTGAGATCAATGCATAGTTACATGCTTTTTTGCATTCTTAGTACAGTTTTTAATTTTGAAAAATGAATGGGTAGCATTAAGAATAGCTACTTGTTCTTAAAATGCTTTGGGGAATCAAGACTTTGGAAGAGCTAATGCCCTTCAGGGAGCGTAGAAATCAAGGAAATAAGGGAAAATTGCTTCCAAAGAGAAGAGGAAAGGGGATGTTTGGTCTTAAGCCCTGATATACTAAATTGTTGAGGATTTTAATGCTTTGTTTTTGTGATAGAGTTGGCTTGAAGATCCTTGAATGCATTCTTGGGACATATATTATGTTTGTGCTTGATACTGAACCTAGGGAAGGTAAAAATTAGTAAGACATGACTTCTGCATTTAAGCAATGGTAGACAAATCAAGTTAGACTCTCCTCTCTCTTTCTCTCTCTCTGTCTCTTTCTCTGTCTCTCTGTCTCTGTCTCTCTGTCTCTCTGTCTCTCTGTCTCTCTGTCTCTCTCTCTCTCTCTCTCTCTCTCTCTCTCTCTCAATTTCTCTCTCTCAGACACAGACACACACACACACAGAGTACCAAATCCTCCAAGGAATCCTTTAGCAATGTCACTTACTTCTGAGAATTTCCTGGTTGTTCAGTACTTACCTACGTCTATTGGAACTTGGAATAGAATGTTAGGGCAGTGTGGAGTCCTGTAATACCAGTTCCTCTCATTCCCTTCCCACGGGAATGAAGAAACAGAGCTTTAGTGTCTAAAGCAGCTTCCTGAATGGCCTTCCTGATTGTTGTGTCTCCCACTTCTATGGGTCAGCAACACCTAAGATGGTTTGATCCTTAGAAGGCAATGTTGCATTTTAATCTCACAAGTAATAGAGCCTCCAATAGTTTCCCAGCCCCAAGCGGATCAAGAAGGTTTGCTGAGTTCCTTCACACTCTCTGCCTTCCCTGCCACTCTCCTTCTGCAGTGTTCCTCCCTATGGTGACAATGAAATTTCAGCATTCTCTAATATATCCTTATCCTTTTCTATGTCCTGTGCTTTTGATTTTGCGATCAACTTACCTAAAACATTTTCCATGTACTATGTTTGCTTGAAAAATCCATCTCTCAAAACCTATTCCTTTTTTCTTTGATTTCTAGTATGTTCTTTCCCTGTTGATTCTCAACCTCACCATTTTCTTGTTTGGTCCTTAAGGAGATTTGCCTCAGTGGAGCTGGTGTCTCTACCTGTTAGTCACAGGCCTAGCAGAGCCTTGACCATGTTGTTTGCATTGCAGACATGCCTTGAGGGAAGGTACTCCAGAGACCCACAGCTCTTTGTAGGCATAACCAAATTTAGAACTCATTTATCTTTTGGTCTTACCCAGTGTTCTTACCTCTACTCCTCTCACTCCTAACCTAGTTCATGACTTTGCAGGGCTAATTTGAAGTCCTGACCTCTGTTCCATTGTCCACAGTGTACCTTCTGTTGACTTAAGAAATCTATAGGTTTAATCTTTTCTTGGAAACATGTGTTTCTGGTTGTGAACGGAGTCACAGACACATCGTAGAGGCCTATTGACTATTTGTAAATGATGCTTGGTTGGACTCAGAAAGAAACATAGGCTCTGTTCTGAAGGCACAGAAAACGATATTTAGATGTTTGCTTTAGCTGCTTTTAATTTGGTCTTCTGTACTCTTTCTCTTCTTCTGCCTTCCCCTTTCTCTTTTCTGCAAGACTCTCAAGTCTGCTAAACTGGAGTTGGCTCAGGATTCCACTCAGCCTGAAGAGACACATCTGCACACCAGACCCGTGGTGTAGGACATAAAGTTAGATGGAACATTTGAGAAATCTCTGAATGGAGGCTCACTCTAGAGGCATCCATTCTGGGTAATACCTAAGAACACTGGCTTTGCATCAGGAGCTGTGAGACTTCATGGACAAACTTCATGTACAGAGTGAGCAGGACAAATGAACTAGAGATTTTACTGCTTCATTCTGACAAAGAGAGAGGGAAAGATCCCAGAGCCTGGCTAAACACACAAGGCTCCAGGTTCCTGATGCTGGAGTGGTCTGCCCTTGCGTCTCACACCCTGGCTCCAGGTTGTCCCTCACCCATCACTCTCCCCAGTTCTTCTCTCACTCTGCTTCTCAAGCACCCACCCTCTTTCACAAACTTGTTCTTCAAGACCTCAGCTACTCCTGGCTTGAGCCTTCCTATAAGTTGTTGTCTCTGACTTGAACTGATTCTTTGTTATTATCTCTCATCTTAATAAATAACTCCAAGATGTGCTCTCTCCCAAGCCAGAGAACTAGAACAACCTGGACTACATCTTACTTGTAACCTTCCTTACTAGTCACTAAGTACCATCGACCACCAATTGGAACCAGTACTTTGAGTTTGGTCTCACAAATTTCTTCCATTCTGAAGTCTCCTTATGAGTCGCTGTAACCATAGCTGCTAATCACTCTGTGAATATATCCCCTAACCCTTCTGTGCTGATATTTGATCTAACATAGGAAGGCCTTGAAGTACATCTGAGGTCTTTTCCAATTCTGACCATGTAGGGTCCACCAGCTCCACCAGCTGGCATATATAACAGAGCTCAAGGTGAAAAATTAAGCCTTCAGATCTTTCACTCATTCCCTCCTCCCAGTACATGTTTTTAAAAGTTCTTCCTCTTCCTCTTCTTTGTGAAAAAGAGACTTTGATTGAAACATGGCAGCCTAAGGACCCAAAACAATCAGCCCAAATATGATTTTTCCAGATGTCCCTAAGGAAGACACATAGTTCCATGTAATTTCTGTCTATTCCAGGATGGAAGGGAGTTGCCTGGAGCCAGAGCTTAAATAGAGTGGCTGTTCTTTTCTTTCATCATCTCTGTTACTATTATATTATATTATATTATATTATATTATATTTATTTATTTATTTATTTATTGTCAGTCATGAGGCTTGAACTCTGGGCCTGGGAGCTGTCCCTCAGCTCTTCAACTCAAGGCAAGTAGTCTATCACTTATGCCACAGTGCCACTTCTAGTTTTCTGGTGGTTTATTGGAGATAAGAGTCTCCCAGACTTTCCTGCCCAGCCTGGCTTTGAACCACAATTCTCAGATCTCAGCTTTCTGAATAGCTAGTATTACAGATGTGAGCCACTGGCACCTGGCTCTGTCACTGGTTTGGAATGTTGTAAGAAGTGTTGTAAGAACTGAGAAGGTAAATATCAACCCTCGTCCCTTTTCCAACCACATCCTGTCCGCCCCATCAACTAAGATACCAAGGTCAGTGAGGTGGTCCTAAGGCTTGAGTCTTGATTTAGAGACTTCATTGAGAGGCCCAAATGAAATGCAAATGAGGGATGGCATGCCTGCTATGAGCTGATGAGCTCAGGTTGAAATCAGACTGCCCTCTTTGAGCTTGAGGAGCTGCCAGGTTTCTTGACATCACATGGTAGAAGAAAGGGAAGAGCAGGTCATCCATTCTCCACTCGCTCAGGTTGCATTTTGCTCCATACAGTACATGAAGTCAGGAGCTGGCCTTCAATATCTCCTATCACTTTTCTCTCTTCCAAAAAGACTATAGAGAAATGCTTTGTACCATTATGAAATCCAGTTCACTCCATCTTCCTAATCTAGAGAGAAATGCAAATGAATATGAAGAAGATGTTGTTGGCATTTCCAGTAAGAAGCTGGCAGAGACAATTCAGGAGATAGTAAGACATCTTTGAATTTTATTATATTATCTAACCTGAATAGGAATATTTATTTACCTTTATCCTCTTCAGCCCATCCTACTCTCTTATGGGTATGGAAAACAAGGCTTTCAGCCAGTCTGTGCTGTGCTCTGTCCTCCCATCCTGAGTGATTTCCATTACTGTGTACCTCCTAATTGCAGGTGGATTTCCTTATTCTCCAGAACCACAAGGAGCATCAGCATTTGGCTTCAGAGATGCTACTAATCCTGAATAAATAAAGTTAAATGAATAAGATAGCACTTCTAGTCTCTTATTCCTAGACCTAGATGGAACATTTGTAGTAAACCCTTGGCTTCAGGTTTCTCCAGCATTTTTTTAACCTTTTCTTTGCAATGATGGAAGGAAATACAGTGCTGCAGACATTACCAACCTCACCAGGCCCCATGCTGACTCTCTAAATTGAGTTTTTGTTTGTGTGTAGGGAACTGAGAAAGACTTCCCTACATTTTGGTCTGCAGGGTTTGTTTGAGATACGGAAAAAGTTGAAGAGGTCTCAACACGGAGGACTGTGAGGATTCCCTTTCCCTTCCCAGACTAACTGTTGACATAGAATCAAATGTTAGAAATCCTCTAAGACAAAAATTTGGGAAATATATTAGGTTTGGAATTGGAGTAACTAGTTTCCAAGCCTGGTTCTACTTCTGTCACTTGTAACTCTACCTTTGTGTGTGGATGTTAGTACTGGAGCTTGAACTCAGGATCTGGATGCTGTTTTAGCTTTTTTGCTCAGGCAAAGAAAGATTCTACCAGCTTTTTGGTCATGAACCGTTGTTCTCAAATCTTAGCCTTTTTGGGCTTACAGGTGTGAGCTGTCAGTACCTAGCTATGCCTCATAAATGTATCATTTCATTTATTTAATTAGAAACCAAGAGGAGCATTGAGCTATTTATTCTGCATTGGTATTTTGCAAGTACTGAATATTCAATGTAGAATAATACAATAATCCAGGTTTCATAGGTCTCACATTTAGTGAGCAAAGCAGTAAGTGACACACAATTATATAATAATAATAGCAACACTAATGAAAATATGAAGAAAATAAAAAATGAATAAGGCAGCAGACAATATCAGAGAATATGTGTGTATGTAGAGTTGTGTTCTAGGACTCTGAAATGGGTCTCCCAATAATTCTTTTACTTTCTTATGGAAAAATGACGTTGAATTCCCTTGAACTGTGGACTGGGCTCTATGACTTCTAAACAAATAGAATAAAGTAGAAGTGATGTTGTGACTTTGGAGAACAGGTAATGAAGTCACAGTGTCTTCCTCCTCCTGCTCACAGGTTGTTTGCTCTGGGGGAAGTTAGCTGTCATGTTGTGAAAATACTCCAGCAGTTTATAAAGAAGATCATGTGGCACATAGCAGTGACTTCTTGCCAGTACCATGAAAGAAGCCATCCAGGAAACAGACTCCCAGCCCTGGTCCAACCTTCACATGACTGCAACCCCTGCCAACATCCTGACCACAGTATAAGGGGACAACCTGAACTAGACCACCAGGTAAGCTGAATCTGGAGTCTTGAGCTGGACCTGCAAGTCAACCATTCTTGATTGTTTCATGCTATAACATTTGGGGATCATTTGTGAAACAGCAGTTAGATAACTAATACACATGTTCAGGGAAACTCTTTTATGAAAGGATAAGTGGTAAGCAGAGATTAAAACAAAAAGGATGAAATGAGTCGTATCAAAATATGCAGCAGGAGTGTTTGAAGCAAAGAAAATTGAACTGGCAAAGTACTATGGTAAGAACACCCTTGGGTTTTCAAGGAAAATTTTGTCCAAAGCTTGGAAATGGTCAAGAGTAATTATCTTTTCAGTGACAAGCAGGACCCCTGAGTCTCTGGGGTTTCATTTATTATATTGAGATGTTCTCCTTTGATGGAATTTCTATCATCTGGCATTTTTGTAACTCAGTAGAATTCAACTTGTAGAAAGCTAATATTGATACAAATGATCGTTCCCTCAAAAATATAATGAATATTGTCTCAAAGAAATATGACTGAGCCCAACACTGGTGGCTCATGGCTATAATTCTAGCTACTTAAGAGGCTGAGATCTTAGGGTCACAGTTTGAAGCCAGCCAAGGCATGAAGGTCTGTGAGACTCCCATCTCCAATTAACCACTGGAAGATCAGAAATGGCGCTGTGGCTTGAGCAAAAGAGCTCAGGGACAGTGCCCAGACCCCGAGTTCAAGCCCCATGACTGACAAAAAAAAAAGTGGCTGAATTTGATCCTGTAGAAAAGATGGCCCTAAACAATGCATTTTAAGTGGCTTTATTGAAATATATTTTTAATTCATTATTTTTATTGTTTTTGTAAAGATGATATACAGTGGGACTACAGTTACATTAAGTGAGGTAATGTGTACATTTCTTTTCGAACAAGGTGACAGTGAAATATAATTCTTATACCACACCACTGACTAAAGTTTCTAATTCAGTGCCTACAAGTTTATTCATAGCACTGTGCCAATGACATTAGAATCTAATTTTAAACTACTTTGTTCCCTTTCACTATCATCAGCCATGCCCTATTCCCTCCATCATCTCCTCCATCAACAAGCCGTAGGCAACCACTAATCTTCTTCCCTACTCTGAGGATTTCATACAAATATAATTATAATGTATGTTCTAGAACTGGCTTCTTTCATTTAGCATAGTGTTTTCAAGGGCCATCCATGTCATAAAATGTTAATATATCATTCCTTATTTCCAAGTAGTATTCAGTTGTTGGGTATGCCTTTTGGTTAGCTGTCCATCTCTTTATGAGAATTTGGATAATGTCTACTTTTGAGTAATGTTTCTGTGAACAGTAATGCACATGTTTTTAGGGGGATTATACTTTAACTATTAAGTGTCATTTCGGTGTTGTATGGTAGACCAGCATTTAATTTTGTTGTTGTTGGTGGTGGTTGTGGAGCTTGATCTCTGGGCCTGGGCACTGTCCCTTTGCTCTTCAGTTCAAGGCCAGTGCTCTACCACTTAAGCCACAGCACCACTTCGCATTTTCTGAGGGGTATATTGGAGATAAGAGTCTAATGGACTTTCCTGCCCAGGGCTGGCTTTGAACCATGATCCTCAGATCTCAGCCTCCTGAGTAGCTAGGATTACAGGCACAAGCTACCACCTAGCATTTAATATTTTGAGGAAATTGTTAAATGTTTTTTCCAAAGTATTTTCACTATTTCACATTCCCTTTGGCAATGTATGAGAGTTCCAATTTCCCCATCCTTATCAATTCTTGTTATGATTCATTATTGAATATGACTCAGTTGTTGAGTGTGAGGTTTATATCTCAGTATGTTTTGATCTGCATTTCCTTAATGACTAAAGGTACTGAACATCGTTCAATGTGCTTATTAGCTAATTTTTAAAAATAGCTTTCTTGGATTCAATAGAGAACAGCTAAGTATTTAAATACTTAGCCAATTTTCATTTTTTCTTTTCTTACTGAGTTTTATGAATTCTTTATGTATTCTGAAGGAAATCCCTTATCAAATAGGACCCACAATAATTTTCTTTGATCTGAGGCTTCTCTTTTCTTTCTCTAATTAAAATTATTAATTTTTAAGGTGCAAGCCCTACTCTTTTATTGGCATTTCCCTATTACTACTTGTTAGTATTATTCCCCACTTTTGGCCCTCAGCTCCACCCAGACCTGAGCTCCTCCCTGCCCTAGAGTTCCCGCCTTACAGCTGGCCCCTCCTTCCCACCTACCCACCACACCTACCTGCCCAGACCCTCCTGCTACTTGGACAGGGATGGGTGTCATGTGCTCCCTCTCGTGGGAAATATGGCCCCCCTAATAAACATTATAATAATCTTTCTCCTGTGCCTGTTTGTCGCTGCATGGTCCCTTGGGATGGATGTGAAGGATTCTTACACTACTGATACTTTTATATACTTATTCCGCTCAGCATCCTAATGTGGATTACCTGATTGTATTCTTTGCCAATTTTATTTTATTTTTTTATTTATTCTATTTTTTTGTGAAAATACTGTACAGAGGGGTTACAATTACATGGGCAAGATAATGAGTACATTTCTTATCAAGCATTGTAGCCTCCTCCTTTGTTTCCCCTTCCCATCCCTTCCCATCCTCCCCTCCCCCTCAATCCTCCCCCTGCAAAGTTGTAAAGTTTGTTTTCAACATAACGACTTGTACGTCTCATTGTTGCAATGGGTCCACCTGTATCCCTAGTTAAACGATTTGTTTTTTCCCTTCCCCTCCACAAATTATAACAACATCAAATACAGTGAAAGCAGGGGTTATACCGTGGGGGAGGAACATACAAAGCAACAAAGAAATAATCTTATAAATGTGCTAGAAACAATCGCATGAAAGAAAAAAAAAACATTTGAATACATATCTTAGGATTCATTTCCTAACATCACCTTATCTGACCTGTTCCGCTTGACTCAGACATATACTAGATATTGCAAATAAGGGAAACCATGGGACCTATGTTTCTTTGGGCCTGGCTTACTTCACTTAATATAATTTTTTCCAAGTCTTTCCATTTCCTAACAAATGGGGCAATGTCATTCTTTCTGATGGAGGCATAGAATTCCATTGTGTATATATATACCACATTTTCTTGATCCATTCATCTACTGAGGGGCATCTGGTTCCATATCTTAGCTATGGTAAATAAGGCTGCAATAAACATAGTTGTGCTGGTAACTTTAGTATGGTCTTGTTTGTGATCATTTGGATAAATGCCCCAAAGTGGGATTTCTGGGTCATAGGGGAGCTCTATGTGGAGTCTTTTGAGGAACCTCCATACTGCTCTCCAAAGTGGTTGAACAAGTTTACACTCCCACCAACAATGCAGTAAGGTTCCCTTCTGTTCACATCCCCTCCAGCATCTGTTGTTATTAGAGTTCTTGATTGTAGCCATTCTAACTGGGGTGAGGTAGTATCTCAATGTTGTTTTGATTTGCATTTCTTTTATGGCTAGGGAGGTTGAACATTTCTTCATGTGTCTATTGTTCTTTGCCAATTTTATTGTTTTCTTTTACATGTGATTTTGTAGAGCTCCTCATATTTGGGCAATTTTTATTTACTTTTGTTGGATTCTAAGTATATTCTCCCAATATAACTTTTGTTTTTATAACTTTACATTTTTCATGTATCTGAAGTCTCTAATATTTGTTAAAATTATCTGAATTTATGTTTTCTGAGGATTGTTTTTTCTTTATCTAGAATTAAATATTTATAATCTGGGCTGGGAAGGTGGCTCAGTGGTAGAGTGCTTGCCTTGCATGCCTGAGGCCCTGGGTTCGATTCCTCAACACCACATAAGCAAAAAGAAAAAAATAGCCGGAAGTGGCTCTGTGGCTCGAGTGGTAGAGCGCTAGCCTTGAGCTGAAGAGCTGAGGGACAGTGCCCAAGCCCAGAGTTCAAGCCCCACTACCGGACCCAAAAAAAATATTTATAATCTATAATATCTATATTGTACTACAAAAATTATTATTATTGGGGGGCTGGGATGGTGGCTCAGTGGTAGAGCGCTTGCCTTGCATGCCAGAGGCCCTGGGTTCGATTCCTCAGCACCACATAAGCAAAAAGAAAAAAGCCGGAAGTGGTGCTGTGGCTCAAGTGGTAGAGCACTAGCCTTGAGCTGAAGAGCTGAGGGACAGTGCCCAGGCCCAGAGTTCAGGCCCCATGACCGGACCCCCCCCAAAAAATTATTATTATTGGGTAGTACTCGAGTTTGAATTTAGAGCCTTCTTATTGCTAGAAGGTGTTCTACCACTTGAAGCCTCTTTTCCACTGGTCTTCTTTATTCTTTCTTGGTTTTGAAAACAAAGGTTTTCAATTTTATCCAATTTATATCTTTTTTCTTTTGTTGCTTTTGCTTCTAAAGGGAGTATAACAAAGAAATCAACTAAGAAACCATTGCCTAAATCTACAAAACCATGAAAATTTACTCCTGTATTTTATTCTAAGAGTTTTATTATATTAACTCTGAACAATGGGTCAGGGGTCCTTTTAAGTTTGAAAATATTTGTTTACATTGTATAGTAAAGATCTAAATGAGTTCTTTAAATGTAGAGATACCGTTCATCAAATGACTTCTCTTTCCCCCATTGAATTGTTATTGCACCTTTGATGGAAATACATGGGTGATAAATTTGTGGGTTTATTTATGGACTCTCAGTTTTATTTTAATTATCTGTATGTCTTAGTGTCAGTATTGCACTTCCTTGGTCACTGTACTTTTGCAGTAAGTTTTGAATTGGGGAACATCAGTTGTCCAATTTTATTCTTATGTTTCAAAATTGTGTTAGATTCTCCATGTCTCTGAAATTCTACATGAATTTGAAGATCAGCTTCTCAACTTCTGCAAAAGGTCAGCTGATATCTTGATTGGGATGTAGGTATATAAAGTTGAAGAACCCAGTAATGTTAACAATATTGAGTCATCTTGATCTATGATCATGGATAACTGTTCTCTTTATTTAGATTTTAAAGTTTTTTCAATGATATCTTTTTTACTATATGCTTATATTTTACTTTATTATATATATTCCTAAATATTTTATTTGTTTTAATGTAAACAAAATTGATTTTCTGATTTTATTTCCAATATTTTCAATACTAGCATATAGAAGTGCATTTTTTTTGCCAGTCCTGCAGCTTGAACTCTGGATTTGGGCACTCTCCCTGAGCCTCTTTATGCTCAGTGTTAGCACTCTACCACTTGAGCCACAGCACTGCTTCTGGCTTTTTCTGAGTAGTTTATTGGAGACAAGAGTCTCACAGACTTTTCTTCCTAGGCTGGCTTTGAACTTCAGTCCTCAGATCTCAGCCTCCAGAGTGGCTGGGATTATAGGCATGAGCCACTAGCACCTGGCTAGAATTTCAATATGTTTTGCATATTGAACTGTATTCTACCACCTTGCTGATCTTATTTATCATTTTCCATAGCATTTTGCAAATTGAAGTCTTCAGTATATTTTTCATAAAAAATCATTCTGTTTGGAAATAGAAATTCTTTCATTTTTTCCCTTCCTAATCTAATTTTCTAATTGTCTTAGTTGGACTCTTTATTACCATGGTGAAGAGAATTGTAAGACTTTACATGCTTATCTTACATTAATCTTATGTTGAGGAAAATTATTTTGTCTCAACAAAAATTCTGTTAAAGAATTTTCATAAATGATCTCTATTGGGTTGATAACATTATTTTCTAGTTCTGGTTTGTTGAATGATTTTATTATGAAAGGGTGTGGGACTTTTTTTTCTGTATCACTTGGTATGTGAGCATATGGCTTTGCCCTTTGTCTTAATAATATGGCACATTACATTAAGTGACTTTTTTTCATTTTTTTTGTAGTAGTGGGAATTGAACTCAGGGCCTTGCACTTGCCAGGCAGGGACTCTACCAGTCAAGCCACACCTCCAGCCCCCTACATTAAGTGACTTTTAAACTAACCTTTTATTTCTAGGAAAAGTGTGACTTGATTTTGGTACATATTTATTTTTACATATTGCTTGATTCAGCTTGCTAGTGTTTTATTGACCACTTTTATGTCTATACTGATAAAAGATTTTGCTCTGTCATTTTATTTTATTGTTCTGTCTTTGTGTATAATGACCCAGTAATTCCTACCTCACATATTAATTTGAAAAGTATTTCCTAATTTTGCTTTTTTTTGGAAGAGTTTCTGGAGGATTTGTGTTAATTCTCTTTGATTCATAAGCTTTAAACTTACTAAATTGATTACTTGTCATTGATCTATCCATTAAATTTTTTCAGATTCAACATGTCAATTTATGAGTACATGTATCTTTTTCTGTGCTTAAAAGTTATTTTTATTGTAGATACTATTATCACTGTCTTTTAGTTTTTGAAACTTTAAAAATTATCCTTAAATGTTTGTACAAAAGGAATTCATTACCCCATGTCATTTTGTGAGTACAATGCATCTTGATTAGTTGTTTTCCATCATTCTCCCTGTCTCTTCCAGCACCACCCATCTCCCCAAGTTACCTGATTCCATTTTCACATATGTACATTGAAAATTAAGACTTGTTGGCCCACTCTTTCATTCTCCATTTGTCAAAGTTCCCTCCCTGTAACATCCCCCTTTCCCAGCAGCATAGGTTTTCAGCTTTCTGGTACTCATTTTGTTACAATAAGTTAGTTGTTCAAAGGAGTTACACCATTGCAATTTCCCCTTTTTTATATCATAATTTAGTCAATATGCTTATGTATATATGCATATGGCCCTCTACATATCTTCCTGTATGTTTATAATTTAGATTTGATTCTTAGATATATATATAATATTATTAATATACAGTATTTCTATATACATTCATATATACATTTATATATTTATACATATAAATATATATGCATCTGTTATATACATATATTATGTAGTTATTATATATTAAGGTATATAAATATATGAATATGTTATTTATATAATTATAATTATATATGAGCTTATATATATAAATATATGTTTGAGTAAAGTTACATATTTCTTGTGTCTTTCTGGACATTTATTCTATGAAAATTATCTTATTTGTTGTATGTAGTTGCTTCTAGGATTGTCTTGTAGATCTTTCTTTTATGTAAAGTTGATAGTGATATTTCTTCTTTTATTCCTTATATTAACTTTAGTCTTTTTTCTTTTTTCTTGGTCAGCCTGCAAAAGGCTTACAATTTTTACCATTCCAAACATTTTTTCCTAAAATTAACATTATCAGATGTCACCAGCTTTGTATGGATTAGCGAATTCACTTCAGCATTTATCTTAATCTTTGTGAACATATCCCTGCTCAGCAAACTCTCGTTTAATCAGACTCAACCAGCTACTGTTTCTCTCATCAACTAATTTCTTGAATTCACATGAAGGACATTTTTTTCACTTTTGAAAACTAAGCCTTTGGGAAAAGTATGAAAATGAGTGAAGAGTCAGAGAGAGAGCAATAGAGCAGTAGGGAATGAGATGAGGGAGAAAAACAAGACAGATTCAGCAAAGGTTTGCACACTGTACTAAGGAGAGTTAGTTTCACACTGAGATGAATGCTACTAGAATTGGTGCAACCAAATCTTTTTCCAAAATGGGACCTCAGTGGACTATAACATGTGTCTACACTGCCTCCCACGAGGGCATGGAGAAGAGGAAGGAGGCTACAGAGAAGAAAACTGCAGTGCTGGCTGCCACCAGTACTTAGGCTACTTATGAGCTCTAATGATCTGACCTTAATTATTGTTTTTCAAATCCTTACTTTGTGGTACGTAGTAGTAGAGGAAGACAAAGAATTCTAAATAACTAGGCCTGTATCCTGTGAAATGCATCATTGTCCAAAAAAGATGCTTAATAATTTGGCATGCATATAGAGTATAGGATTATCATTAGATCTCTTAAAAGAAGACAGTGGGGAACAGAGAAAGCTGAGACCTGAGTGCAGAAGTTGCTCCTTCCTATCTCCACATGCACTAGCTGTAGAGACTGGAAGTTTAAGAAAGTGGAGTGTAAAGTTGAGAAAGTGAATATAGGGTCAAGAGGAAGGAGCCCAGGTGGGTTATTAGAAAGTGACAGGCAGCTTTGGAAAGAGAAGATATTCAAATTTGAAGAAGAAAGCAAAAATTCTGGACATGAGTATGCACAGCACAGGTGTGGGACATGACTGTATTATGGTGTTTGAGACTGAGAGTGAGAAGGGCCAAAAAAGGATCAAGATACGGTGAGCCAGAGAAAAATACCCTCACAGAAAGTTTATCTTTTAAAAAAAATTAGCAAGCATCCCTCTTTAGTTTGCATCTCAGGCTGTTGACAGGTTTAAAAACACAAATCAAATCTGTATCCCTTTCATTCACTTATCTTTATTTTTTTATTTCCCCTGTCTTCACTTAAATCTTAATCTATTTAAGAAGAACATATACACATATAAAGGCATATATGTGTGTGTATATATATACTTATATATGCATATACACATAGATATGCATATATATACAAATATACATATATGTTCATTTTGTTAGATTATAAATTCATTGTTCAAAATTCTCCCTGGCACACTTCTGCCATGTGTACTAAATTAAATTCCTGCTGTTAGGCTCATTTCTATTTTCTCTTGCCTTTTGCTTAGTAGTCTTTAACCTGCCTTTCCCAGAGTCCTGCTGAAGTCCTGAGAACTGATGCAAACCCCAGACATCCTCCCAGGAAAGTCAGTGGGCTGGAACTGGCAGGCCTCTTTGGAAGGAGAATGAGTCCAGGAAATGGTCTGGTTGCTTGGGGTAATAAGAACCTATTTTGCTCTCATGCCTTTTGAGGGGATTTAGTTCGTTAGCCATAGCCCCAGTAAAAGGAGCTATATCATGAATTCCTCAAAGATTTACTTTTGTTCCTCTTTCTCTCTTTTCAATTAACAGTAGAAGTCCCCAGGAGAAGCATTGTATAAACACAAGGATAGAATTAAGATAAATGCATTCCTTTTTCCTTAGGAAATTTTCCATGATGAATGAACAGTTCTCTACCCCTTAGTTGGCAAGGTCAAGCTGGCTCTTTAAGAGAGATCCATATTTCCAGATCTGAGGCTAAGGGTTGGGCCTGTGAACCTGACCACTGGGGGATGGTGTGTGTGTGTGTGTGTGTGTGTGTGTGTGTGTGTGTGTGTGTGTGTGTGTGTGTGTGTGTGTGTGTGTGTGTGTGTGTGTGTGTGTGTGTGTGTGTGTGTGTGTGTGTGTGTGTGTGTGTGTGTGTGTGTGTGTGTGTTAAGGTTCTACACATGACAGAGAACACATTTCTGGGGGAGAAAGGAGAGTCCATGGTTAGTGCTGATCTCTCTCAAGAGGTTTTCTGTTCCTGTGGCTCCAGAGCCAACCCCATGAGCTGACCACTCACTGCTATCCAGGCTAATGACATCCTAATTTATAATGTAATTTTATTATAATTATTAACAAATATCAATTATTCATATCACTGGAATTCTTTGTGCATTCCCACATGTACATATGGTATGTTGACCTTGTCTGTCTACCTTTCTTTTCCTCTTTTTCTCCTCATTTTTCTCCTTTCTCCCACTGGCCCCCTTCCCAATCCCTAATAATTCTACTTTGTCAGGTCATCCTTTCATCTAAATTTTGAAAACAGTTTTACATATGAGAGAAAACCTGTGGTATCTATCTTGCTGTGAGAATACTTTGTAACAGGAGAAAATGTTCTCTGATGGACACCAAGTTCATGTTTCTTCATGTTCTCAAAAAAGTGAGCAGATATCCAGTTAAAGTGACTGGAAAGGCTTCATGAAAGAAAAGCTTTCAGTCAATCTGGGTCCCAAACCTGGCTCTTCCACGAATTGAAGCTCAGAGAGTGTAAATTATGTGTCAAGAATCTCCTGATAAACTCTGTGACTGGTGACATTAGTGGAAATTGGACTACCTTTTTCTAAGGTTTTTATTTTACTTTTTTAATTTTCACATTCTGTATCTGAGAGTTACAGGGATCCAGGAGTATCTTAAGTGTTTTTTTTCTAACGTCTCGTCCTATACCCTGTCCCATGTAGTGACTTTTTGAGAGAGCTCAGTCTAGCATACTCACAGAGCCGCTGCTTTGCAGAATCATAATAAAAAATTACTATAGAAATCTTATCTGGTTTCTTTGTAGCATACTATTAGCTTCAAAATCAAGCAGAGATGGAAGGATCCAGATATATGTTTTTTTTTCTGTCTAGGAACACCAGGTCCAATGCACACAGGTGAATGGAATAATATACAAGAGGAAAGCATCATAGCTTGGAACTGATGATCAGACCTGTGCTCCTCACATGCTCAGGGAGAGACCCTGACCATCACGGCAAGAGAAGTATAAGTTGATGGTCTGGGGTGTGGCTCAAGTGGTAGAGCATCCATCTAGGAAATGTAAAACCCTGTATTCAAACCTCAGTATCACTGAAAAACAAACAAAAATGTGAAATACAAATTGAAGCATGATTGGACAAAAAGAAAACGAGGCAGTAAATAGAACAGGTAGTAAGTTATTTTTATCACTCACCTATATTTTTATAGGTGTTCAGGATCATTGTCCTTCAGATTTGAGCCGTGAATCTCCATTTGGGCTGTACTTGGAATCTATAGTGAAGGCTGCTTGGCCACTGCTTTCAGTAAGGTGAATGGGCCTGGTTTCCCATGTCAGGTACATAGTTAAGGAAAGATAAAAATGAGAAGGAAAAAAAAAAGGAAAAAGAGAAAGAGATGAGCTCTAGTGAAACAGGCTAGCCTTTTATCAACAAGTCCATCCTGTTTCTATCCTAAATAAACACTTTTCTACCCCCTGGTATCTCTCACTAATTCTTAAATACTGTTAATCACTTTTGAATACAGCTGAAGTCGCAGAATCAGACTTGTTTAAAATATTCCTTTCTACTCACACCGAACCCATTCTTAGAGGTCAACTTCTTAGAAACTGGTATACTTCCCTGAAACTTTTGGCTATATTTCCACACACACAAAAATTTCTCAAAAAAGTTCAAATATTTGGCAATGGTTGCCCCAAAGGAGTCCAGCAGTGGACATGACTAAACTTTCTCAGAACTCCAGGCTTTCAACTAAACAGCCCAGCAAACAGGAAAAGAAAAGCTAGCTTACTGCCCTCCCCACCCATCTTCTTTGTTATCTTCCTTTCTCCTGCTTTCCAATCACCTTCTTTATTAAGAACATGACACTAATAAAAGCTGCTAAGATTGAAGGGTCATAGACTTATCTAGAATCTCTGGCTTCACCAGAGTATCTCTGAAATGTTCACAAGCTGTATTTAAGCTCTTCTCCCACTGATTTAGGCTTATGGGATCTGGACAAAGAATTCTTTTTTTTAAAAAACATATACTTTTATTGTTATTATTAAGGTGTTGTACAGAAGGGTCACCATTTCATAAATCAGGTAATAAGTATATTTCTTTTTGGACAGTGTCACCCTTTCTTTGGCTTTTCCCTAGTTTCCCCCTCCTATTCCTGACCACAAGTTTCATAGTTCATTTTCCACATCATATATACCGAATACTACGAGTGCATTGTTCACCTTTCTTCCCTTTCTTTCTGTGCCCTCTTCTTGGTAGATAGAGAATTCTATGTCTACTTTGGTTTTATATATATATATATATACATATATACATATATATATGTGTGTGTGTATGTATATATGTATATATATACATATATATGTATATATATTATTGTAAAGATACTGTACAGAGGGGTTACAGTTACATGAGTAAGATAATGAGTAAGGACTATGTCTACTTTGAATCAACTGTTTGCTATAAGAGAAAGAGAGGGACTTCTCTATGAGGAAGATGGGTCTGTGGAATCTCGCAGTCCCTATGGTTATGAAATCCTTGAAACTCAGAGGGCACAGCTGATTGGGAGATTGAGAATGCTGGTGGCCACTGAATCCCTTCTGAGGAAGAAATGGAATGGTAAGGGCACACCATTGAAAGAGTTAAGGGGGGAGATTTTTAAACAATTGAAGTCAAGCCTTGTCTTAGAAGCTATGAAGAAAACAACCCCTAAGACAAGTAGGCAGGGTAAGACAGAACATAGAGAGAAAAACAAACAAATCTATGTGTGATGAAGGTGGGCAAATGTTTTCCCTATTATGTACCTCATTCCCTGTTCACATCCTGGGCATGATCAGCTCTCTGTGCTTCAAATTCTCAGGGCAGAATAAGGGAGACTTGGATTAGTGATAATGGGACTAGACTATGTTTGGGGAAAACTTGACTCTAGAAGTTTTGGGTCTTTAGATAGGTAACATGATAAGTAGGAGTCCAGGAATATCTGTTTTGGTCATGTTTGGATGACCAAATATTTTTCATTTTCTAGTTAGAAGCATCAGAATTGTATCTTGCTGGTTGCACAGTCAAATGACTGGGTTACTTGTGAATTCTAAGTCCAATCTTAAGATTGTAGAGGGAGGGGACTTTCCAAAGAAGTATTAGTTACCCAAAAGAGGCCAAATAAAGTTACACAAGCACCAACTGGATACCAAAGAGTAAGCCTGCCTCTGAAGGCATGATCAAGTGATAGTGATTCTAACCAAGAGTTTCATAGTATGTGGTGACTAACAGAAAAGAAACAACTGGGTCTTATTGGCTTGTAAAGGCAGAGTAATTCATATGCTTCCCCATTGTTACACTTTTGGGGGGGCGAGGATTTCCCTCTCCTCTCCTTTCCTCTCCTCTTTTTCTCTCCTCTCCTCTCCTTTCCCCTCCCCTCCTCTCTTTCCCCTTTCCCCATTTCCCCTTTCCTTTTCCTTCTCTTTCCCCTCCTGTCCTGCCTTCTGTCCCCTGCCATTCTTTTCTTCTCCCTTTCCTTCCCTTCCTTCCTTTTTATTTCATTTCCTTCTTTTCTTCTTTCCTATTCTTTTCTGCTTTCCCCTCCTTTTCCCTCTCCATTCCTCTCTAGTCCCTCCCCTCTTCCAGCAGTTCTAGGGTTTGATCTCAGAGTCTTTTGCTTGCTAGGCAAATTCTGCCTCCTTGCTGGGGCCCGGGTGGTGGGGGGAGAGGAGGGTTGCGGTGTCCCATCTTGTTTTAAGTGTTCACTGACTGAATGTCATCTGGACCACTTAGAGTTTTTCTCTTTTTTTTTTTTTTTTTTGCCAGTCATTGTGTCTGAACTCTGGGGCCTGGGCGCTGTCCCTCAGCTCTTCAGCTCAAGGCTAGTGCTCTACCACTTGAGCCACAGCACCATTTCCAGCTTTTTCTGCTTATGTGGTGCTGAGGAATCGAACCCAGGGCCTCATGCATGCAAGGCAAGCACTCTATCCACTGAGCCACCTTCCTAGCCCCATAGAGTTTTTCTCTTTTGATTGCTAGTACAGACTTGACATGCATGCAAGCATCCGTTTAGTGGTGCACTTGATAAATATAGAAAGTTGAGTTGGGACTTAATTTGAATATGAGGATATTACATTCCTACAGCAAATGTGATATTTATTTATATACTATGTATATATGTTATTGTCTTATTCTTTTCTATTTCATTTGATTTTTGCTTTGATCTCATTTCCCTCTAGTTAAGTTTACTCTACCTTTTCCATTTCCTTAAGGTAGAAGCTGAAATAATAGTTCAGAGGCTTTTATTTAATTTTTATTCTAATTTAGCCATTTGGTACTCTGTATTTTCTTCCAGAAAATTACTTTAGTGCTATAACACAAATTGCAATTTTCATGTTATTCAAAACAGTTTGTAATTTTCATTTTTTAGTCATTCTCTGATAATGGTCAAAATTTGGTAATTTGATTATTACTACTACGTAAACAAACAGAAAAATGGGTGCTATATAATGGAGATTCTTGTTATTACCTGAGAGGAAGCCATAAGGGAGAGCCTCTGAGATGACATTGTATTCAACACCAGAAAAGTAAAGTCACACAGCTAAAAAGCTGTCTCCAGAGCATCCTAGGCACAAGGACAGCAAGTGAAAAAGCCCTGTGACAGGAAAGGAAGAATCAGCAGACAGGTGTAACAAAATTTGTCTTAAGGTCTATTCTCAAAGCATGCCTTTTCCAGAAAGCATGAAGTGTAGGAGTGAGTCTGAGCCACAGGTCAGGATTTCCATGTTTGCTCCACTATAGTTTGTTAAACTCAGGGTAAGGGATCAAATTATCTTCTCTTTCAAAAGCTTGTCATCCTAGGAATCCTATCTCAATTAGGATAGTGTGAAGATAGGTTGCATCATTCAAAAAGGCTGCTCCATAATTTTTAGGGAATTACATTCCTTCTCTTTCTCTCCCTCCCTCTCCCCCCCTTGGAAATTGAGCCCAAAGCCTTGTGCATAAGCACACACTGGGCTATGTCCCCAACCCAAATTAAATTGTTTATCCTTGAAAATGTGCCACTTTTTTCAAGCTTCTTTTTCAGTATATAAAAAAAAACCTGCCTAGATTGACTTAAAGCAATTGATTCATATCAGTTATCTTGACTTAAAGCAATTGATTCATACCAGTTATCTTCCTCTGGCCAGGATAGGTTTCTCTGATTCTTGGTGACATGATTAAACTGATAAATTATGGACACGATCGGGTACCATCCATTTTCAATTTTATCTTTTTTCACCACAGGACCTGTGATTGGAAGTGTCCTTTAGTCAGCCACAGCTGGCTGCAGTACTGCCCTGTGAAAGACATGCTGAAGACATGTCTCCCTGAGGAATTCTCTTTATCTCTAAACATCTTTTCCTGTACTTTTTTTAAATCCTTCCTCTTGACTCCTCTGAGCTTTCCTCACCTCTTCTGTCTGTCCTCAAGTGAATGATTCACATTTTGTGTATTTCTCATATGTCAATCTTGTGAAGTCTGAGAAAGTTCTACGTTTCCCCCAGTAGTAAGTGGTTCCTGGGTACCAGACCCCTACTTCAGTCTCCTGTAAGTAGGAATGTTGTGTTTGCCCATTTCTCTGGACCAATCAGAAAGGTGTGAGGTGGGACTCAACCAGACATCTTACCATGAATACTGTTCCCAGAGTGGAACCATTTCAAGAGAATAAAGGAAGAATTCTGTCTGTCCCACTTGGGGTATCTCTGCTTTGATGTGCAGAATGATGTAGTTCTCCCCTGGTGTTTAAACATTCTGACGAAAGTTCTTTCTAGAGATTTTTTAAAAAATGAGTTCTGTTTCCTCAGGTTCCCCAGTCAAAAATCCTTCCTGATAGCTGAAAGAAGTACAAATCACACTCTCCTCCCCACCATGGCACGTTGGCTAGTAGACAAGAAATATAGTACTTCCATCTTGTCTCTCAGCATATTTACTTGCTTCTCCTCAAAGCAGGAAGAATAGTTAAGTTGACAGCTGAAGGCCTGACTTTCACTGAACCACATTTAATAGAGGGTGGAGCAGCATTAAATGCCTTCAAGAGTTCACACATGGTATCATTTCTTAGTTTATTGGCTCTGTGTGTGTTTGTGTGTGTTTGTATGTGTATGTGTATTCTCTCAGGGGAATTGTAAGCTCAAAGCCCTGTGTCTTCTCCTTGCAGATGGTAAACTCCTATGTGCCAGATCTCCTGGTATGGAGACATTGGCAGAAGATATTTATTTATTTTTTCTGATGTGCCATCTATACTAGGATGCAGGACATTCTTGTAGATATGATGCAGGTAGCTGGGCAACAGACTCATGTAAGCTGTCTAAAAGGTCCTAAGACCAAGGTTTGATTAAGTATAGCACAAAACCCCACTAAGGAGAAAATCTAATTTTTGTTCTTCAACAATTTTCTAAAAAAAGACCTCCTTGTAGGGACAGCTTAGATACAACTTTAACCAATGATTTGCTCTCTCCATCTCCCTTTGGGTCTGTGAGTGTTGTATCTTTTCATTTGATGGGGGCAGGAACTAGAAAGAAGAGATTGTCACCTCCCTTTTCACCCTGAATCTAAACTTTTATCCTATATTCTGTACCCTTTTACAAAATGAGTACCCTGTAGTTTCTCTTCAGATTGTACTTTTCTCTTTTAAAAAGGGAGGTGAGTTTTAAAGTGATGACAATTGATTGTCTTCCAGAGACAATTGTTGCATGTATGTACCTTCCTACTTTTGTATCTGTCTGAAAGAAAACACCTCAGATGCATCAATCAGGTCCAAGTGTACAAAGAAATGGAGACTGAGAGAGTCTCAGGTGCCATGCCTGGAGTTACAGACACATGGTCAATCTCACTTCTGTGCATCTTATGGTATGTGAGCTGGTGATGTGTATTACTATCTTGTCTCCTTAATACCAGAAAATGAAGGAAATACAATGACGACATTAAAGTTGCTGCACTTTTATATGCCTATAAACAGCCCTCTTGAAAGTCTTTGGAGCTATAGGCCCTGAATTTTAGACAATAGTCTACTAATACTCCTCTAATTCCTGGAAAGAACAGATTACATCATCTACCCATGTTGATGGTTGATAATCCAACACATTTTCTCTCCATTGATGCAAACTCTGCAGATGGAATGGTGCTCCTAGCCCCATGGAGAAAGCCTTGGATGTGTTTAATTTCCTGCCACACTCTGTGACAAGGAGCTCAGGTCGTGTCTTGTGATCAAATAACTGTAACTTTCCAAGAGCAGAGTGTGTTGGGATAGGGATACTTGGGGTCCTTGTGTCATTTGGGACATTGCCAGGATAACTACAGGGTCTGAATGTTTTTATTTTATTCCTTCTTTATTGCCCTGCCTAATTCTCCCATTTCAGAATGTTGTGGAGTAGGCTGGTGTCATTTGTTTTCATAAATTAACGTCGATTGCAATTTATGGCCAGATGGACCCTGAAAAATAAGAGCGTTGTGAGTCTCTTGGAAGGTTCAAAGAAAAGCAGGGAGCAATGCTCTGAGTGAACTTTTGCACTTCAATGTTTCATTCTAGGAGAGAGTATATACTTAGGAAAAAAATTTTTTTAAACAGCTGGGTACAAAGGATTGTTTCTTAGGATTATTTTTGCTACTGCTTCTAATTCCTCTTGCAACTAGGAAAAGAAAGTAAACACAGGGAATTCTTCATACTGGGAAACCATGTGTCTTGGGAAGCAACTTTACTGTGCTTGGAAATCAGAAATCTAAAGCCTGAATCCCCCAGAAAGTTCCACAGCCGACGAATGTGGGCAATTTGGAGCATGTTGGACCATAGTGTGTGAAGAATCTAGATCTCTCTTTTTGTTACTTCTTCGGGTCAGTGGAAAGAACTGGGTCAATGAGAGGCACTGGAGGATTTTTTTAAAGTAGAAAGCACTAGAGAATTTGATGATTCTATGATTCTAAGAAATAATGGCCTGTGGGAAGTTGGTCTCAAAGGTCAGCTGGCAGTAGCCAAGGAGGAGGTTGCTTGGCTACCATAAACATTCAGAGACCACGTGTAGCTGGATTGATTCCTCCACAAAGGCACATGCCTAGGGATCTGAAGTGCAAGTACTAAAGAAACACCTTTTCCTGAGCCCTTTTGGTATCTAGCCTTATGACTTGAACTACTCACGTAGATTTCCAGTCAGTTTCCTTTCCAGGTAAAACAAATTACTTAGACAGGACAAAATCTAGGCTCCTTTCCACCTCTAGCATTCCATGGATGGCAATCTTTGATTTATGAAATGGTGTGAGGATGACAGTATTATTTTGTCCTTTTAGTCAAATAGTTGGCCTTTCAATTCTTAATAGGCACAAGGCTATTTAGTGATCTTTATGCATCCAGTGCTCTTGCCATGTATTTTTAGATCCTTAAATTTGAAAAGTAACTTTTACATATAAATATATAGATAGATAATGTAGGAACTTTGATTTCTTTCCCCCTCAGAAACCCATCAGTGGATTAGAATTTAAACTCAGTCTTTGGGACATGTTGACTCTTTATCATTCAACAAAACCCCTCACCTATCTTTTAAAACACATACTAGATGCAAAACACTTTGCTGAACAGTGGAAGTGTGGTAGGGCTGGGTGCTAGTGGCTCATGCCTGTAATCCTAACCCAGAAGTCACTGGGGTTAATATTGTGTGACTCTCAGCATTCCAGAAACATCAGTTGGCCCAGGGATGGACATCTGAGACAATGACTATCCTAAGAATTAGTCCAAGGAAAGAACTCTGACACCCAGAGTACTCTAGATTGAAAATAACCAAAGGACCCAATGAAGTGTTTGAAGGTAAAATAGGACCACAGGGGGTCAACAGAAGCAATTGATGCCATGAGTGAAGAGAAACCCCTTGTAGAGTGGGGGAGAAGAAAGCAGGAAGTAAGAACAAGTAGTTCAGAGTGGGAGTGAACAGTTAAAGCAGAGGTAGCTACAAAAAGAAAATTGTGAAAATAGAAGAAAATAAACACAGGAAATAGCTCCTAGGGCAAGGCTTGAAAAAGGCAATAAAAATTGTTTGAAGAAGATTTAAAAATAGGTACTCATACCATGCACTGGTGGCTCACACCGGTAATCCTAGCTGCTCAGGATGCTGAGATCTGAGGATCACAGAGACTCTTATTTACGATTAACTATCAAAAAAAGCTAAAAGTGGAACTGTGGCTCCAGTGGTAGACCACTAGCCTTGAGCACAAAAAAACAGTCATGCAAAACAAGTATTTTATTCAACTCTGCCACCTAAAAGGGAAGAAAAGAAAAGCAGAAGAAAACAACAAAAATGAGGAGCACACAAGCCCCTCTTTTATCATGTGACAAATCCTGGGCTCAATAGTTTAATGCCATGTGTCTTTGTAACAGACTCCTATCAGTGGAGGCCATCTGAATACCTTGATATCCTTAATTGTGCTAGGGATTGTATAGCTGTATAATGAGATCTAAATAACTAATCAAATTGCTTTTATCAGGCAATTAAGATGGTTTGGAGACCAGGATTTGAGCAAGGAAATGGCAGATAGGGGCTATAGCTCTGGAATAATTTGTCCTGTCCCCAAGGTCCATCCCTGTCTTGGAAGAGAAGAGCAAGGGCCAAGGCTGAGAAATGTGATGAAGCAGGTGTCGTCTGAGGTAGTAAGATGAAGGCACATAAACAGGAGGGCAGAGATTATAGGGACTAGCGGCATGGAGCTGACATCTTGGGTTCAAATCCCAGCTCTGCACCTACTAACTTTATCATCTGAGGCTAGTCACATTCGTCTCTGTGCTTCATTGTTCTTGTATGTAAAAAAAAAAGGATATAACATATTACCTATTTTCTAATATTGTTTTCACTATTCCCCGAGTTCATATTGTTCTGGTGGCTACTTTAGGGAACTTCAGTCTCCGTGCTGTGTTTTTACATAGCTCCACCCATCCCTTGTTAAATGGAGGGAAGGCATCTGGAGAACCTCAGCTGGAGGGAGGAGAGAGGAGTGAGCAGAAGGGCCAGGCAGTGAAGTGAAGGGACACGTTGAGTGGAGTCTGCAATATGTATACTTAGGCATCAGTCTGATAAACACAAGAGGCCCAAGCTGATTGCTTGCTCACTCGTCAGGCACGTGGCTTCTAATGTTATATTTAAAGCACTACTGAAATTATAATCCTCTTGTAGTTTCCTTGCCGGCTCTTCATCAACCTGGGCTGAGCGTGTGGCTGGCGGGGAGCCAGTGTCACCCCCTGACCTCCTCCTCCATGTGACTCAGTACACATCAGACACTTTAATAGCCTCCAAGTCCAAGTTTGAACTTGTCCTCAAGTGAAAGCCTCCCTCCTCCTCCACATCACCCCCTCTCCTCCCCTTTCAGAACCCACTCTCTCATGCCAATTTATCAGCCAGTAAATTCTGAGTTGAACTTGGAACCAGAGTTTCATTTATTTTTTGGCAAAAGACCAATTTCTTCCAAGAAAAGAAAAGAAATAAAAAATAAAGGAGGGTGTAGAGGAAGATTTTTTTTAATACCCACTTAAACAATAAGAGCTCATGGAGAGAGTCTGACCATGTTAAGTAGCTCACTGAGGAGAACAGTGCTTTTGGATGCATGAAATGTGAGTGAATTTGCAATCAGATTTGAAATGATTTGAACATACAGCTAGGGTGACCAACCAAGCACAGATGGTCTCTTGGTTGGGAGGGGTGATGGGGTCACTGATACCCTGGAGACTTCAGAACTGAAGAAAGGGTTTGGGGGTAACTATGGTACTGGCACTCATTTTCATTCATTCTGGGTTGTGTGGCCACTGGATGTGCGATCTCTCTCCTGCTTTGGGGTAGCAGAAGACTTGTTGATGTAATATCTCCCTGGTGGGTTTGCCAACTCTCTGAAGAACAGAGTGTAATGTATCCTGAGTTAACAGAAAAAGGCACACAATAGCTCAGGCTCACTAACAATGGGAAAGTGAGACCCAAATCATCAGACTGGAAAATACTGAAGTTTGATTATAGCCATTAGCTTGGGAAATTTCATTATGAAGTTGGGTGCTATTTGCTATTGGCAATATTATGGAAAATAATGACCCTTCTCACCAATGCAAATGGCATTACATTTCTGGAAGGAAATTGGACATTATTTTTTTTACTTTAGCTCTGCTTGATTGTTTCATTCATTCCCTGTTAATCTCATGGGAATTCACTCCTTCTGTTTTTAATGTACACCATTTTGCATGAGTTCTTGAAAAGTGTGAGATACCATTTTGTGTGAATCTATTTTAAAATTACAAACATGGTTGTATTTCCAATGTAATTATGCAGACATTTAAACTATTGCTTCAAACGGCTGCCCAGAATCCCAGGGTCTGCATCCATTATGGTTTGCCTAACTATCAGGCGCTGGGCTGGCAATTCCTCCCAACTTCTCACCTTCTACCCAAAAGAAAGACAAGGCAAACAAGATATCACCAGAGCAAACAAGGTATCACCAGATCTCTGGTGATATTCAAATAAATGGATATTTCTTTGATATGCTGTTGTATCTATTGGTACAAATCTAAATCTATATCCATTTAGGGTAGAATTATTGGATCATAGTACTTGAATATATTGGGTCTGATTGATCAAGACAGAAATTTGACAATATTTCCTCAGATTAAAAGTTATGCACACTCATTGACTAGGCATAGCTAAGAATGTGCCTATGGATAAAATGCCATACATGTATGAAGACAAAGATACGAGGATGTTCTTGCAACACTGTATTAACAAAACCCTGTGAATTCCTGATATGTCATGGGAATACACTCACAGATGAGTCTTCCAAATAGGTAACTCTGTAAAATGGGTCCAACACAGGGGTGAGAGTGTAGTCTCTGGGCAGTAAGTTCATGGTCCATCTCAGGTCACATCATGGACTGTGTACCTTGCCCAGGCAGAACATTTCTCATCTCCATTTTGTCAGTGATATCATGGGATCATGGAATCAGTGATATCATTGAATCAATTTGCACAATTAAATAGTGTCATTTGAATATAGTTTAAGAAAAAGATCTATTTAGGAAGGTGTAGACAAGGTAAGGAATCCATGTCCTACTTCTGGACTGGGAAAGGTGAAGAACCATTTCTGAGAACGGGAGAGAGAGAGAGAGAGAGAGAGAGAGAGAGAGAGAGAGAGAGAGAGAGAGAGAGAGAGAGAGAGAGAGAGAGAGAGAGAGAGAGAGAGAGAGAGAGAGAGAGAAACAGAGAGAGAAACAGAGAGAGAAACAGAGAGAGAGAAACAGAGAGAGAGAAACAGAGAGAGAGAGGAAGAAGAAGAAGGAGGAAGGGGAGGAGGAAGAGGAAGAAGAGGAGGAAGAGGAGGAGGAGGTGATTTTATTCCCTCTTACCTCTTTTGATATCATATGGAAGTTGACCCCACCTGAAACCAGAAGGAAGAGCCCTGCTGCCACCCATCCTGCATTAGAGGACATGTACTGTGGATTGGGAGTGGGTGGGTAAAGGGAAGCCATCCTACAAAACACCACGTGTGGCCTTTGTGTGAAGTAGTAAGTAAATGAATAAACATATGTGAATTGCTTGGAAGAGTGAGGGGCATGGAGTAAAGGCTTCATATGTATGGGTTTGTGCTGCTATCAGTATTTTATACTTATTGGTATTGACTTTCCATTAAAGGCATTGAGTCAGATCTGTATATACTGCAATGGGGTGAAGTTGACAAGACAAACACAGTGGGAAAGGAGGACAGAAGCTGCTTGAGGAGGGTGAATACTGTAAAAACGACAAAAGAAAATCATGCTAATGGTAGTTATCTTTGTATAGAAAGTTCTGAAATGAAATGAGAGTAGGGAGGAAGTCTTTTACCTTCTTCTCTAAGGCTTGTAACTTGAAACATTGTACATGAATCTATTTATTTTTATTGATGAAAATATCAAATAGATGCTAGCTAGGAGGCAGATTCCTGGGAGTGAGGATTTCATATTTGTTTCTGAGTATTTTTGTGTGCTTGTTAATTTAAAAACAAAGTATGTTATTAGGAAGGACAATATCTTCTAAGTATCAAATTTAATCCATTTTGGTAAATAATTTTGTTGAGTGTGTGAAGGTTGCCAGATACTCAGTGCTCACACCTGTAATTCTAGTTACTCAGGAGACTGAGATCTGAGGATCACAAATCAAAGTCAGCCAGAACAGGAAAGTCCAAGAAACTATAATCTCCAAGTAACCAGTAAAAAGCCAGAAGAGGAGCTGTTGCTCAAGTAGTAGAATGTTAGTCTTGAGTGAAAGAGTTAAGGAACAGTGCGTAGGCCCTGAGTTCAAGCTCGAGTACCAGCAAAGAAAAAAAAAAAACGTAGGCTTCTGGTTTGCTTGTTGTATATTACAGAAATGTTAACTTGGCCTCATGTACTCTCTCGCCTTTTTGATTCTAACTGGAAATATATGTTTCAATAGTCTTAAGCAGTAGAAAGGAAACTTCAGTAGGTCCTTTATGAATAGGTATCCATATCTATATGTCTATATATGGTATATAGATAGTTATATCTATATCTATATATGAGCGATATCATATCTATATATCTATAGATCCATAGATCATATATAGATATAGATAGATAAATAGATATTAATATGGGTATTGATTGATGTTAGCTCTATTGATCTTAAAACAGACACAGAGATGGGGAAAAGACAGACATATATAGATATAATTGTTTCCCTATGCTTTTGTGAGTATGCACAAGTGAACTTTATGGATGTGTGCAAGTATGTATACATCTGTTTTCCAAAATGGCACATGTATACTATAAGAATAAAGAGGCTGAGCCCTGACAAGATTCTGCTTAGGTTGTAAATCTGACTCCCGACTTGCCAGCTGGTAAGTGTGGACAGTTACTTGATTCCTGTAAGCCTTGGCTTGCTCACTCCTATGATGGAGATTGCTACTGGTCTCATGGGAACTCTGGAAGATTAAATGAAGTGAGCATACCTGGCATTATAGTAAGCACTCCATATATGGTAGCAGGTATTTATTGTTAAAGGAACAGTCCAAACCAGCTCTGCCCAATAAGGAATTTTGTTTCAGTTCAGTTACAGCTAACCCGTCTACTGGGATTTTCCTCTGACTGGGAATGGGATGGAGTAGATCAGAGGAGCTACCCATAAAATATGGTGCTCTTGGAACTCAATTACCCTTCCAATTTCAGAGGTTTTTTCTTTTTATTAAGACCAAGGCAAATAGAATGCCCATGGAAATTCAGTGCCTCATGACAACTAAAGCTGAGCTATAAAAGCAAGCTTCCTGATGGGCACCAAGTTTTCCTTATAGGATTTAAAACCATCTGGGCATGGAAGCCAATGGCTCTTAAGAGGAGAAAGAGTGATACCTAAAATGAATTGCATGAGTCAAAGTGTTCCAAAGGGCTCTCTGACCCATTACCCTGCCTCTGCTTTCTCTCCTGCTATGGCACCAGCTCAAAGGACAGTGGCTGGAAGCAGGGCGTTCTTTGACAGGTGGGGAGTTGTAGAAATGAGCAGGCCATGGCTGGGCTTAGCAACTACACTAACTCACTTGTTCCTTGCAAAGAAATGAACACTCCCCATTGCTCTTCAACTGAGAGAGCGTGTGGATTGACTGGCCCAGACAATCTATTTAAGTCTTATTCCCAAAAGATGACAAGTTTTAATTATCTTCTGATAATGATACCAAATCTCACTACCCAGAAGTCAATTCTACCCTCATGTGTTCCCCGGTAGAAAGATGTCATATGGATCAACGTCAATACTGAAATCATCAGAGTCAGTCTTTGGAGGAAAGGCCCTGGGCATCAACACAAACTAAATGAATGAAAACATAAAGGAAAAAGTCTTTGCTCTCTATCATCTGGCATCATTTTGGTTTGGTATTAAGGATTTTTCGATTACTAGAGCTTCTGAAATGAAATAATAAATTCCTTATCCCTGAAAATGTTCAATCACAGACTGGCAAATCACTTGGACTCAAATGATTTCAAAGGCCCTCTTTCCATGGGAGTGCCCTCCTCCTCCCTCTGCTCACCAAAGCTGGGACTTATTGAAGAGAGTAAGGGGGAGACGCCTCCGATTTCTCATATCTAAAGTTATCTTGTGGAGGGAAGCCAATGTATAAGACAAAACCTTACCTTTAGCACTAGGACATGGGCCAAGTGTGTCAGCTAGCTTATTTTTTGGCTTCCATGCTAGTTTCTTCTACTCTCCTAATCCCGGTTCATTACCCGTCATGGAATAGTCAGGTCAGAGCATCTCTAAGCTACCTTTGTTGGGAATTTGGTTGGGAGTTCATAGTTGGCCACAAAATAATATCCTGTCAACAATAGGTAGTTGAGTAAATGGCAGATACAAAGGGAAGGAATAAAACCCACAGACCAGTGTTCACTCTGTTCTTAACAAGAGCATATGTTGGGGGAATGAGTTAGGAGAAGTCTTGAAACTTTCTCTGTTGATACTTCTCAGTTTCCTTATGGAAACTTAGTAGATGTCCTTCAGGTAATATGCTATGCTTCAGGCCAGAATAGAGAGTACATGCTTTAAATTGCAAGAAGTCTGATTCTGGCTGGTTAAGAAGATACCATAACACACAACCACAACCAAGCTTAGACAGAAGAAATGTATTGCTAGAAGTCAAAATGTCTGTTCTCTGATTTCCTGTGGGCTTGGAAGAGAGCATCTTTTCCAGGTCTCTCCCTTTGGCCTGTTCATGGCCACGTTCTTTTTCCCTTTGTTCACACTCTCTTTCCTCTCTACATGCCCTGGGTACAAATTTCCTCTTTTTGTGAGGATAGTAGTTATACTGGATTAAGGCTCTCCCTAATGACCTCATTTTAGCTCGATTATTTCTGTACATATCCTGTTTCTAAATAAGGTACTAGAGGATAGAATGTCAACATATAAATTTTAGAGGGGCACAGCTCAATCTGGAACCCCTCCCATATTGCCCTAGCTACCCCACAGGGTCATGTTGCAATTGGCAGGATAGGTAAGTGGTAGTGAGTCATGCAAATGACCATGGACTCCTTTACATCTTCCCCATTTGGCTCCATTCCCCTCCCCCTGGATATTTAAACTAATATTTGTCTCTTTTTTTTTTTTTTTTTTTTTTTGGTCCGGTCGTGGGGCCTGAACTCTGGGCCTGGGCACTGTCCCTCAGCTCTTCAGCTCAAGGCTAGCACTCTACCACTTGAGCCACAGCGCCACTTCCGGCTTTTTTCTTTTTGCTTATGTGGGGCTGAGGAATCGAACCCAGGGCCTCGAGCATGCAAGGTAAGCGCTCTACCACTGAGCCACCTTCCCAGCCCCAATATTTGTCTCTCTTTGGCTTTGTTGGGTGGTGTGGATGGCAGAGACAGAGCGAGACAAAGATACAAACATGTAGAAAAAATAGTTTGCTTCTACTCAGTGGAGAAAGAGAGCCTGTGGGCTGAATGTATGTCAGATTTCTTTATAAATAATAAACCTTGAGCTCTCCTTTTGAGATTTCCTAGAGGGCAGGCTTAATGTAGGACTAGGAAAGCTATGGCATTGCAGGATGAAGCTGTAGTCTCACGTTCACACCAATAGCAAAATAGCTAGGGTGATGTAACTCTCATTTCAGTAATTACCCCACCAGACATTTATGTTGGGCTGGGTCCCAACGCCCTTCCATGACAGCTTGTCATCTCCATTCTGGGCTCAAATGACCTACTTTGCAGTTGAGTTCATCCTGGAAATGATATAAAAATGGAGGGTGGGAGGAGAAAGGGCCCTGAAGAAACATCTTCTGCTGTGCTAGGAGTCCCCAAAGGCTGGGACCACTGGCCTTCCTTGGTCATGTTCAGAGTGGACACAGTTCTAGGTCAGTGCTAACTGGTTCCAATGGTCACCTGGGAACAACTTCCAAGCCCATAATCCCATTTTTTAAAACCTTTGTTTTAGGGTTAACTGCTAAGATTAAACCCATGATCTTATTTACTCTGTGACTAGCCAAATATTTAAACTGGCTGGAAATAGATATGTCAAGCCTTCATTCCTCCAAACAGTTTTTCCAACTTCATGTAGTAAAGCTTTTAGAGTTCACAGGAGGGAAGCTAATGCAAGCCATTTTGAAGAGCCAAGAACTTAATATAGGTAGCACTCAGGCTATCTTGGGTGACTCAGTGGATGAGGACAAAGACTTTGCCTCTTATCTCCTGGCTCAAGTGGAGAACTGCTTTCCAGAATTCCACTCCACTGCCAGACCTGACCCCACTCTGCAAAGCCAGTGGTTGCACATTCCAAAGACAGTTGTGAACAGCAAAGCACTGCTCCATGTCGACTTCCTAGATCTGTCAGCCATGAATATACTTGGGCCTTCTCCGGTTTCTGGAGTTGAGAGAGAGGCTGCATCCTATTTTAATGCAGTTCTCTCACAAGGGAATACTAGTATAAAGCATCATTTTACTTGTCACCTGGCAACAAACAAATTAAATAAGCAAATATGAGCTGGCTACATTGAGGGAAATAATTGGTTAAGAAAGCCCTGGTCAAGAAAGACCAAGAACTCCATCTTTGAAACTCCTTCAATGCGTGCGAAGAAATAGACCATATTGTTTACCAGTTTCAAAGAGTAACAGTTCTAATAGGCAATAATGTGGGGGCATATAATATGTGCTAGGCATTGTGTTAAGGGGTTATACACACATACTCTCTTTCATGTGGGCACTTGCTCGCTCACTCTCTTGCTTTCTTTTTGTGTCAGCAATAAGGCTTGAACTTGGTACCTCATGTTCTTGCTTAGCTTTTCCCTCAAAGCTGGCACTCTACCACTTGAGCCAGACTTCACTTTCAGCCTTTTCTTGGTTGAATAGAGATAAGAGTCTCTTGGATATGTCGGCCCAGGCTGGCTTTGAACTGGAGCTGTCAGATCTCAGTCTTCTGAGCAGTTAGGATTACAGGTGTGAGCCACTGACTCCTGGCTAGTATACTCTCTTATTGAATTTCTACAAAGATCTTCAACTTAGGACCAATTTCTAACAGTAATGAGGATTAAGTTGATAAATATCCCTGGATGTGCTTAGAAATTGTGAAATGATATCAAGATGGAAAATTTAAATACCTGATGTTATTTTATTAAATGATCCCTAAAATTCCTTTCAGCCTAAGACTTACATAATGAAATACTAGATGACTGAAGAGATACATGATCTAGCACTATCATCTATCACAAAACATCACTCAGAGAAGTGACATCAGCCTTGTTAGAAAGAGATAGAAATGTTGTGCAACCTGCTTGGGAAACCACAATAATCTAAAATCTTCCTTCAATAGCCATGAGGGTGCTCAGAGTAAGGAGGCTGGTGATGGACCAAGACTTACAAGTTTCATCAGCCCCTAGCCTTACACAAACAGCCAAGTCTTCATTGCCTTTTCAGCCTTGATGAGTGGTTCTGATAGGGACATAGCATGTCCAGGGTCCCAGTGTTCACATTCATAAAAGAGTGAAAGCATTTCTTATGTTTGCATGAAGGTGTTAAATGAGCCATGTACTTAACAATATCAATCAAAATGCTGACACATAAGAAGCACTAAAGTAGGAATTACACACCCATTGTTTCAGCCGGTTTGAAAAATTAAGACTCAAAGGTGTTGGGCCTTATTTACATGACACATTTTATAAAATGGGCAGTGAATGGCAGGAAAGGACCTGATGGATCATCAGTGACCTCTGAATGAGATCCTCAATTGCCCTTACTCTTAGAAATACACTTGCCTTGTGCTTGAGTCTTTTACTCACTGCAGTTTTCTGGGAATGTGGATATATATGAAACAGTTTGTGTAAGAATGCTGTAGAATATTTATTTTTTATGTTTTAGATTTTTCACAATTTTATTGTAAAGGTGGCGTACAGAGGGGTTACAGTTGCGTGAGTCAGGTCATGAGTACATTTCCCTTTGAACAGTGTCACCCCCTCCCACCTCTCCCAGCTTTTCCCCTCTCAGGTTCCTTCCCCTTAAGTTGTATATTTCATTTCCAACACACTGTAAAGTAAGTTTCACTGATGAATTGGGTCACCCTTTGTGCTTTTACTTCCTTCCCAAATCAGATAAATTTATATACAAGACAAAGGATCCAGAAATTAAAAAAAAAAAAAACAGCAACAGAAGGGAATAAACCAAAGAAAAATGGAAGAAAGGAAGAGAAAGGAAGAAGGAGGAGGAGGAGAAGAGGAAGAAGAGGAAGAAGAAGAAGAGGAGGAGGAGGAGGAGGAGGAGGAGGAGGAGGAGGAGGAGGAGGAGGAGGAGGAAGAAGAGGACAGTGCCCAGGCCCAGAGTTCAAGCCCCATGACCAACAAAAGAAGAAGAAGAAGAGGAGGGGGAGGAGGAGGAGGAGGAGGAGGAGGAGGAAGAGGAGCTGGGCACTGGTGGCTCACACCTGTAATCCTAGCTACTCAGGAAGTTGAGATCTGAGGATCATGGTTCAAGCCAGCCCAGTCAGAAAAGTCCATGAGACTCTGATCGCCAATAAACCACTAGAAAACCAGAAGTGGTGCTGTGGCTCAAGAGGTAGAGTGCTTGCCTTGAGCTGAAGAGTGCAAGGACAGTGCCCAGGCCCAGAGTTCAAGCCCCATGACCAACAAAAGAAGAAGAAGAAGAGGAGGAGGAGGAGGAGGAGGAGGAGGAGGAGGAGGAGGAGGAGGAGGAGGAGGAGGAGGAGGAGGAGGAGGAGGAGGAAGAGGAGGAAGAGGAGGAAGAAGACTGTGAACAGAACAATAAAAAACCTCTTGCTTCAATTTTTGGAGTTCATTTCAATAAGCATTATTTTATATGGTCATATTCACATAGCTCTTGAGTTATCTTTAAGATATGCTGAACTATAGGGTCTGGAACAAAAGTTAAAGGATATTAGCACCCCATGTAAATAGTTTAAAAGATTTTGGCTGTACTATCAAAAGATTTTCCAAATCAGAAAGGCCTTTTGTACTTGTGGATAAATTCCTGAATTTCTCTGAACGTCACTTCAAGGATTAGTAGGGTAATTCATGTAAAGCACTGGGCAAGTGCATGAGCCATTCTGTACTACACTTGTGTCATTGTGTTCCATACCATGTCAATTATTACAAAGCAGTTTTATGTCTGTCATCTGAAATGATCTTATCTGATAGTGAGGTAAATCAGAGCAGGACTTAGAAACAATAATTCGGAGATGAATGTATTAAATAAGGTCATGTGTTCTTGGCCCTAATACCAATAGCTCAGTTTTCTGGTTTTAGTCAACTATTGATCTAGTCACTGCTCGCTGAAGGAACTGGATGAGATCACGCTCAGGTGGTATAGTTTACAGATAACAGCATAGTCACATATGTTCTAGAAATTGGAAGATAACTCTCCATATTTGCAAGTTGGAGGTATGAAGGAAAGGGGGTTGGGAAGATTCCAGTTGGATCACATGTGAGCCATTGAATCACAAGTTTTTTTTTGTTTTTTTGTTTTGGATCCGGTTGTGGGGCCTGAACTCTGGGCCTGGGCACTGTCCCTCAGCTCTTCAGGTCAAGGCGAGCGCTCTTACCACTTGAGCCACAGTGCCACTTCCAGCTTTTTTCTTTTTGCTTATGTGGTGCTGAGGCATCGAACCCAGGGCCTCATGCATGCGAGGCAAGCACTCTACCACTGAGCCACCTTCCCAGCCCCTGAATCACAAGATTTTTTGTCCTCCTCTCCCCTACCAAAAGACTGGCTTGTGAGTTCTGAAAAGTAGATTATCTCTAGCATTAAATCCTCAGAGTATAGAGGCAGAGTCCCAAATAAAAGAATTCTTGGCTATTTCCCATGGGCTAACTGCCCTGCATAAGTGGGGTAGGGGCAAGGTGGGCAGGCAGTGAGGGAGCAGCAGGATGAGATATGAGACTGATTGATTGGGTAGCTCTACTACCGGTCTTCTTTATGTTGGCCCCAGATCATTGTGCCTAAGATGGCAGATTGCACACTGACCAGATGGCTTTTGGCCTGGGACTCCTGGAAGTCTCCTTAGGCATCAGTTGCCCCACTTAAAGTAGAGGTGATCAAGGTGTCAATTCTGAACCATATTTTATCAGTGATGCAATATGCATTTAAGCCTTCCCTGCTTCCCTTTATGATCTCAGACAGTACTGTGTCTGTTCCTTCATAAGCTCAGTGGGAAACCTCAATGGCAGTCCACAGTGGCTGAGCAGGAAGTCAGCATGGTCTTTTCAAAGCCTAGCTTCTTCTCTCCCAGAGCAAGTGGTGTCAGAAAGCACAAGCTACCTTCCTCCCATTTTCTTATTCACCCTGTTATACTGGCCACTGTCATAAAGCAAAAGTAGGTTGGGCCTTTTTTTGCATATCTATATGTTTATCCTATCAGGTGTTTGATTGTTTTAAACAGGTTCTTGTGCCTCAAATAGTATTCTGGCAGAAAGTAATCCTATCCTTCACAGCTAATCTCAGTACTTGGAGTTTCTCTGGTGGTAAGCAATCTATGTTGACTAAATGATTGTGATTATTACCCAAAAATATTCCTTTATTTTTTTTTAGGGTGAGAGGTCACAGTGATCTAGTCTGATTTGAAGACCTTTGAAAAGTATCTTTTGTTTTATTATAAAATGACCTGTTATTTTTTTCCCTAAATCTCAATCTTTAGAAAATCTTTTATTAAGCTTAAGTTTTTGTTTACTGGAAATATGCTAGAAGATTCACTGTTTCAAATGATACAACTTGATGCTGATCTCTTCGTTAAACTTTAAGGGAAATGAATATCAGCTTTTATGGGAAATTAATTTTACCAGAGAAGAAAAGAAGATCACTGGATTGGGTTGCAAGAGAGAGACTAGGAGGGACCAGACAGGAGTATAGAACAGCACTATACAACAATGCTGAAGAAAAACTTCTTTTCATAATTTTGAAGACAATCCGTTCTTATGATGAGGAGCATCTGGGAATGCAGAGGTGAAAGATTAAACGAAAGATTAATTAGACTTTGCCAGAGAATCTCACAGACATCCAGGTACAGAGAACAAAGAAACATTTATTGCCAGGAAAGGGGCAGAAAAGACTCCTCACAGGGAAAAGTGAGAAGAAGCTCTGGCCATTGTCTGAGGTGATCTATATAACCTAGGAGGTTTAGGAGGGGCTAGAAGGGGCTGGGGGGGCGGAGACCTGGTGTGGATGTGTAGGCCAGGGGCTTTATCATGGCAGACGAGGATTTATGGCTGTTATCCAAATAATAGATAAGGCGTCCTGCAGCTTCCCAGAGCTAAAGGTCACTCTAAGGTGCTCCTGTTACCTTATATGGTGGTAGCTGCCTCAGAGAAGTGCCATCCCAAGGTAAAGGGGGGCTGGAGGCTGATTATTTACTGCCTTTACTACATGGACCTAGTGTTTCCTAGGAAAGGAGCATGCTAAGCTGTGGAGAAGGGAAGGAGTGGACTAAGCTATGGGAAGGGAGCTCCTTTCGCTATCAAGAGGTGCAACGTTTCCATTTCCTAACAAATGGGGCAATGTCATTCTTTCTGATGGAGGCATAGAATTCCATTGTGTATATTTACCACACTTTCTTGATCCATTCAGCTACTGAGGGGCATCTGGGTTGGTTCCATATTTTAGCTATGGTAAATAATGTTGCAATAAACATAGTTGTGCTGGTAGCTTTAGTGTGGTCTTGTGTGTGATCATTTGGGTAAATGTCCAAAAGTGAGATTTCTGGGTCATAGGGGAGCTCTATGTGGAGTCTTTTGAGGAACCTCCATACTACTTTCTAAAGTGGTTGAACAAGTTTACACTCCCACCAACAATGCAGTAAGGTTCCCTTCTGTCCACATCCCCTCCAGCATCTGTTGTTATTAGAGTTCTTGATTATAGCCATTCTAACTGGGGTGAGGTGGTATCTCAATGTTGTTTTGATTTGTATTTCTTTTATGGCTAGGGAGGTTGAGCATTTCTTTATGTGTTTATTGGCCATCCTTCTTTCCTCTTCAGAGAAGTTTCTCTTTAAGTCTTTAGCCCACTTATTTATTGGGCAGTTGTTTCTTTGAAGATTTGTAGGGTTACAGGTAGACCCGTTGCAACAATTAGATGTACAAGTCATTATGTCAAAAAACGAACTTTACAACTTTGGTGAGGGGGGGAGGGGAGGAGGAGGATTTGGTGGTGGGGGGAGGATGGGAAGGAATGGGAAGGGGAAACAAAGGAGGAGGCTACAATGCTTGATAAGAAATGTACTCATTATCTTGCCCATGTAATTGTAACCCCTCTGTACAGTATTTTCACAATAAAAAAAAAGAGGTGCAACGTGTTCTCTTCGCTGATCCATTGTTACAGCCTGAAGCTACAACCCTTTGACATTGTAAAATGAACATAGCAGAGACTTTATGTTGCTCAATAATGAATGAGGAAGTCAGCAAGGTGTTGCAATTGGTTTGAAAGGGAAGTCAAAGAACTTCATATGTATAATGTATGTTTATCCCAAATCAGATTTGGCTTAGAGGATGTGTTTGAAATAGTCAAAATCCTGGAATCGAAGAGTAAAAGGTGGTCTCCAGTGGCTGGAGAGAGGAGAAAATAGGAGTAACAAATCAATGAGCATTTAAGTTTCAGATGAGTACTTTCTAGAAATTTGCCATCCACTGTACTTATAATCAACAATAGCACGTTGTATGCTAGAAAGGTGTTAAGATCTCATGTTAAGTGTTCGTGCCAAATTGACAAACTGATCATCATTGCCTGTAGGGAGTTTTCCTGGAAATCCACAGTTTGTGCCATTTCAACTATCTCCAAGCCTCTTTGGTGACTCTAGTAACTACTTCTGTCTTCATCATTTTCTTTATCATATTAACAAAGTATTTTATTTCAGTGTCTGCCTACATCACAAATATGTCAGCCAAAGATTGCATCTTATATGTTAGCTTGTACTGGATTTCAGACCACACTACACATTCCATAAATGTTTGTTTAATAGCTTTGTATTGATTATAGCGATAGTGAAGATGACTTCATAGGTGAATATATGGTCCAATCTGTAACTTTATGTTTGGATAAAACCTGAAAAGTAACCAGCTGTTCTTCTTTTGAGAATTTTTAACCTAAGTTACAATTTGATAGGAGAAAGAGGATCTAGTGTGCAGTTGTACATGAAAGCAATTAAAGACATAAAAAGTCAGAAGAAAGAATCATAAAAAAGTCATAAAAAGTCAGAAGAAAGAATCTGGAAGATTTTTCACCTTGAAGAAATGATGTTTGTGTTATTAGAACAGCTCATTATACCTCATTTTTTGTTTTTATTTTTATTTATTTTTTTGTCAGTTATGGGGCTTGAACTCTGGGCCTGAGCTCTGTCCCTCAGCTCTTTAGTTCAAGGTTAGTGCTCTACTACTTGAGCCACAACACCACTTCTGGTTTTCTGGTGGTTTTTCTTATTAGAGATAAGAGTTTCATGGCTTTTCCTGCCCAGGCTGGCTTTGAATTATGATCCTCAGATCTCAGCCTCCTGAGTAGCTAGGATTACAGGCGTGAGCCAACAGCACCTGGCTTACACCTCATTATTATGTATAACTTTTGTGTTTTAATGTTTTGGTTAAAAATAAATGTAGAACTGGGTGCTGGTGGCTCATGTCTGTAATTCTAGCTACTCAAGAGGCTCAGACCTAAAGATCACAGTTTTTTTTAGCCTAAACAGGGAAGCCCATGAGATTCTTATTTCTAATTAACCTTCAAAAAGCTGGAAAATGGAGCTATAGCACAAATGGTAGAGTGACAGCCTTAAGCAAAAGAGCTTAGGGATAGTACCCATGCCCTGAACTCAAACCTCAGTACTGGCACTAAATAAACACATAAATAAATAACAAAAAAAAAAAAACCCTTAGGAATCATCCAGTCAAAAATTCTATGTGAATATGAGAAAAAATAAAATAACATAAAGTGTATATATGCATATATGTTTTTGTACGTATACATGGAAGACTGGAATGACAGTGTTTCAGGTATAACTGTGGAAAGGGGTGACATTGATTAAGATGCATTGTATCCATAAACTGCTCTGATAAATGGCATCGCCTTTGTACAACTACTTAAAAGATAATCATAAAAATAAAAAAATAGAAATGAAAATAATCACCACTGATAAAGTTAAAAAAAAAAAAAAAGAAGAACGCTAAAAATCAATCATACCTAGTGACGTTTCCTGAACTGGACCCTCAACTTGAGTGAAGCATCCTATAACAAAAGCTTCGTGCTCTTTGTTGGTTGTGGGATTTGGTGTTTCCTTGAACATTTCGGTGTTTAGTTTTTAAAAGCAACAATAAAAACCTGATTCTGTTCAAGTTAAGTATAAGGACTTGCTACAAAGATATCAGCAAGATTGTCTCGCAAGCCACCGTGCTGATTTCTGGACAGACTCACTCAGAAGCTAGCTCTGACACTAAATGCTTTCTTCCTCAGCATCTGTGTCCTGGGGGCTGAGAAAAAGAACCCTATCTAGCCCCCTCCCCCTCCAACCAGGTGACACCAGCTTTAACTTGTTTTCCCAGAAGTCTTTGCAAGAAAGCCAGAAGAACAACTGTCAAGTGAATTTTAAGAACCGCCAGACTTACCACCCTAGCACACATAAGTTGCTAACCATCAGTAAGAAAACAGGGAGATCTTCAGCAGCCCCATTCTACCTGACTGGTAGGAGCCTCTCAACTTACAAATACCCTTGTCATTTCTCTTGGCAGCCTTCCCTGTGTTGTTTGTTTGCAGCGACGTGACCCACTGGCGCCTAGAGACAGGGCAGGGCAGAGAAGGCTTTGGAATCTGTTCAATTCATTGCTTGCCCCACCCCCACTAAGCTTTGTCCTCCAGCTCCCTCTCTGGGGCCCTGGGATCAGATTGCTTGCTTCCAGGTGCCAGAAAGACACTTTTCTGTTTGTTCTCCCACCCAGACTGCCCTCCGTTTGTCCTTCCCCCAGGTGGAGTGGCAGTGACTGAGGCTGTTTTGAAATTAATCTGTCTTCTTTCCTCCCTCTCTTTTCCCCTCTATCCCCTTCAAACCACAAGAACGTGTTGGCTTCTTTCCATCTCTTGGGGTTTGTGTTGTAGATTTGAGTCTGCCCTTGTTTTCTGTAAATAGCCCAGAACTTTTAAGTTAGAGGGTACAGTCTGTAATGGTGAGCTGCCTTTGGGAGACATGAAAAAAATGCAAGTAGCTGGTTTGAACTCAGGGCCTGGGAACTGTCCCTTAGCTTTTCTTCACTTCTAACTGGCTGCTCTAGCATTTGAGCCACAGCTCCACTTCTGGCTTTTTGGTGGTTAATTGGAGATAAGAGTCCCAGAGACTTTGCCTATGTGGGCTGGTTTTGAACCCTGATCCTCAGAATCTCAGTTTCTTGAGTGGCTTGGATTACAGATATGAGCCGTCAGCACCTGGCTTGACTGTCCTTTGATACTAAGACATACAGTCTGTACTCTTCCTTCTGTGTTTCCATCCTAGCTCAGGTATCTTTGTCCCTGTCATACCTTACTCCCTTTGAGTATAAGACATTGCCTTCTTGCAGTACCTTTAATCTTGACCACTGGTCAAGATTCCTTTCACATTTTCTTTTGGGGGAGCCTACCTATCTTGGTTAAGATAGGAGAACTTCTTTTTTTTTTTTTTTTGGGTCCGGTCGTGGGGCCTGAACTCTGGGCCTGGGCACTGTCCCTCAGCTTTTCAGCTCAATGTTAGCACTCTACCACTTGAGCCACAGTGCCACTTCCAGCTTTTTTCTTTTTGCTTATGTGGTGCTCAAGAATCGAACCCAGGGCCTCATGCATGCAAGGCAAGCACTCTACCTTCCCAGCCCAAGATAGGAGAACTTCTATACAAAAGGAGAACTTTTATGGTGCAAGTTCACTGAAACCCATTTCAAACTTATTTAAGCAAAGCAAGGAAGGTGATGTTCCATATGGGGTGAGGAGGAATTCAGGGGTTCAGAAGCAATCACCAAGACCCAGGCTTCCTCATGTTTAGATGGCCAGAACTATTAACTAAGGACACAGAATACACAGGTAAAAAATGAACTTTTTTTTAAAAGCATGATTATGTTTCCTATTGCTTCCTGGATTTCACCTGGCCAGATTTTCCTGCCATAGTGTGTCAGCTCTCCTAATCTTTGGATTGCACTCAGACCAGCTCAGTTATGGCGATGGCGTGATTGCTAGAAGCCTCAGCTCATGTTTCTGAGTTTAGAAACCACAGAAGCGTTGAAAGAGAACCCATCTTTTCCATGAATCCAGGCAAAAATCTTAGGGCTGTATCTAATTGGCTCACTGGGGTCTTAGGATCATCTTGGAAGTAAAGAGCAATGGCAGAAAGTATTTGGAAGGTCTGGGTCACATGATTACCTCTACAAATAACATGTCTAGAGTTAGCTTCATCCAGGCATGGAGTGTCTCACATCACCAATCACATTGGAATACAGCTCAGGTCTTTGCTTCCACAAGTAAGTCTGAAGAATGGATGACAATTTAGCCAATTCTGAATCTCTGTCCAAGATAGTGTAGACATTTATGTCCTACTACCTTCTTTGTGTGGCCTACAGGTTCTACTAGGAGTCTTCCACAAAGATAGCAAATATGACATGACTGATATTCCTGTGTTCTCACCACAGATATCATGTGGTCCTTTGTTATAGAGGCTCCTGATACCTTCTTTGTTTTTATAATGTACAAATAAAGGATAAAGGTAAGGCTTGCTAGAGGAAATGCATTTGAGATGGACCATAAAGAAAGACAGGGTTTAGAAAGGCAGATATGTAGAAAAGAATGAGAAAAAAAATCCAAATAAAGGAACTAGAATTACCATTGCCTCTTAAGGTGTCTCTTGATGTGGGCCTGAATTGCACTGTGGATGAGGGAGGTACAGGAAAAAGAATAATTTGATAATCCTTCAGTTAGAGAGAAAAATGTTATTTGGGAGGTAGGGGTGAAGGATTGAAGTTTGAGGGCAGCCCTGACAAAGTTAGTGCAAAATCCAACCTGAAAAGCAAGACTAAAAGTCTGGGGGCATGGTGCAAATGTATTAGACCTGAGATCAATACCGAGTACTAAACAAAAAAATAGACTTTGATATGAGGAGACACAAAGAAGCACAAAAAGGGGGCGTGGGGAAGGACTACTCAGCCTCTTTTCTGTTGCCCTTGAAAATTGCACTCTGCCTTTCAAATTTGGACACCCATCTTAGCAGACAAAAGACTTACAGTCAAAGGGGCTCATTTACTTAGTGTTCAAATAGAAAAGGTTTGTGTGAGCTTAGCTGTAGAGGAAGGAATATCTCATATCCATGCCTCTAGCTGATTTCATATTCCCTCTGAGTATTTAGCATTTATTTTATAGTTTTCTTTCAGAATATCATCCCCCATCTCACATTACTAGGATATTGCACTTTTATCATGAAATGGCCATCATTTAGCATGATGGCCAATTTCTTCCACTATCTCCTCCAAATTGCAATACTTTACCCTTTCAGTTCATGTCTCCCTGCATGTGCTTTTTCCAAGGTCTAAGTGAATGGCACTGGATTCTTTAATCAAAGACCACAGTGTGTGAAGTTTTGACCCAGAGTGACTTTCAAAGGCTGCAATAATGACTGAAGAATAGATGCATCCTTCACAGGAGATTTCTAGGTCTTCCATTTGTCCTACACCCTAGGTGACCATGTGAATTCAAATGCACAACTGAGGGAACATTATTCACCTGTTGGCCCTCTTCTGAGAACTGCCTAGTTTAAGGATGGTATTAGAATAAACCCAGTAATTCCAGCCCACAGTTCTTCCTCCTCACCTGCTGCTCTGATGCTTGTCTCAATTTCTTCTTCATTGCACATCTTCTGTTGACATTGTTGGATCAGGATTCTCTAGCATGGAAAACCTGGAGTTAAAGTCTGCTGAGAAAGTGTTATTGTTTCAAGTCTGCTTCTCTGTTTTTTTTTTATTTGATCATTTTGGAAATACAGATTATAGAAGAGATTCCCTAATGAATTGGAGTGAGAGGTTCTAAGTAAAAGAAGGCAGTGGAGGAAAAAATACTAATGGGGGAAGATAAAAGTCATACTTTGGAGTCAGTGACTGGATATTAAACTCAACTAGACAAGAAGAAAACAACATAGTGGAATGACTGATCTAAAAGATGTGGATTACACTCTTGCCCCTAGGAAATCACATACCTACGTCCTGTTGGAAAGCTGGGTTCTATTTTATACAAATGGATAATGTTTCATTTTTGGTCTGACCATGATTAGGTTAGACTTTATAGACGAATTCAAGATCCTCTCTGCAGCCATCCCCACCACCAACCTTATCCACCACAGAATATGTTTATTCATGTCTCTGCCTTCCTCTCATGCATGCGTCATGGTTCATTCTAGGATCTCCTTCTCCAGAGCAGGTTTATCCTTTATGTTTCTTTGAGAGTAGGTGCCAACAAAACAATAGCCTAGTCCAAAATGCTCTTCTTCCTCATTCTCAGCTCTCATAAAAGCCATTGCTTGATTTCTAATTGTTTTCAAAGGGATCTCAAGGAGGAATTTGAAATGCAAATAAAGCCAGTGTGTAAAAGCTACATCACAGATGTAATCCATTGGCATATAGGTAATATTGTAGGAAAGGCAACACTATAGAGCTAGTAAAAAAAAAAAAGATCAGTATTGTCAGGAGCTGGAGGAAAGGACAAAGGAGTAGTCAGAGCACAGGAGTTTTCGAGTAATGAAATTATTCTATGTGCTATGTCAATGGGGGACACACGACACTGTTCATTTGCCAAAAGCCCACAGAAGGGTTCAATACAAAGAGTGAACTCTAATGTCAATGGGTGGTGCGGACTAATAACAAAGTGTCAGTATTGCTATCTCAACTGTCCTGGCTGTATCACACTAATGCGAGGATGTTAAAAATCAGAAAACAAAGGAATATATGGAAACTGTTCACTTTTTCCTATAAACAAAGCCACTTTAACGATTAGAGTCTATTATTTTTAATAAAGAGTCCTTTTGCCCCAAGTATTATCTTTTCCTATTTCAGGAAAATTTGAGTTAAAAATGAATTAATTTGCTGAGGGTCAAATTTAGATCTTGATGTTATCCTTCATCCTTAGCATTTAAAGATATTTCATTAGAACCAAACACAGAAGTCATTGTTTTAGTGCTATTTTAAAATAATTGAGGTAGTTGTTCCCGTTGGTTCTGCCCTTCGATACCCTCCATTTCTTGTTTGTTCTCTCTCCTTCTTACTGACCTGAGTCTATTAAAGTGTCTATGCCACATGCTGGTGAACTAGAATCCTGAACATGATTTTAGAAAAGTTCCCTTCCTTCAGCCTGGTTGGGAAGTGTTTTATTCCCCCCTTCCCCTGCTTCCCCCACTTAAAAGGGATAATGCTCTTAGTCATCTTTAGATGCCTCAAAATAGCTGACTTGGGATCCACTGAGTTCAATTCCAGTATACGAGTCATCATCTCAAAAACGTTGGTCACACATATCTGAGATGATCCATGAAGACTCTCTAGATATTTATTTAATGAGAGCTGCTAACCCAAACAGAGAACTGTGGTTACAAAAAGAATTTTAAACAGTCTTTGAGCAGTGTTTAATCCCTGTCTTCTGTAAACAACTCCCCCTGACTGCTCCCCCGCTACCCCCCCCCCACCCCCCCCCCCCCCCCCGTGCACCCAGAGTTTCCAGAGTTATCTGCCTTGAGACATTGAATCTACAGAGGGCTTCCTTCAGGCAGAGAAAACAGCATGGCCATTGAGGACTGAGGGTCAGAGGCAGATCTGCCAGCCTCCCAGTAAGACTGTTTTAGAGGCTGGAATATTTCCTTGTCTCAGCAACAGAGGTAGGCTACTTAGTAGAGAGTAGAGAAACAAGAGAATCTGACATGTCAGATTCTGTGAGATGTCTTACACATGCCACATTGTTTAGCCCTGGAGACCAGCAATCGGGTGCCTCATTTACCATCCAGGAGAGAAGGCAATATGTCCAAAAGGAAGAAGGGGCAAGATCTCTCCTCTGGTGTTGATGCCATCCAATGGTAATATTGCATGAGGCAAAACTATTAGCCAAATAGATGACTTGAAATTTTCTAGCAGTGATGAGAAAAGTAAAATACTCAAGAGAAATTCATTTTAATAAGTACTATGCTTTATTTACCCTCAATACAATGAACACTTCATCATTTCCATATAGAACTAATATAAAATAATGAGCTTTTGTTCCCTTTTTGTTGTTGTGTGAAGGCTTCAGTATGTGATGTGTGTTTAATGTGTAAGCTTTCACATCTCAACATAGACTTCTTGCATTTCAAGTCATGTGTGGCTCTTGTCTCCAACAGTGCATTCTAGGTCTCTTGCTTTTATCCTGCTTTATCACTCAAGGTCTGTTTTGTCCTACCCACTTACTGGATTGTTTTCACATACTACCCTTGACTTTTGGTGAAGAAATACACTATAGGAAATGTCATAGCCCTTTCTGTGCATGGGTCACTGATAGTTTCCAGATCATTCTTTGCTGTCTCCATCACAACACTATCTAAATGAAAGATGTAATTGTAATGCTTTCAAAATGATACTCCTCCTTCTTTATCATGATGTGTATTTTCTAGCTGAATCTGTTTAGTTTTTGCATTGGCTGCTTGGAGACTTGGGGCCAAATTGGACTCCATTGGAACTATGGATCAATTCACCATTGAATAAGGAATTATAATTACATGTTTTGTTAAATGTTCTGAACTTCATAAATATATGTCATGTGTTCACAGTGAAGTTTTCTTTCTTGAGCTGAAAGTGACTTAAATTTGCTAGAGTTGAGTGCCTTAGACTCTTTCTGATAATGAATAACTAGTGTTTATGAGAAAAGGTGTACTATATATCATTTGATATATGAACATCCCTAGAAAACTTGTTAATTTCTGAGAAATTAGATGGCTATTTTGCTTTAAAATTTTTAATTATTTTTTTTATTATCTATAAGTAGTTGTACAAAAGAGTTCCTGTTCAATGCATCAGTTTGTAGTACAATGCATCTTGATTGATGTATCTAACATTTTCCTCATTCTGTCCTTTACCACCACACCTCCCAACCTAATTCCTCCCCTGAATTTTCTTAAAGTGTGGATTCTTTTTTTAAAAAATAATTTACTTTGAGGCTTTCAATAGCTCTTTTCCTTCTTAACATTTCTTAGGTTGTGCTTCTAAAATGAAAGCAGTTATTATCTCTTTCCTATGTGTAATATAACAAAAGGACAGTGGTGAGCAATATTTTTCTAGATGGCAGGGAGATTTTTCCTCCCTCTGTAAAGATGATGTACTGGGATGTTTACCCTGAACTTCAGCTTGATTTATGAAGGAGTCGAGTGCCAGTGGTTCTGTTTCAAGAGGGCCTGTCAGAGGGGTTGGCATAGCTGGTACTGTTGGTTACCACTTTCTGAAAGGCATTTCCAGATAATTATAAAAGGTGAGAGACACCTGGAAGGAGCCTTTCAAATCTTTGTGGTCATCAAGTATAATGACCTTACTTTACTTATGAGAAAACAATAGTTGTATCCACCATAGTGTGAGAGCTAACTCTGTTTAGAGATGATCATGTTTATGACAATGACATCGATCTGAGTTCCAATGAGCAGGAGTCCTAATGGACCTTTAAGTGGAATGGGAAACAATTCATCCACTGCATAGGATGCATCCTTTCATCTTGACTCCATACTGCATTCGCCTGAGCTTGCTTTTTCAATTCTTGCTCATCACTTTACCAACTCAAGCCCAAGTCCTCAAAATTTAAAGAACTCTATTTCTATCTCAAATGTTGTACTGTTGGTTTTTCTTATCATTGTTGAATTTGGGCTAACATCTGGAATAGAAGTCTCTCTGTCATCTATCTATCTATCTATCTATCTATCTATCTATCTATCTATCTATCTATCTAATCTGTCTCTTCCTGTCTATTTTCTATCTGAAGAGAGAGACTAAACACTGAGATAATTGACTAACAATAGTACAACTATTATTGTCCCTTCCTCAGGCCCGTACTATCCTCCAGCCATGTTGTGCAGGAAGATTCACCATTAAATAAGACACGCTTGTGTACCTTACTTCAGTATCACAAAATTAAAATATATACAATGGAACCCTTAAATCTCCCTCATCCTCTTCAGTTTGTCAAAAGGAGTAAAAGACACATGGGTAGGTACATTAGGTACAAATAAAAGAATCATTGATCCTGATTCCATGTCTGCCTTATTCTTCCAGACTCTCATCCAGCCATTCCCCAGTTTCCATCCTTAACACACATTCATCTCTCTCTATTTCTCTCTAACCATACTACCAACAGGCTGGATTGATGCTTATAACTTCTCTTAAGCTGCTGGGGTGACGCATTCCTTACAAAGAAGCCAGTGTAAGTGTTTAACATCTAAATTAGATTACCTCTCCGTTGAAAGCCCTGCCATGCTGTTCCAATTAGATGCAAACTCTGATGGTCTGTGAGGGGTCAGCCCTGTGTCACTTCTGCAACCACTTCTCAAGCCACTCTCTACTTTGCCAGCCCAGCTCCAGCTGCTGGACACCTGCCATCTCTTCTACTGCACTGTTTATAATTATTTTGATGATACTCTGTATAAACAAATGTGACATACATGTTAACCAAGTGTGCAGTTTGGTTTCTACCTATTCTGTAGGAGCATTTATGATCTATTTCAATTGCCTGAATAAAGCTCAGCAAAGGCTTCAAGGATCATGTTTGAAATCAACATTAAAAGGCATATTAATTAGTATAAAGCTAAATATAAAGTACAAAGCTAAATATAAAGTATAAGATTAAATAATGTTACCCTGAGGAAATGAAAGGCATGATTAGATAAAAAGTCGCAGAGCTCCTTTCCTTTTGTATAATATAGACGATTGTGGAAAGCTCAGCAGACAGGACTTTCTAAGTACCTTGGTCTAGAACTTGATTTGGGCATCTCCACTTAGTGGAGTCTCAGCAGTCTCTGCAGACTATATCTCCTCTACCTCAAGGTTTACAATTCAGGCAAAGTATTCATGGGGTCCATGAAAAGACCTTGCAGGCAATGTTTGCTTGTTTGCCTTTCTGTATGTCCACTAAAAATGTGTGGGGAGTTTGGTCTGAGCTTGCTTCCATTGCAATATGCCACTTGGCCCAGTATTGTGGAAGGGGAGCCTCAGCGTGGCTTTCTTCCTATTCTGATTATTAAAGAATGTAATAGTTGGAAGTGGCGCTCAAGTGGTAGAGGCCTCACCTTGAGTTGAAGAGCTCAAGGACAGCACCTAGACCCAGAGTTCAAGCACCACAACCACCACCACCACCAACAACAAAAAGAATGTAATAGTGGTTAACAGCTAGATTGGGCTTAGGTGTGGTCTTGTTCCCTTCCAAGTTACAACTCCTGTTTCAATTACTCTCCTTCCTCCTACCCTTGATGTTCATCTTCTAATTTAGCTAGTGTCAACTCAAATTGCAGTTTTGTACGGTGGCCCTAGTTGACCACCCTTTCCACCCTTTCTGTGACATTCGAATTGCCCGCCTCTCCCAGCCATCCCTGCTCTTTTTCTATGCTACATCACAGAAATGTGATCTGGCTAGACAGAATCAATGGGCAGTACAAATGGAGAAGGGAGATACTTTATTTCTTTGTGCTACCTCCACAGGCATCTCTGGTAGTCAAGTCTTACTCCTGACCCTCCTGAACAGCCCTACTTCTTTGAGTCTAGCTCCCAGAGAGTCTCAGTTTCTGAGCTGTGTTGTAGCCACCTTTCTCCATCACCCTCTTACCCCAGGAGCGGCAGCAGGCTTCCTGTGTTGTTAACCTGACTACTCTTATTGCTGTCTATCTTTCTAGCAAATGTACAACCAATTCCTTGTGTGAAATCTCCTGTTTATAAGACCCAGATGGCTTCTGTTTCCTGATTAGGCCCTGTTACAGTAGATTATGTCACCTAGCTTTGTGCTTTCTCCATACTTCCTTTAAAAAGTTATAATTATTGCCAGGCACCGGTGGCCCATTCCTGTAATCCTAGCTACTCAGGAGGCTGAGATCTGAAATTGGAGGCTTGAAGCCAGCTCAGGCAGGAATATCTGTGAGACTTTTATCTCCAATACATTATTCAGAAAAAGACAAAAGTGACCCTGTGGCTCAAGTTACAGAGCACTAGCTTTGAGCAGAAGAAGCTCAGGGACAGTGCCCAGGCCCAGAATTCAAGCCTCAAGATGAGCAAAATACATACATACATACATACATACATACATACATACATACATACATACATACATACATACATACAAACAAAAGAAAGAAGAGAAAGAATGAAAGAATGAACAAAAGAAAGAAAGAGAAAGAAAAGGAAGGAAAGAAGGAAGGAAGGAAGGAAGGAAGGAAGGAAGGAAGGAAGGAAGGAAAGAAGGAAAGCAGGAAGGAAGGAAGGAAGGAAGAAAAGAAGAAAGGAAGGAAGGAAGGAAGGAAGAGAATAGAGAGTCTAGGTAATTTTGGGCATTATTTCCCCCTGAATATCTTTAGGATCCTAGGTGCTCAATAATACTGAGTTAAAAGAACAAATGAATCTAGTAATGATGTCTTTAAATCTTGGGTCCATGAGGTACTCAATACACATTTGAGTACAGAATTAAACTTCTGGAGATTGAATGTGAATGTGTATGTAAGCTGGTGATAAGGACTTTTTTCTCTTCACTAGCAAAAGACCAAAACTTTTCAAAGTCTCTTGGAATATTAAGCTCCTGGAAGTTAAGAGTTAGTGCAAAGAGGAAAAGATGCCCACATCATAATTGCAACTAGAATTTTATATTTATATTTATAGTATATTTGTGTTAATTATAGTAGTTTATTGATATTAATAGAAGTATTGAGAAGGATAGAGAAGAAATGAGTTTCTTGTTCTACTTGTTTGCAAAAACTTACTAGTCATCCTTGATATCTTGTTTTCCCTTATTGTCAATATCTAATGAATTAATCAGCATCTGTATAAGTTGGCTCTACCTTCAAGACATATCAAGAGTTTAACTACCATCTTCATTGCTCTTTGTTTAGTTCATGAGTTTTAAGTGATAATACCCAACTACTGTGTTAAAGGAATGTGGTTGAGTTAGCTCTGCTGTTCTAGAGGCATATTTTGACTTGCTTGATGAATAATCCCATAGGTGACTGAATTTGTAAGGAAGAAGACCATTAATGGTGAAAGGCTGAAAAGAAAAACAACATTAAAAATGTGTGTGTGTTTGTGTATGTGTGAGAGAGAGAGAGAGAGAAAGAGAGAGAGAGAGAGAGAGAAAGACAGAGACAGAGAGAGAGAGATCAAGTGAGCCAACCATAACAAATACTACCAAGGAGTTCCAGGTCATCCATAACTCTTTTTCAGTCTCCCCATCTATCATCCTGAAAGGCTGGTGTGATCGACTTCAAGGAACATAGTCAAGTTTTGTTTTTGGAGACAGCAGGATAAATATTACAATTTTGGAACTCTTTGGCTCAAGACTTCAAAGCCTTGAATAAAGCTGCTGGATGATTTGGGAGCCACCTGGCAGGAAATATAACTTTTGCAGTTTAGTGTAATTTCTTTCCTTCCCATTCCTTCATTCCTACCTGCCCCCTCCATCCACCACAGCCTCAAATTAGCAATTCGGATGCCATACATGCTGTTTAGAATGTGGGCACAAGCCAAGGTCACAAGGCTCAGTGTAAAAGAAGTGAGTTCCAGCTGTATTCCAGACCGGATTTCCAAGCCTAGGTTTCCTGACTCTGGTTTTTATTCACTTTTACACACACACACACACACACACACACACACACACACACACACACACACACACACACACACACACACACACACACACACACACACACACACACACACACACACACACACACACACACACACACTCACTACTTTCTTTTCAACTTTTAATTTCCTACTTCTAGAAAAAATGATGTGACAATTATTTTGGTTCTCTCCTATGTGGATTCAGGCCTCTTCCTTGGCCTCATACCAATTTTATACACACACACTCACTACTTTCTTTTCAACTTTTAATTTCCTACTTCTAGAAAAAATGATGTGACAATTATTTTGGTTCTCTCCTATGTGGATTCAGGCCTCTTCCTTGGCCTCATACCAATTTTATACTTGTGAAGGCAAAAGTAAAAATAGACAGTATGGAAGTATAGAGGTAAACCAATAAAAATAATAAATAGCCCAGAACAAGCATCAAAAGTTTAACAAATCTTTTTTTTTGTTCATCATAGGGCTTGAACTCTCGGCCCGAGTGCTGTCCCTCAGCTCTTCAGCTCAAGGCAAGTGCTCTATCACTTGAACCACAGCACCACTTTTGGTTTTCTGGTGGTTAATTGGAGAGAAGAGTCTTATAGATTTACTTGCCTGGGCTGGCTTTGAATCATGATCCTCAGATCTCAGACTCCTAAGTAGCTAGGATTACAGGTGTGAGCCACTGGCTCCTGGCACAAATGTTTTTGAAACCTAAATCTACAATCAGGGCAGAGGGTGTTAATAAATGTAGTAAGCAGTAAGAACCCCATTGGAACAAATTTAGCATTCTTACACTTATTAAGTAAACATGACTGATTTGCCCCTGTTAACCTTCCTCCAGTGTATTAAATGTACTAAGAAACTATGCCTATGTTTAGTTTTCTCTTTACCTGTCTAGGTGTAGCTGTAGGTATATATTCTCTGCCCAGTGTTTGCATCATTTGGGCATCCACCTGGTCAATGCAGTCTACCCACCTGATGTGGCCCATGCACAGCCTCAATTTCAGCTTTCTGTGCACTTAAAATCAATTCTGTTTGTTTTTATGGCAATGCCTATTGTACCACTGCTCTAAAATAATCACCCTTATAAAACTCTGTCTAACGTGAAAGACTGAGGTAAAGCAATGAATAAGCTTGAATGATACATTTTAATTAACTTGTTTGCCCCCTCATTATGTATTATTATAGAAATTATATTTAATCTAGGGTGTCTTTTACCATGGGGAGGTTATATACTCAGGCCCCTTTAAGAGATCATAAAATAATCTCTAAGCAGTAGCTTTGTAAACATGTCCTTCACTTACCAAGAATTATTGGAAATCTGCTATGTGCCAGGAATGAAATCGAACTCAGGACACAAGGTAGCAGGAATGTATTCTCCAGGAACTCATAGTGCCACAAGGTTATGAGAAATATGTCAGAGGGGCTGGGTGCTTGGACTTAGCTAAAAGGCACAGGATATGGTGAGAACCTCAAATAGAGGAGCTTACCCCCATCTTCTCGATTATATTGTATTACATATTATATTATAATAGAGAAGTATGTATCCTAAGGTGTTTTGAAAGATTACTAAGGCACTCAGATAGAGAATAGGGTGCTAGGTCCTAGAGAGTACCTCTAGAAATTATCATGGCAAAACTAGTTTGTGCCACTAGGATTACATTCCTGGAGTGTCTGTAGTGAAGGTATGGAGATAGCCAGGCCACGAAAACAATGTGTGGGAAATAAGAACTTAAAGGATTAAAAAAAGAAGCTGAAGAATATTGCTAGCCAGAGGTTGCTATGAGCAGGTGTGCATTGCAGAAAGATCTGGTCTAACTCCTTCCCTCAGTATCTCTTTGGGAATGAAGTCTGCTTTTGACTAGTTACAAGAATGGCTTCCAATGAAAAGGCAGAGAGAAGCCAGTTCAAATGGAAACATTGTCTATAACCTACTCCAAATTTCAGAGATATTACTTCATTAGCCTTGGTGAACTTTAAAGACTGACGGTTTTAAAGAGACCTATCAATATAAAGATACAGTCTTCAGGTTCTTTTAGAACTCTGGAATGGAAGAGTGGCTTTGGTGCTGCCTGATCAATTTCATGTGAGGGGGGAAAAACCAAAAGCAGCCCACCTTCTAGAATGTGTCAGTGAATCTCTATGTATCCAGGCTGGAGATGGAGAGAGTCTCAATTAGATGTAGGTTAGAGACTCGATTTGAGACAACAAAAAGAATGGTCACTGGAATCAGTGAGCCAGGATGGAATCCTAGCTCTATTACTTACAAGTCAAAGGTTTCTCCCTCCCTATGCCTTGATCTACTCATGTGTAAAATAGAGCTACTTGTCACAGCCTAACACTTGAGGATATTATGAGAATTAAATGTAAGTTAACATGCATCCAACACTTAGACCCATGCCTGAATCTACTGGGTTTATTATAAGTTTTACTTATTAACATACCTTGTGGTCCCCAACATAGTTTAAATGATAATCACACAATTAGATGTTGTAATTCTTAACTCCCTAGCTCATTGAGTAGTAATGAAATGGAGATATGGTTGGTAGGTGACAGGGATCCGGCCCAGATGACCAACTGAAAGCCACCTGGCTTTGACCATGGCAGAAGTAGAGGCTTCTTGACAGGTGTGAGTCTGGTTATGACTCTGATGAACTCCCTTTCCTGACATTGAGAGATGTACCAATAAAACTCTTCATCCTGGAGAACTGCATCCTTACCAAAGTTGGAAAACTGCTCTGTGCTATCCTATTTACAATTGATCTAAACACATTTCTATAGTGGTCTAAGCCTGACTGAGGCTAGAAGGGATTTACTATTATTCCTATTAGCTCTTTATTTTAAAGTAAGTTTTTTTTATTGTGAAAATACTATACAGAGGGATTAAAATTACACGAGCAAGGTAATGAGTACATTTCTTATCAAGCATTGTTGCCTCCTCCTTTGTTTTTCCTCTACCATTCCTTCCCTCCCATCTCCACAACTACGCTCCCCCATCCCCCTGACTAAATTGTAAAGTTCATTTTTCAACATTGTGTCTTGTACATCTCATTGTGGCAATGGGTCAACCTATAGCCCTATTTAAACAATTTGTTTTTTCCCTTCCCCTCCCCAAATTATACCAACACCAAATACAGTGAAAACAGGGGTTATACCATGGGGGAGGGACATACAAAGCAACAAAAAAATCACGTGGTACCTTATAAATACGTTAGAAACAATAGCAAGAAAGTAAAAATCCACTTGTGTCCTTATCTTGGGGTTCATTTCATTTAACATCATCTTATCTGACCTTTTCTGCTTGTCTCAGACATATACTAGTAATTGCAAATAAGGGAAACCATGGGACCTATGTTTCTTGGGCCTGGTTTACTTCAACTTAATATAATTTTTTCCAAGTCTTTCCATTTCCTAAAAATGGGGCAATGTCATTCTTTCTGATGGAGGCATAGAATTCCATTGTGTATATATACCACATTTTCTTGATCTATTCATCTACTGAAGGGCATCTGGGTGGGTTCAATATCTTACCTATGGTAAATAATGCTGCAATAAACATAGTTGTGCTGGTAGCTTTAGTGTGGTCTTGTGTGTGATCATTTGGGTAAACGCCCAAAAGTGGGATTGCTGGTTCATAGGGGAACTCTATGTATAGTCTTTTGAGGAACCTCCATACTACTTTCCAAAGTGGTTGAACAAGTTTACACTCCCACCAACAATGCTGTAGGGTTCCCTTCTGTCCACATCCCCTCCAGCATCTGTTGTTGTTAGAGTTCTTGATTATAGCCATTCTAACTGGGGTGAGGTGGTATCTCAGTGTTGTTTTGATTTGCATTTCTTTTTATGGCTAGAGAGGTTGAGCATTTCTTCGTGTGTCTATTAGCCATTCTTATTTCCTCTTCAGAGAAGTTTCTCTTCAAGTCTTTAGCCCACTTATTTATTGGGCAGTTGTTTCTTTGAGGATTTGTTGTTGGGGGATTTAATTTTTTGAGTACCAAGTATATTTTAGATATGAGACCCTGGTCCATTGTAAGGCAAGTGAAAATCTTCTCCCAATCCGTGGGCTTTCTATTGATCTTGCTAGTTATGTCCTTTGCCATGCCATGCAGAAGCTCTGCAACTTCATACAATCCCATTTGTGCAACCTTTCTTTTATTTGTTGTATTTCTGGGTCTCTATTAAGAAAATTTCAGCCTGTGCCAAGGAGACCTAGGGTTTCTTCTATTCCATCCTCTAATGTTTTCAGGGTGTCTGCTTTGACTCTGAGGTCTTTGATCCATTTGGAGTTGATTCTGGTGCAGGGTGATATATAAGGATCTAGCTTTAGTTTTCTACAAGTGATTAGCCAATTTTGCCAGCACCATTTACTGAAGAGGCTGTCTTTCTTCCATTCTATTTTTAGCTCCTTTATCAAAGATTAGATGGCTATAAGTCTGTGGGTTCCTTTCTGGGTTTTCAATTCTATTCCATTGGTCCTGAGGTCTGTTTTTGTGTCAGTACCAAGCTGTTTTGATAGCTATGGCTTTGTAGTAGAGCTTGAAATTTGGTATTGATATTCCTCTAGCACTGTTCTTTCTGTTAAGGATCATTTTTTCTATTCAGGATCTTTTATTGTTCTATATGACTTTTTGGATTTCTTCTTCTATTTCCTTGAAGAATGAGGTTGGAATATTGATAGGTATCGCATTGAATTTGTAGACAGCCTTGGGAAGTATTGCCATTTTCATGATGTTGATCCTTCCAATCCAGGAGCATGGGAGGATTTTCCACTTTCTAAGTTTTGTCTTGATTCCCTTTTTCAGGTTTTTTTTTAAGTTTTCATCATAGAGGCGGGACTGATTTCTTCTGATTTGAGATATACACAATTGTATGGACATACACCACACTCACACCAACTCACAACATCAAACTCACACCCATACACTCATACCAACATACATACAGCTCTCTTCCCAAGGTTCTGGGACATTAAAAGGTCCACTTAAGTAGATCCTGGATTCAAGCATTCTCGACAAAGGTCCTAAGTTCCAAGAAGCCCTGAGGTTTCCACCTAGGCCAATGGCCTGAGTGTGCTGTCTTGCAGCAGGCCAACGACAGGTCAGCTGACCAGATAAAAGCTCATCATCAAAAAGCAAAAACAAAAAACCCTTCAACCCAAACACCACAGCTGCACTCCTTAATCCAGGTCTATTTTCCTAGAATATCTGGTTACAGCATTTTAAAAATGAGCAACCTCATTATCAATACTGTTTCTGAGAACTAAGCATTCTTCTAGAAAATGCTAGCTCTTCAGGGCTGGCAGGAGCTGCAAAGCACACACATTTTTTTTTCTCTTGCCTGCCTCCTCTCCATCCCTTCAGCATCACCTAGCCAAGTACAATAGCCCAGCTTAGCAAAAATGAATACCATGACTCAATTCCTTGTAAGGAGGTGGGATTCTGGGTAATGGAGGGAAGGAATGGGATCCCCCTCTCCAGAGCACCCAACAAACAGGGAAGACTTTGAATTTGTGTAAAGTCAGAATTCTATTTCTAGAGAGAACATTGGCTAAAAAGGTAAAGTTTTATTTTCTAGCTTTGACGTGTACTAGTGGTATAATGTTCAACAAATAATGAAATATTCCCAGCCTGAGTTTCTTTATCTTTGAAATAAGGATATTATTGTAGAGAGGAAATGAAATAAGGTATGAGAAACTGCTTTACAAATTATAAAGCCTTCAACTTTTACAAAGGAATTGCCATTTAATTCCTCTTAAGATAACCCTACTTCTTTACACACACACACACACACACACACACACACACACACACACACACACACACACATGATTATGTGTCTTAGCTAGTTCAGGCTGCTATAACAAGATATCACAGACTGAGTAATTTAAACAAAGGCATTGATTTCTTACAGTTAAAAAACTAGAAATAGGAGATCAAGGCAACCAGCATGGTTGGGTTCTGGTAAATACGCTCTCTGCACCATTATATCTTCATAAGGCTGAGCTCAAAGGACACTAAACCCGTTGCAAGAGTTTAATTTTTTTTTCCAAACTCTGCTGTTGGGCTTAGCTAGGTGATGGTTAAGGGAGGGGCAGCAGGCCAAGGAATGTGTGTGCTTTGCAGCTCTTGCCATCCCTGGACAAGTAGTACCTCTTAAGATTACAAAACCTCCTATCTACTCAGGAGACTGAGCTCTGAGGATGAAAGTTTGAAGTTAGCTCAGATAGCCAGATCTGAGACTGATCTCCAATTAGCCAACAAAAAGCCAGAAGGGTGGAAGTGTGGTAGAGCACCAGCCTTGAGTTAAAAAAGGTAAAGAAGCTGGAGGCCTGTGGCTCACACCTGTAATCCTAGCTACTCAGGAGGCTGAGATCTGAGGATCACGGTTCAAAGCCAGCCCAGGCAAGAAAGTCTATGAGACTCTTATCTCCAATAAACCACCAGAAAAACTGGAAATAGCACTGTGGCTCAAGTGGTAGAGCGCTAGCCTTGAACTGAAGAGCTGAGGGACAGCACCCAGGCGCAGAGTTCAAGTCCCATGACAGACAAAAAAACAACAACAAAAAAAAGTAAAGGAGACAGGAGGCCCTGAGTTCAAGCCATAGTATCAGCAGGGAAAACAAAAGATTTCAAAACCTTAAGAATTTAGAAAGAAAATCTACTTAACCAAATTCAAAACACTGTTCTTGATACAATAATAGGCATGGAATGTATACAAAATGAGTGTATCAAACTGGTGAAATGGTTAAGGCTTATAATCCTAGCTACATAGGAGGCTGAGAACAATAGGATCACTGTTCAAGGAAAACCCAGAAGAAAAAATTTGCAAAGGTCCATCTCAAATATAACCAGTAAAAACCAGGAGAGGTGTGGCTTAAGTGTAAAGCTCTAGACTAGCAAGCACAAAGCAGAATCCTCTGATAAAATAAAATAAATACAAATAAACATCAAAAATGATTAGGTTATTATTCATCATCTCCTACTTAAGAATACAGGGAAATGTATGTTTTCCTTAAGTTTCAAACATATCTCTGTCTGCACAAAAAGACAGAATGCATGTGTGTGTGTGTATGTGTGTGTACGTGTGTGTGTTATCTTTATAGACAAAGTATGAGTATCTCCTTCTAGAGACTCAGCTGTCAAGCATTGCTTGTGTTTGACACCATTCAGTGGCTCTTATGGAGCCTTCATAGCTTTTCATGGAAGAAGCTTGCATTCCAAAGCCCCGTTCCTTTCTAGCAGTGACCTTCAGCATATTGCTTAATCTCCTTGAACCTCAGCTGTGACATCTGCAAACTGGATCAGTGCCTGCCCTGTTGGGTTGTGGTGTGGATGGAATGAGGTACCATATACACAGCATATGTCATCAGTCCTGGCCCTTATTACTCACTCAATACAAGGCCAACGTTCTCTTGACGTGAGGAAGGGAGTGACAGGCATGTAGTAGGAATGACACACTCAACAGGAACCCAAGGGTGAGAAGAAATGCCCTTTGGAAAGTACCCCCTAAGAATAAAACCCAGTCCTGTGCAGAATTAAGTCTGAGAGACCACAAAGGATTGAACCAAAGTTTCAAGGCTGAGTATGTGCTGTCATTCCAATGAGACACTCATGATCCCTTTAGTTTCCCCCACAGGACCCAATCTAGATTGGCTGCTGGATCTGTCCATGGAAAGATTTGATATTCTGATTTACAATCTTTAAGCAAGCAAGGGACTGAGAAAAGGGAAATAGGCAACACATCATGAACAACTTGTTTTTCTCCATTGTCTCCCTAAGGAATGTCATCATGTGTCAGAATATCAAACACCATCTATGATGGTTGCCAAGTTTATCATCTCCATTCTGGACATGTCTTCAAAAATTGTGGCTTATAAATACAGCTGCCAGCTGTAAATTTCTTCTTGCGTAGTTGCAATATACATAGATAGATGTCAACTCTAATATCAGTTTCTGGTCTTCCTCTCTCCTCACATAGCTGGGTTCTACTATACCTTGGCTCTCATGAATGGTTTCATACATTATTGCACAACAAAGGAAGGAAGTATTGCTGGAGCAATATAATGTGCTTAGGACTGGGAAAATAAGTAAAATAAACAAAATAAAATAAAGGGAGACAGAATCCCTGCCTTCAAAGGGTTTGCTAAGTAGTATGGTGAACTACATACTGTCTTGAAAATATTTTCTCATCTATCTCCTTGTGATGTTGTGGAAGAGAATATCCCCACCAAGTGATCCTGGGATGACACACTGAACTGCTTCTTAATGGATGAGAACATAGGTATTGTGACCTTAGGGCTCCCTATTTTCTCACCTCCACTCGTTAGGGAAAATGGTACTCATCCAACCCAGAGACTAGCTTGTGATTTGTATTTGCTAATAGAGTGGAAACAGGAAAGATGGAGGATGCATTGGAGTAGAACCTTCAACAGGCATCACCGGGTTGTGTTGCTGTTTTCCTTTTTTTTTTTTTTCAAGTAGTGTGTTCCAAAAAGGGGCTTTCCCTCCAGTCTGGACCTTAGAATGAAGAAGAACCATGTTTGAAAGAACAACCACCAATGTAAAGATCAGTGAGCAGGAAAAATTTGTTGTTGTAACTGTCTAAGGTTTTAGAGTGATTTATGACTATATTTAAAAAATGAAGCTGACTAATACAACTATTGGTACTAGAAGTATAATGCAATAGAAAATATACAATGTGTGACACTGGTGTTCAAGTTAAATGTTACTCAGCAAGGAAAACGTGTGTGTGTGTGTGTGTGTGTGTGTGTGTGTGTGTGTGTGTGTATTCTTTATTAGCAAAGTAAGAGTATCTCCTTCTACAAGACTCAGCTGTCAGTGGTTGTTTGTGTTTTGTATTTGAGGCAGCCCAGTGGCCCTTAGAGAACATGTCCTCTTCCCTAAAGGGACCAAAATTTTAAAGCCCATTTGCCCCTCATTGTGATTGTCAGCATATCCTCTAGCTTCTTTCAAGTTCAGATATGACTTCAGAAAATGGTCTCATGTCATTCAGTGGAGAAACATTCAGCAAACTGTTGCTTGAGGTAAGTTGGTAGACAGATTATGTGCCTATATAAAGGCTATACATATAAAATGGTGTAAAAATCACCCCAAGGCTCAGTGGTGTACAAATGTAAGCATTTATTTCTTATTCATCTGTCTGCAAGTTGGCTAGGGTTCAGTTGTTCTACACTGGGCTTGATTGGGCTTAGTGCCAGTTGTATGTTGAGTTTGGGTGTACTCCAGTCATTTCTCAAATTTCTCAATAGCATAGTGTATTAGTGTCCTATGGCTGTAACTAAAGAGCCAAGGCTGGGTCATGTATAAAGAAAAGATGTATTTAGTTCACAGTTTTAGAGGCTGAGAGTCTAGGATTAGGTGGCTCTTTCTGTCTGTTTGACTTCAAGGAGGGCTGGATGAAAGATAGGAATCCTCTCTCATTCATGGCTAATCAGAAGCCAGAGCAGAAAGGGGCCAGGTCTTTCTCTTCGACAGCAATCCACTCTAGTAGGAACTAACATGGGTTCCATAAGAACTGACTGCCACATTTCTTCCAAGGACAGGGCTCCTAATGGCCTAACCCCTTTCACTGTGCTCAGCCCCGCAAAGGTCCCCTCACCCACCCATCAATACCACACCAAGGGCCAAAACTTCATCAACAAACCTGCAAGGGGAGGAGGGGATGCTCAAAGGAGATCCACACCATACCACTCCCCGAGGAACTTAACTTTCTGAGATGAAAAGTAACAAGGAAATACATTCCAGAAGGAAGAGGCAGCGGATACTTGTTGAGCTGCAATATGCTCTACTCAGGTACTTAGTGAACTTGTGGCTCTGGGTGAAACAGTGAGGAAGAGCCACACCCATTTTGTTGTCACATGTGCTAGATTTTAGTTGTGTCCCAGCATTGACAGGTTTTTATCTTGGGCAAGCCATAGTTTCTCTAAATCTAATCCTCAGTTTGCAAAGTAGTGAAAAACTAACTTAAATTTTTTTTTGCAAGGAATAGAAATTTTAGATAAGCCATATAAAAATAACAACTGAGTGATAGTGTTGATATTCTTGGGAAATAGATCTCCTGGAGTCCAGTCAATACTGAGGCCTTAGGACAGAGAACTAGGCAGCCCAGGGGACTTTGGACTATTTTGACATTAGTGGATATCAGCTGGGATTGTATATATCTTTATTATTGCACCTCTATTATGCATGTGTTTGTGCATTGGCACACATGTATTACTGAGTGAGTGTCAGTCAGACAGAGTCAGAGAGAGAGACAGAGAGCTAGAGAAACAGAGAGAAAGAGAAAGAGATTTTGCTTATAAGAATCCTTCTTAGGCTTTGAAATATCTTCCCACTTGCATAATACAATGCTAAGAGAAATAATTTCAAGTTCTGAACAATGATTTCCTCTTAACTTTTTCTCTGATAATAGGACTATCAAGGGACTATCCTTTCCCCTGGAGGGAAAGGAAAGCAGAGATTTAAAAGATGTTTTTCCCATTTCTTTTTATTATTTTTCAGTAGTTGCTATTTAATAAAGCAGTTTATGAAATCAATGCATCCTGATCAATGTCACCCCTTTCAATATTCTCATCCATTCCTTCCCTACCCACTTCGTCCTTCACCTTCTTAAGTGGATTATTGACTGCATTCTCCCCTCTTCTTCTCTTCATTTGTTTACCCCTTTCTCCTTGACCCCCACCCCACCCCTTTTGCGTATCCACTTCTTGGTGTTTTGCTGAACTTTGAAGTCTTTAATACAGGGTTGATTATTAAGCAAACATTAGCAATGTTTCTTTCTAAATATTTGTGACTTGGTGGCCTTTTTCAAGTTGAAGTTGGTGTCAGCAAAACTCAAGCAATATTCAGGGAAAGGTCCATGAAACATAGTCCTGAGAAAATAACAGATCTGCTTCAGGGGGTCTTGGTGAGTGGGGTAGAGTTTAAATCCAGGTGACCTAAGTATGATTGAACATTATCCAAGATGTAGGGTACTAGAGCCCTTCCGTGGGGTCCAGCACCTCGGAGGGTCCCATCCTGCCTCTCTTATAGTAGTATCTTCCCCCATGAGACAAGTAATTTATGGAGTATGCAGATGTGTGTGTCTCGAATCTCAGCCCTTCTGGATTTATGGAGCTCTAGAATCCTGTTCCTCTAGTCTAACTGGCTTCCTAGTCTGCATAAGGTTCTTGCCCAAGTTCATCAGCAAGTGTGTCTTCTTTGCCAATATGTACACTCAGGGGAACTGTGTCTGCAAAGATGCTAATGAAAGTTGGCACTTGGATGGTAGGATGTCCACATTCCTCCACGTGAGTCACTCTAAGGGCTAATAGAGCCTGGGGTAGGAGGAGAAAGGGGTTGGCCAGGAGCTTGCCTTGGTGCTTTTGTATCAGGCCTTGAAATCTTACAGGAAGCCTTGCTAAGGAAGGGCAGGAAGGCCCTAACTGTTATCTCTGTAGCATTATTTGAAGATACTGTAAGACCATAGTTATAATACATGGTGGTATTACTATTGCTTAGTCAATTCTGCCTTGGGAATTAGCCACATTTCTTCCTGATAGGTACAAGTAATGAGGCAAAAAAAAAAATCCAGTTACAATTTTACTGCTCCAAAGCTCATCCATCTGCCTTATAGTCCTGTAAGAAAAACATGCCAGACCCAGCCACCTGTAACGTGAAACAGGCAAGATTTGGTTCCCTCACAAGACATTCCTTTCTCCATGCGGAGTGCCAGAATGTTCTTTCCTTGGAAAGTTTATGGAGCGCTCATATCCTGCATATTTGCCCTTAATAAAGAAAATGTTAAATATTTTTTTAAATAACCTTTCTTTTACAGGCCAGGAATATGTATCCTCAGGACTTTTGCTTTTTCTAAACATCCTGAGGACTATAAAATTCCTTGGACTGGACTGGCTGCCATGTCAGGAATGTAGCTACTCACTTAGTTTTTGAGGTGCTCTCCAGTTTATGGGGTACAGCTGGGCAAGAAGAATATTCCAGGCCTCCAGCACTGCTCTTCTATTGGTGTTCAGCATCTAGTGGCCTTTACCCTGGTGCTTGCATGAGTAATCACAATACTTTCTTTCTTCTGTGCTTTTATTTGTCTGAAGCGACTCAGATGTATCGCCACATGTCTTCCATCCTCACAGAGCTGTGTGTGTCTACTCTTCCTTGTTCACTTTCTCCAGGAGTCTGCTCACAGGCAATAGACAAGAAGGGCATAGAACTTGGAATTGGATAGTGGGGCTGAAAACCAAAGCTCTTAACTTACTAACTGGGTCACACTGGGCAAGTCAGTTAAAAAAAATACTCCTTTGGGGAAAAAGCCAGGTATTTATTTAAAAAAGCATTCAAAAATATGCATACATAGGCCTACTCTGGGTCAGACTACAGGAAAGGCATGTGTACAGAAAGAGGAAGCACTCAGATAAACATGGTGAGTCCTTTTCTTGTGACTTAAGCATTTAAAGGGCTGACAACACAATATCTCCCTCCCAGATAAGGTTTGGGGTCAATGTGTCTGTATCTGGATTATGCTCTGTAGGTGTGAGTCCTCAGCTGCTGGGGAATAGGAGAGTATTAACCAAAGGCAACATCTCTCCACCTTATTTCAGGGTATCACGTCATTTGTGTGCCATCACTGTCTGGATTGAGGGCGGGGGGTAACATTTTACTGTTCATAACTATTTCTGTTTTTGTAATCTTATCCACAGCTTCCTTTCAAAAGTAAATGCAGGAGTATCCTAACGTGGGACAGACTCAACAGAGTTTGTTCTGATTATTTGAAAATGGGCTCTCTCTGGGGGATTGTGAAACAGGGCTTGGGACTCAGGTCTCTGAAGAAACAGATGATCAAGGGGGGGGGAAGGCAAGCAGGAGACTCCTCTAACAACAGTGGTCTTTGTGCACTGGTAGAACCGTAGAGCTGGGAGTTAAAAATCAGAACAATCTGTATCCAAATAATAACATAGAGAAAGGAAATTTTCTATTCCTACAAACTGCTTGAGCAACTGATTGGAGTTAGAGATACTACTACTGTTCTCTCTGCAGAAATGTATTAAGACTATATGTAAAGATAAATATTCTGATCCAAGCAAGATATGAAAACAAGAAGCAAAGAGCCAGTCAGTGGGGAACCTCACAGACTGTTGTGTTTCCACACACAGTAAAGAACACTCAGAACCACAGGAGGTTGAGTTCCCATTCGCCCTTTCATTTGCTCATTTATTCAATAAATATTTATTGAGCACTTGCTGTGTGCTGGAAATTCAGAATGAAGCCAAACCAGGTCCCTGCATCCATTGTGTGCTAGTAAAGACCATAAACACTGATGGGATAATCATACAAAGTCATTTGTGGTTGTCATGGTGACTGAGGAGAAGAATATGGTACAAGAGGAACTTGGAAAGAGGAGTTGATCGCATAGGGGAAGACCAAGTGAGCTTTGCTGGAGTGGGGAAGCCTATCTTCATGGTCCCAGTGCCTTCTCTGTCTCCTCTACTTTATTCTTCTATCTTTTTGCAATCTTTATTGAGGCCATTAGATTATCGGGGGTGGTCTATCTATCTCCAGGTCTTTAATCACAAATACAAAGACATTTTAATGTATAAGGTAAGGGGTTTTAGAGATTAAGATATGGATATCTTTGAGATGTCATTACTTTGTTCATAATGTCAGGTCATCTATATGAAAGAGCCAAAGAAAGAATGGTAAATGAAAGGCCATTTTGAGCATCTGGAGATCATACCCTAACTGTACTAAAGAAAGTGGATGGAAGATCAGCTGCCTGAGCAGGAAGAATGTTAAGAAAATGGGAGGCTGAACCCAGAACTTAATGCCTAAGTAAAATATTTATAGTATATAAGGCCGGTTCGCTCTAAAGGCAGATAAAATGTTTGATAATCCCAGGGATTTGTGAATTGATTTGAAAGTACATGGATGCTGGCACTATGCCTCTGTCTATAGCAGGACTGCCTTGTCCGTTCTGGGATGTTATTTCTCTAAACGCATTGCCCCTGCCTTTGGAAGGAGTCTGGTTTCCTGCTCTTTTGGAGATTCCAAGTATGCAGTCTTTATTAGCATCACCATCCACCCCCTCACACACACCTCTTCCCAGAAAAATCTAAATTGGTTTAATCATATTTTGTGTTTCCCTAGTAGAATTTTTCCAGTCCTTTTTCCAGTTTGCTTTTCTGGTAATATTATTTTCTTCCCTTCCTTTCTTTTCTGCCATTTCTTCCTCAAGCACAAAACATCACCCTTACTCTCTGGTATAGGATACATCCTAAGAAAACTTAAAATGTCTTTAGTAAAAAGGGATAGTAAGGAGCAGAGAGCTGACAGCACACCGATCCCATCCTACCACCATCCACAGAGAATCAAGTCCTCTTAGTTCTACTCAGGAGAATACCTTCCTTAGGGGTCAAGACTAGTTGAAGGCAGAGTAGCGATGAATTTGATGAATGGGCTAGGCCATTTCCCCAAGCCAAGCAAACAAAGGCAGTTCAATTAAGGAATAATCATGCATTCAACACGTTACAGTTAGGAACTTCCAAAATTCACTGTGGAACCAGAAGTCACATTATTATTATTATTATTATTTCTAAAAGCCACTTTTCTCTCTTCTCTCTCCCTTTTGGGGTTTCCATAGTCTAGTCTCACTTAATCCACTCTTGTGGATGAAGGAAATACCGTGCTCTGAGTGGACTGGTTTCGAGAGGTTGAACAAAGGGCCTAAGGGAAGCTGGGTTTGATCAGCACATGCTGTAAGATTGAAATATGACACTGAATCTTACTCACCCACTCAGCTAATGCATTTGAATAAGAACTAAGTTTAAAACTTGGGAAATAGGCCTATTCCTATTGGGCTCCTATTGAGTCCAAAGTCTCCTGGCATTTGCTCTCTAACTTGCAGAGGTTGAGGAGAGACCACAGAAAGGACTGTAGTTTCTTCTTTTTGTCACTCCTCTGCAGAGTATCAGGAAGAGGTGTCTCCTTTTCTCACCCGTATGTGTCAGGCAACAATACTCTATCCCTGTGAGAGAATGCGTGGGGACTGTGGTAACACCTGCAAAACACTCAAAAGATAGTTGGCATCCAATAGACTCTTGGTAAATATTCACCAGGCAGCCAGATGATGCGATGATGGTGATGACGATGATAATGAGATCCTCAAGTTTTCTAACCTTTCATTGCAAGTGAGTTCTCCAGCTTAAAGAGATGAGGACCCTGCTTCTTTTTTAACTTCACTCCATTAAAAAAAATCAATAAATTCGAGCAAGTTATTATTCCATTAACAAATCCTAGCACCTATTCTATCCCTTGCTGGGCTAACCCACAACTAGCAGATTTTCTCAAGGTTAGCTTTGATTTTTTTGCCTCTCATGTCACGTTACATCTCTAAGAGGCTGTATGCCTGTTGTGGGGATGTTGTGAGTAGATTGTGGTATCCTAGGGGGAATTGAAGAGAGAATTCTATAACACTAAATCCTTTAGATCCTACTACATCTGCCCCAGATCATCCCTCATAAAATGTGAACTCTTAAAAATGCTGATAAAAATCCATATTAAAATCACAGGTCACACATTCCACTTCTCCTCACAGCATGTACAGTTGAAAGTGGGTTATACACAAGATCTGCTGGAATGAATGTTCTGTTGTCCCCAGATAACCAAGTTGACTGGAGACAGGCAAGTATATTAGATTTCCTGAAAGCCCGCTTCATAACCCTTCTGCTTTTCTCATGCTTTGCCCCCTAAACCCCTTTCTCAACTCCCCTTGGGGGTCTAAATGCTCATTTACAAGAGGGAAGAAAAAGAATACTAAGAAGATAGTTCATTGCTCAATGCAACCCCTGACAACAGGTCCTCCAGGTCCCTCTCTTCACAGCCTATAAACTGCTCTGTAAAATTTAAAAAGTGTAAATTTACAGAGCCCAAGAGGAGCCAGGAGGTGAAGACTCATCTCTAACTGATGAGCCAGGCATACTGATGAAGCAAGAACATGAGGTCTTGCCAATTGCTAACCAATAAAGTATCTTTCCTGCCTTTCGTCTTTTCTTTCCCACGCAACACTAAATTGGGACACAATGAGGGCAGAAAGGTCAACAAAAAGTAACAAAACAAAGCAAAGGACTCAGCCTGACCCGCGTCCAGCGTGTCCATTCTTCTGTTCTCTTACTCCTGTGTGGATCCCTTGGTCATCCTGATTTTCCGTTTCAGGAAAGTTTGAATTGATCACTTAGTTAAGGCTGCTGTCAAAATTGTTCCAGCTGCCAAAATGGTCCTGTGGAAATTTAGGTTGCTTAGTGAATCCTGAGAGGTGGTGAAAAAGACAGGAGAAAGAGTTGAGAGACGAAAGTCTGTGCTATGCCAGCCCTGTGACTCTAATAGGTTGCCTGAGCCTCAGTTGCCCTACACATAAAGACAAAACAGAATCAAGCTTGTGATTTCTTAGACCGATTTTCAAGTCTGGGACCCAGGGAGAGACTGTCAGAGCCAGTGTCATGCGGAAATAGGGACTGAAGTTACTTGTGTTCTGAGCCCTTGGTTCAACCTTCATACATCCTATGCATATTACCCATTTTTCTGACTGTCTAAGATGAAATTGACTTATGCTCACAAACTGGGAATCCAATGATTCCAAGGAGAGAGAAAGAGGAAAAGATTAAAATGAAATACCAAACATCGACTAGATCAAAAGGAATGGCTTGTGAAACTGTCAAAAACTGGTACCAACAGAATTATATTATTCCTTTGGCCACCTGTTTGAGAATAAAATTATTATATCTATAATTTAAGAATACCAGGGAGGAGGTTGGGGGGAAAGGAAAGTGAGAGGAAAATGAGGGAGCGGGGTAGCAAGTTCAACAAAAAATGTACTCACTACCTTACTTATGTAACTGTAACCCCTATGTACATCACCTTGACAAAATAAATAAATAAATAAATACATACATACATACATACATACATACATACATACATACATACATACATACATACATACATAAAGAATACTCTTCCCAAAGAAATTTCTCAAGAAGGCAATGAATCTGTATGATCATCCATTGCTTGGTGGCACATTGCATGGATGGGATTGTTTTAGTCTGTTTGGTGCAGCTATAACAAAATACTCTGTGATTCTAGAATTTATAAAGAACAGAAAATTATTCCTCATCTTCTGGGGCTTGAGAAATCCAAGATTAAAAGGATAGCAGGTTTGGTTGTCTGTTAAGGTGGTACCTTAGTGGTGCATTCTCCAGAGGGGAGAAAATATCCCCAAGTAGCAGAAGGCAGAGTGGAACACCATAGGGAACTTCTTTTCTAAGTTCTCTTTTATATGAAGAAGCACAGATGAGCCGGCGCTGGTGGCTCATGCCTGTAATCCTAGCTACTCAGGAGGCTGAGATCTGAGGATCGAGGTTCAAAGCCAACCCGGGCAGGAGAGACCATGAGACTCCTATCTCCAATAAACCACCAGAAAACCGGAAGTGGCGCTGTAGCACAAGTGGTAGAGCGCTCGCCTTGAGCTGAAGAGCTGAGGGACAGCGCCCAGGCCCAGAGTTCAAGCCCCACAGCCGACCAAAAAAAAAAAAAAAAAAAGAAGCACAGATGAGTTACTCTTTGGGTAATAAGTTATGCAGACATATTTGCCAACAACCTGGCTTAAGCAAAAATCAGAGCTATGGCATGGCTTTTATTAGATCCACTGGAGCCCAATGAAAGGGTCAGTTAAATTCTCAGGGGAGTTCAGGCTTTAACTAATTGCTGAATTTTTCAAGGTTCATTGGGCCCAAAATATAGAACATCTTGGTTGGCTCCAAAATGGACATGTCAAGGAAAGGCAAAGCCATGAGCCTCCCCCAGGCTGCTAAGACAGAAAGAGGAACAGCTGAATGAGAACACAGGGTAGATTCTCTTTTGGACCAGATAATATGTGGTGTACAGCAAGTTGAAACTGTTTATCTAAGGTCACACAAACTCATTAGTTGATGGGAATTCCTTTACCTGTGGATATTGACTATGCCATGTTCTCGGTTGGATACTGGCTTCTTCAGTCTCTATTCTGTCGAATTCTTTTTCCAATGGATCATGACAACTTGATTTCTATTGAGTGCACAGAATCTGCAAAGCCACGAATTTCATTCCTTGCCAAACATTTCTTCCTTTTGTTAAAGTAACGTGATGGGGAAAATATAGTGTAGATGAGAAATGTTTTCAATTTGGAAAGAGAGTAGTGATCATGAGTTTTGGATGAGGGCTTCTTAATAGTCTATAAAAATCCCCAAACTGCCTGAGCTGCTTCATGCAGGCCCACTTAGTCAACAAAGAGTTCTGGGGACCTTGCCAGGGAGTTTGGGGTATTAGGGTTCAGGTCATATTCTCCATATATTCAGAGGGGATGTACAATCAAGCTTTGGAAAGAAAACTAAAAAAGAATAAACCTTTGCACTAATGCTTGGCAAGTCAAAGCTCTTCTATAAATAATATTTATTTCCTTCTTGGTGCAGTCCTGAGTTCAGTGGTTATATATTTTCTCTCTCGGTTTCTCTCTCGGTTAGAGGATGACTTATCCAACCCAAAGTGTGGCCTTCTGAGTGTTGATTATATACATTTAGAGTGTGTGTTAGGAGTCTGTTGAGAGGAGACTGTCTTGGCTTTGTTACTTAGGTAGCTGGGACTGGACAAGGTCAGCTTGGTTTTTGAAAGTTCAACTCAAGGCCCTCCAACAGGCAGGGACGAGGCACAACTTCCAGGAACACCAGCCAAATGCACACTCTTCTGAAAGCCACTGAGCTGAAGATCATCATGGGACCTGTAATAGCTTTTTTTTTTTTCACTTCATCTCCTTTATTATATGTTCCACACTTTGAATTCCTTCATTCCTGTATCCTTCGGCATCTTTCAGAGAAACCATTAAAGTAGGAAAAAAAATCAGCCAACTTCCCTTCACCCTGCCCATCCTTTTGGAGTGACTCACTTGAACTGGGACAATTAATCTTAATCAGGACAGTGTGACAGCAACAGAAGACATCCATGCCACAGCCTGTCTGTCGGTGCCAAAAACTGGTGAAGCAACCAAGGCTCCTTCCTCCCCGCCTGCATTGGGGGAGAGGAGGGACAATTTGCTTGTTTTAAAAATAGCATTTTGCAAAATGAGAGCTGACTGTATCTGCCCAACAGGTAGCAGAGCAAGGGTGATGTGACACCTGTGCTAACCACTGAGTGCAAGCAGGCACTTTTAATAGTGTTGGCTGGTAGGGGATACAGGCCACCAGGCCCCAAAGATCAACTCTGCCTTCTCTAGAAGAGAAATAATTCTTCATGTTTGCACTGGTGATTTTCTCCACAGAACTCACAGCTTCCGTCCATGTATCCTTAAACCATTTTCCGCATTTTCTGACAGGTGCAATTACTCATCTCTTTTCCTCTGCCCATCTCCTGTTTTCTTTTTCTCTCCATGGGTCACAGTTTCCAATGAGCCACAACTACACCTGTATCCTAGTGAGGCTTTAGTCAACAATGTGTATTTGTTGCAACCAGGCTCTGTGAGTCCTGGGATGACCAGGACTCACCTTACATGTGTTTTCAGCTTTTCATTTGCAATTATGTGATGGAGTCCTCAGCAGCAGCCGGTCCAGAATGACACTCTCAAGGTTCAAAACCTCCAGGGATGTAGTCAACAGTGCACAGTCCTGCTTCCATTGAGTGGGCTGAGGGACAACAGGAGTTTGACTGCCTAATTATGAGCTGGTATTGTTTCAGGTCCTTCCATGGGTGAATAGTACAAAATTTTCCTGATGCAAACTGATAGGTACCATGGTTTTGGTCATGTACTTGATGTTCTGGAGAGCAGCACAGGTTTCAAGGCTACACAATGAATGGTGATGCAAGAAAAGCTATGCAAGAGAGTCTGGAAGCAATGGTAGAAGGGATTTGGTGTTCATTTGGTATGAAATCACTCCTTGAAAACATCACTGGGACCAATCTTGGCTCCAACTCCTGTTATTCTAATAAAGGCTCTCTATCCTAGCCTGCTCTCTGACTGCATTGTGAATGAGCCTTTCTCCGGTCTACATATTGTATGTATGAAGTATTATTGGGGCCACCAGTTTAGTTACACATTAGGAAGTCATTCCATTTATTTACCGTGTGGTTTGCTATCTAGTTCCTGGCTGTTTTCTTTTCCAAATAGAATGCTTAGTTAATTTTGTAGTTTTTTTAACATCATTCATACTATTGTATGGAAGAGAAAAGAAGACATGTTGGTGGAATTGTGTTCCCGTGCATCCAGTGTGCGCAATGCATCCAGGGCATTCAGAAGAAGAAGAGCAGATGGCTCTTTCTCCTACCTCCATCTTGGTGTGTCCAGTTCAACATCATCAGGTCCTTATTGACTCTATATTTTCCAAAGCTGGTTATCATTTATTTGCCGTGCAGATGTTACTTGAGCACTACCACGTTGCCAGGCACTTATCAAGGAGAGTGTAGTATGGAGATGGAAAATAGGGAATCCATGCATAATAATGATTTAGTATGGTCAAGGAAAGCAAGATATATACATATAAAAACAACTGTGATAAAAAGTAAAAAAAAATAGTGCCTTAGAAAATGTAGCCAGATGCAAATCGATCATGTGTTTTTTTTATTCTTCAGCAATGAGGGGAAAAGTGAGAAAGGAAAGATAAACTTACAAGGTGGTGTTTAATGACACTTCTTGGTAATAAACAAAACTACTAACTTCAGCTCACAGGACCGTCTGATGAGATCTTAAGAAATTGCATGGTAGATAGGGGGAGGAGAACGGTAAAGAAATTACTCTTTAGTTGTTCCCTTCTATTAGTAAAAACTTCTATCTAGGGGGCATTAGCTCCCCTGAACTATGTACTCGTGTGTGTGTGTGTGTGTGTGTGTGTGTGTGTGTGTGTGTGTGTGTGTGTGTGTGTGTATCCGTGTATCCCATTGGGTCTAATGTCTTAGTAGCAACAGGGACATGGCGAGACAGATGGAAAAAGCTTTAGAACATGGGCGCAAAGCAAAACCCTACCAGATGTGCCCCTGTGCTGTGGGATCCTAGCTTCAGTAGCAAATAGGACAAAACAAAAGCCAGGAACAGCTGAGGCTGAGGGATCTGGAGTGAGACCTAAGGGAAAGTTGATTCTATGAACACATGTAGGATCCAGATCAACTATTCTGGAAAAAGGGCCTTGCTCTTAGAAGTGAAATTGGGGGCACAGTGCTGAGGAAGGACTTTGGGAGAAAGAATATTTTAAGTGGTACTTGGCAGTTCTGTAGAGTGGGGTTGGGCTGAGAGCATCCACGGTAAAGGAGACATCTTGGTTTCAAGTGCATAGAGGACAATTCTGAGGTCAAAGAGACAACAGTTCAAGGCTCAGTCTGAGCAAAACAATGGGGAATGAATGTAAAGGATATATTGAGGCCAAGGCTGAAAATAGAAGTGTGGCTAGCGTGGAGAGCCAGGGTGAAGAGTTTTGATTCAAATTTTCCAACAATGGGAGACCACTGGTGCTGTTGTGATAAAGCTTTAATTAGGGAACTTCAGTCCCTCTTTTTCACAAATTCTATTCTGTAAAGTCAGGCATTTGTTCATATAATGGCACTTTGAATAAGAATACAATGAAGTAGAGGCATCATATTCCAGATATTTATTGGACATGCTCATTTTTATTTTTATAATTAAAAAAATTATCTTCACTCTAGACATTCACACTCAGTGAGACCAAAGGAGGATATTCTTAGGAGAGGAACACAAAGGTACAATACCTATGTGCATCTGACTTATAAAATAGTATTTATTGAAATGACCTCCAGGAAATGAAGAGGTTTTTTCTTTGTTGCTGCTTTTCTTTTCTTTTCTTTTTGTCTGGTTTATCTGTCTTTGGGAGGGGAAGAGAGGGCACAGAAATGGAGGGACAAAGGCAAACGAATGTAGCAGTGGTACTCATTAGACACTATGTTGAAAATGTACTATACAACTTGTGGGTGGGGACAGGGGAGAAAAACTGGGAGGGGGGGGAAATGACATTGTCCAAAAAGAAATGTACTTATTACCTGATGTGTAACTGTAACCACTTTAAATATCACCTTTATAATAACAATTAAAAACAAGGAAAAAATTAAAGTAGTTAAATAAAGGGGTTTCTGTTCAACATATAGGCATCACACCTTCCATCATTAGCCCTCATCTCTCTCAGTCTCACCCATCCCCTCAAATTACCTAGTTCTATTTTCACATTACGTACATTGAATATTATGACTATATTTGCCCACTCTTTTAAAGCTATGTATCCCAGTGTTTCAGATGGATGACTTGAGACCTTCCAAGCTTAATCAATAAAATTCCTACTTTTACTGGTTGTTGTTTTTGTAGAGAGAAGAGATCTGTGTTATACATGGTGTAGAGCAGATGTTCAGAGGATGGCTTGGGACTACTCCCATTTCAGCTCCCCACCATCCCCATGTCTGTCCTGGCTTCTGTCTTAGACAGGGCCCCTTTGGTAGTAACAAGACACATCAGTGACCCCCAGCCTTCCATCCATCCTACCAGCTTAGTTGGTCCCAAAATGGGCAGCAAGTGGGGCATATAATGTTTTGTAAAAACAAAAACACAAAACCAATCCAAACAAATAAAACTAAAACAGAAAAACAGAAAATAAAACAGATCCTGACTAGAATGGGTGGAAATGGAAATTGTCCACTCTGGCGAGAATGGAAAATGTATTGGCTTCATTGAAATTGGAGCTGTGTCCTAAGTAAACTATTTGTCCATGGAGGACACGTGGGTGGAACCTAGCGATTGCTGCTTGTTTTACTTTGTTTTTAGAATCTCTGGGAGAAGACTGCTTAGGCTGAGGACTGAACTCTCAGAAAGAAGTCTTGTCCTTTTTAAAAAGAACTCACAGGTCCATTCCAGACGCACTGATGGACTTCCAACCTGGGTTAGCCCTTCTCCTACTAGAGAATTCACAGAAGTTTCCTTCATACTCCATGAGGGCTAGCTGGCCCTGGGATGGGCCCTTCATTGCCTATGATTCTGAACTTCCTCTCAGAATCAGACCTTTCAGATTTCATACCAAGCCATTATATTTTACAACAAAATTCTCCCCTCCAAATGAAAAAAAGGACATCTCTTCATTTTGGATTTGTTTTTGTCCCTTTTCCTTTCCTTTTTTTTTTTTTTTTTCAGTTCTTGCCTCTATTTGAATCAACACCAAGTCAAAGCCAGATCTTAGAGCAGAGTTGGCTGCCACATAATTTAGACGTGTTTGCATAACATTCCAAAAATAACTCAGTAAGAATGGGTTTTTCTTGGAATTTATCACTGCCTGGCAAATGAGAGCCCAAACATAACAACTTTGTGCTAAAAAGGCAAGAGACCCAGTAAATGGAAATGACAGTGGCAGAAAGAAAGGAAACCCGGACAGCCCGTTGACTTTTATTATGCATGATGGTGTGAAGCAGAAATAGAAAACAGGAGTCAGGAGAGGGACAAACATGGCCTTTGCCTCTGACTCTCTGTTTCATCCAGGAATTAGGAACAGCTGACAGGCTAAGGAAGTAAGGGGAAGGCATCTTGGATCTCAGAAGAATTCTCTACTGCTATGTCTCCCCATCTTTACAGCTGAAATATTTTCCCTGTTGTTTTGAATGGAAAGAATCTACAGTTTCCTGATAGGATAAACTCACCTAAACATACATGAGCCATAATAAGTAACAAGAGGAGGGGACCGAGCAGTGAGCCTGAATTCTAAGACTTGGCAGAGTCGTCACTGAGTTACCTGTGGACAAGCCTAGTAACTTCTGTGCCTGATTCTCCCATCTTGATGCTGGGGGCTGAGAAGCTAGGATCACAGTGTGAATTAGTGTAAGTGTGATTCTTCTTATTATCAAGTATGGTGAGATCCACAAAGTGGAGACCAGAGACCTTAGGCCCTTACATAGATATTGGCACCTTCCAGTATCATCATTGTTAAACTAAAGCACAAGTTCTTGTCAGGGGTGGAATTATGTACTTGGATCCCCAACTTGGGACTCTATAGTCTGTGGTGACTCTGGCATTGTAGACAAGGGGATGTCTGCGCTGCCTACCTCTCCAAGCCTCCAAGCCCTCCCTCCCTTCCTCTCCCTTCTCCTCCTCTCCTGTCTCTTCTCCTCTCCTCCCCTCTTACTTTCCATTCTTTTCTCTTTCACTTTGCCCGGCTCCCTACTCATATGCCTAGGACTGCCCACTCTTCCTCTAGGACAGTGGTCCCCTAAGTCTGGATCTTCAGCTCAGGATTCTCACCTCATGGACAACATCTATTCAACCATTTAGATATTTAGAAGCCCTCAGTGGTACCTGGTCTTATCTGAGATTGAATGGTTCTACCTTTTCTTCCTATCTGACTCTCTTAGTTCATGTTCTTATACTAAAATACTATAGACAGAATAGTGTAGGTAACAGAAACTTACTTGTCACTGTATTGGAGACATTCCGGAAGTTCAAAATCAAGCGATTGGCAGATTCAGCATCAGTTGGGGACCCTCTTCTTGGTGTATCAAGGACCATCTTCTTGCTACAGCCTCCCATGGAGAGAGAAAATCCTACCACCTAATATTACTAATTATCTCCAAGAGGCTCAATTTCATGACACCTATCCCATTGGGAGTTAAGCTCTGACACAAACATTTGTGAGAATCACATTCAGTCTGAAGGACATATTCAATGACTACATTGTAGGTGTTTAGCCAGACACTCAGGAGTCATCCCTGAATCCTCTCTTCCCCACTTATTTTCTCCTGTACCCTCCCTGCCACTACCCTATTGTTCACTTTTTTTTCTGGGCCAACTTTGTCTCTTTCCCATTCCTTTTCCATGTTGCAGACACAATAGTTCTAAAATGCAAACCTAAACATATCTTTCTTCTGCTTCACAGCTTTCCCTAGCTTCCCTTTGATCTCAGGATAAATTTTAAATTTTGTAACACAACTCCCAAGCCCCATCTCTTCAGCTTGCTCCATCTCTTCCCTCACATCTTGCCAGATCCTTACTGAAGACATGTACTATAGTCTCTGTGCTCTACAGAACTGGGTCTTCATGAAAAACTGTCATTTGTAGAAAAATCCTTTCTGTGCCTTCAACAGACCCACCCTGGTGCTTCTGATTCCAGTTCACCTTTCCTTCCCAGAGGAAATCCATCTGCACTCCTACTCTGGCTCCAAAGAAAGAGCCAGTTGATATTTTCAGAAACAGAACTAATGGACCTTTTCCTACTGCCAGTGGGTCTTTTGCAAAGATAGGTCAGAGTCACCAGTTCTAGCATTACAAAAGCAAGGTTATTTATTACTTCTGGTGCACCCATCAAGAAGGATGCTCAAAAGAAAAAAGGTGGATCTCAAAAAAGAATATAGTCACACCAAAGGAAGGGCACTTGGCAACCTAGTGTTTGGTGGCTCCTGTAGAGCCTCCTCTCCTTGTCTGGGGTAGAGGGAGATAGTGTCATGGGTCCTCCAGCAGCAGTACTAGCATGAGCATAAAGAAACACATGCATGTACTTCTCAGACAGGGGCAGATGTCCCTTTCAACATGCTGAACTCTCCTAGAGCAAGTAAGATTTGTGATTAAGTCACCATTTACAGATAAGGACATGTATATAAATGCCAATCATGCTCTGATGAATTCAGTTAGCATGTTGGCCTAAGTCCAAGTCACTTTAGCTGAGGTATATCATCTTGTTTATGACACAAAGCTGAAGTTTCAATTGATTTAGAGAGATGTCTGGTGACTAGAAAAAGTCTCATTATATAGTGACCCTTCCCTAGGACAAAAAGTCTTCAAAAGAGGGATATTTTCTTGGAGATGCCTATAAGATTACCCCCTTGTGTAGTGTTAGAAGCACCTTCTACTTAGAGGGAGTTGCCTCTAACTATAGAAGACATTGCATTCTGCAAGCTGACTATCTCCCTGTCCTGAAAGAAATGATAGAAAGAAGCTGTCACAGTAAGGGAGGGGGTGGAGGGAGGTGAGATGGAGAGAAACGAGAGCTCATAAAGTTTGGGGATCCTAAAAGAAAGGGTCAAAGGAGCCAGATGTGAGTCTCCAGCCACTTAATCAGCTTCTCTTCTGTAACCTCAGGTTTCACCAGCAATTAGGCTGATAGAATACATTTCAAGTCCTAACTCTCCATGTCCCCAGGGCCTGGTGGTCTTAATGAATAAGCTCCATTGTGAGGTGTCCTAACAGCTTTTCCCCGGCTGAACATAAATCTTGCCTTCTCTCCCGCAGCCATTCTACCTACCCCTCTACCCCAAATCTTACACTCCTGTTTGCTCCACAAACTATTAGAATGATATTCGATAAATCATTCCAGCAGCCGTGGAATGGTAAGAGAAACACCTCATCCATAACCACCTCCACCACTCCCTTGGCTGAAGAGTGGCACAAAATGGAGATTCTAGTATTCTTAGGGAAAAAAACAGCATCTGGTAGGCAATGTGTGCTGGGAAGGCTAGGTCTTCTACCAACTGTCCCTCCTACCCACCCTAGACAAGATGGTAGTCTGCACTCGAGTGGGCTGGGTGAAGTTCCTGAAACTATACACTGTACCTTCACATGACATACCTGAATATCTCCAGAACAGAGCATGGCACGTGGGAACTGCAGACAGAAAATGAGCCACGGAGAACTATATGTACTGTTGGAATCAAGATGGCTATGGCTAAATTCCAGCTAAATTGCAGTATAGCAGGGTAGTTCCTGGGAAATACCCCCAACTCCTGCAGTCCTGTTCTTGCTATAAAATGGGAATAATCATTACTCCCAACTTCAGAGTAACTGGAAAGTTTAAAGATGCTGGTGCTAGGAAAATATCTATCTTAAGGCATAGCACCTAAAATGTCCTTAATAAAAATCATTTAGTATTATTACTATTGTTTTTAGTTCTTGTTCAATCATTTGACCAAGTACCATGGTTAAGTGAAAATAAATATGAAAACATTTATAGGAATATTAAGGAAAGATAAAGACTTCAGAGAGATTTCCTGATGGTTTCAGGATGCCTGAAGTTATCCTCAGGATGTACAATGAATATAAGGGACTTAGTAGAAAAAAGTTTAAGAAGGCGTAAGTCAGTTGCCTTCTACATCTGTCTCTGTCATTCTATCAGATATCTATCTATCTATCTATCTATCTATCTATCTATCTATCTATCTATCTATCTATCTATCTATCTATCTATCTATCATCTTCATATCTATATTGATAATAAATCTGAGGCTAAGGGAACTCTGTGAGCTTAAAATCAGAATCAAAACAAAAACCCAGAACACCTGTTCTCTCCTCCATTGCTAGTTACACAGGTATGCATAGCTCACAATTCATTGTAAGAAACCTAAAGAGGGTTACTTCCTACTCTTTATTCTGAAAAGTCTGGAAGATTTTTCTATTCTGCAATGAAACACTTGAATGATTATGTAAAAAATAAATAAAAGGCAAAAAGAAAAAAAAAAGACTTGAAAGTCATAGTGGCATGTCTTCCACAATTTGGAATGGCTGGACTCACAACACATTGACAATGTCCCTTTGAAATATAGCTAGAGAAAAAGATGATTGGAACATGTCAGTAGAAATCTTTGGTGGACTGACCACTGATATGCCCTACACACAAGAGGTAGTCTATAATACTTATTGAATAATCCTGAAAGAATAAACACAGTAACAAGCTAATTGGAATTTTAAAAAATTAAAAATCATGAAGGACATTACACAAACAATTTCCCTCTTAGTCTGTGACATGAGTCACCCTCTCCTAGTTAAAAGAAGCATTTATGGTTTTGAATATTTATAGAGGGAACAAAAATTGGTAGAATCTAAAAGTTAGTAGAAAAAACTCTACACACCTTATGCTTCATTCATTTTTTTCAACATAGAAAATTATTCCTTCCTTGGAATTCTGTGACCCTAGAGTTCATGTGATTCTGAGATAAAAAATCATCCCTGATTGTCTGATGTTGACCATAAAAATTCCTGTCTGGAGTCTTTCCTTTGGAAGAGTCATTGATTCTCATGATTTCCACCCCATCCAACCTGAGAAAGAGCCTTACTTTCCAATTTGTATGCCATCCTGTCTCTTCAGTTCTCTTTTGCCATTTTAAACAGGGTGCTTGACATTTTTGTGTGTTGGTATTTTTCTTGTGGATCAGAAATGGAACAAATTATCTTCTCTTCCCCTGGTCATCTTCTTTTACTTAGATATAGCATCGCCTTCTGAGGCATCTGATCCAGAGCCCAGGGTCGTTAGTATTCTTCTCTAGTAATCCCTGTCTCAGCTCAACTCATGTAGTCCAAATCCTGGGCACTATACCTTCACATTCTGGTTCCTCCATGTCCAATTCTGGAACTTCTGCACTCTCCTCTACTTTATACACTGTTGTCAGAGGGACCACTTTGAAGCTCAGCTCCTGCCACTTTGCTCCACAGTCCATGGTCTCATACAGTTGGAACACCCTTAACCTGGCATTCAAGGCCCCCATTTTGTGATCTGAACTAACTGCTAATGTTCAACTTATCTCCCGTTTCTAAAAGCATCAAAGGGTCTGAGACCTGCCCAACTCTTCTCTGCCTCTCTGTCCCTCGGCTGGACTTCCTTTTGTGCTCTCTTCCTCCCATCTGAGCTGGAGTAGAATAGACATGGTAACTCCCCAAATGTCCAGAGCAAGAGTTCCCGCCAATCCTCTGAGCACCATAAAACTCCACCTATGTTATTGCAGATGAATACACTGCTCAGTCAAAGAGCTGCAAGCCCCATATGACTTGTACCCGCTAAATATTGACAGATGGCCACTTGTCATGCCTTGCACTTAGGCAAAATATGATTTTCTTTTTTTCTTATTATGTAAATGCAACAATAATGTTTATTAGGAAAGGATTACACCTTTTTTGGACAGGGCTGGGGCTTGAATTCTGGGCCTGGGATGCCTAAGTGTATACTTTTAATAGACTGAAAATAGGTCATCTCAAAGGTGAGGATGACAATGATTTTTGCCCTAGCGCAAGTTTTATTGAAGTGTAAGGTGATTGGAGCATCGAATCCCCCAAAGACCTGCTCTTGGAGTAGTCAATGTCCAAACCCTGGGAAATGTTTACTGAATTACCCTTGACCTCAGGGCATGCTTTACTGGCCTGGGTAGTAAGTTAAAGGTCAGTTATTCCTGTAACTATTTATTCACTCACCTTACACTAGAATGACAGCCTATCAATAATCCTTATGTGGGTAGAATACTAAAAATCAAACAAACAAGCAAAACAAAAAGCACCTGTGACATTGTATGACCATTGGTAGACTAGTTTCTATTCGTGTCCACTCCTTTCCCCTTCCTTACTTAGCTCCTTTCTGAGAGTGGTCTTTGATAAGACTTAGTAGATGATAGCAGAATAGTGTATCTATTCATCCTACTAGAGGAAGACTAGATCAGCCTAAGGAATAGACCTAACATTTCAAAACTTCCAGAGATGGTTAATGTAGAAAAGAGGTAGAAATAAGCTAACCATGGTGAAGCAGGACGATGCCCAAGTTCAAGGCCAGACTATGATACATGTTACATATTGCCATCCCTTCTGGATCTAGGCTAAAAGATTGATCTATGTATGGAAAGAGAGAGAGACAAAGAGAGACAGAGACAGTGACAAAGACAAAGACAAAATGTAATTATAGTGGGGCTCTTTGGGGGACAAGAGGTGGGGAGAAAGAGGGAAAATAATGATAGTCAATAAAGTTCAGCATTCTAATTACAAATGTGAATGGAATAATAGTAATAAGTCTTTCTAATAAAAGTCAACCATGTTAATGATGAAGCAGAAAAGGCATTTCTGTTAAAAATCTGTAATGGAATTAAAACACAAACAAACAAAAAGAAACGGAAGCTCAGAAAGAATTCAGGGAAAGAAGACACATTGGTGGATGTTTTTGCCAGTAGTGAGAATATTACTGACTGATGGGCCGGTTCTCCCAGCTGTAGGGGACTGTGGACTTCAGGCAAGTATCATAGGCTGACCTCCATGGTGGTGAAACTGGAAATGGGAGTTTCTATTTTCTTTGAATATTTTGACCTAAACACACACACACACACACACACACACACACACACACACACACACACACACACACACACACACACACACACACACACACACACACACACACACACACACACACACACACACACACACACACACACACACACAGAAAGCCATATGTTTCCTAAAGATATAAAAATATACTTTTTTCATAATAAGAAACTAAGGTCAGTGCAATAACTCTGAAGAAAACTTAGAGCCACAAGCTTTTATTCAAGGCCTTGACTGGATATTCATACTTTCATTACATGGTTGGGTGGATTTGTGTACATGGATGATCCAGGCTGGGGAATCAAGTACGTAGCATGATAGTTACACACAATTTTTGACTGAGCTGAATTGTTCTGGCCTCTATGACCCCGATCCTTCTCTACCACCATTAGGGTCTTTGGAAATAGTAATATGTATTGAAATATCAGTAAAAATTGGGTTCTGGAAATCTATGTATGTATGCATGCATTTGTATATCTGCTCTAGGGCTGGGGTTTTACTTAGGAATCCATAGATACACATGTGATTATTTCATTCTACAAATCCTTCATGTACTTTAAATTCTACTTAAGAATTTTGCTTATCTAGCCTGTATATATTTAAGATTTTGATATACATAAACAGTGCACAGAAAGCTAAATAGTTAAAATATCCACCCCATCAGTTATATGTGCATATGTGGGGTGAGGACACTTTGTGCCCACTTTGTTAGCAAATGGCATGTTTACAGCACAGTGTTATTATTAACTGCAGTCATCTTGCTGTATACAAGAGCTCTGGAAACTTTCATCGGGTATCCTGGTGACCTGCTGACCATGCTACTCTCTGCTGCTATGAATTTTATTTTTTTCATTCTAGGTCTATGTGGGATCAGGAGTATTTTTCTTTCCTTTTTTTTTCTGGCTTTCACTTAGCATAATGTCTTCAAGTCCATCTATGTTACTTACTGCAAGTGGCAGAATATTTTTCTTTCTAAGGTAAAATACTATTCCATTACATATGTAACATATGCTAAATGATGGTGAAGATTTCTATCTCTTGAATGTCTAAGAGAGTCAGTACATTAAAGGGGACAATGCAAAAACTCAAGTCCCATCTTTCCACTCTAAAGATTATACAGATAATACACTGTATAATGTCTCCCCTAAACAGCATACATATATACATCTATGTATACATATACATGATATCCAACTGACTTGATACCTTCCTATCCAACTCATCTTCACATGGCAGTCTTTTTATAAATCATTTCATCAACATTTTTAACTGAGCCTGGGGACAATATCCTGGACTGACCCTAGGTGAGTCTGCAAACAAAGGAAAATTCGAAGTATTTCCTTTGTGTTAAATAGAAAATTCTTAGGATCACAGATGCCAGGTTGAAGACAAACAAGAGAAAAAGAAATCCAACCAGGAAATGAGATTTTAACAAATTAACTCACCCTGATGACTCATCCCAGATGCATTAAGTTTTCACATTTAACAACGTCTTCATTGAAAACACTAAATACCTTCTGTCTCTTGCAGATGAGTTAATGTAGTCTTAAAGCTTTAAAGTCCACGTTTCCTAATTCTTTTGTTTGGAAATAAATAACCTTTCTGTTTCACTGGCATGGACTTGAGAATGTAATTTCTTTGCCCAAGTGGGAGGAAGAAACTGAAAATAAAATCTAAAATGTAACTCTCTGCTTGTGAAATATTCTGTGGGTCACAGAAGGTTGGATCTGGGGATGAACCGCCACTACTGGACCCATTCTTGGGGTTCTTTTTAGGATTAAGTTCTTTGACTCTTCAGCCAAATCTCAGGTTTTCTCTAAAGCAGAGTTCAACGTGCGAAGCTGAAATGGGAAATACCTGTCCTTCCCAATCAGGAGTCTGAGAAAATGCCCCCACAGGGTCGAACCAAGGCCTTGCCATCTCTTCCCACACTCTTCCCTTAACACTTTGTTTTTTAAGTAGAAACATGCTATTTGGTTTATGCAAAAATATGTGGTCTTGCACATTTTGGTTACTTCAAGGAAGAACAAAGGAGATTTACCAACAATCTGTACAAATATAGGGAAATAATGAGGGATCATAGAAGGGAGATGAGACTGCCCATGCTTTGGTGATCCCCTGGACCAAACTATCCAGGCAAAGTCAGGTCATGAATGTAGTAGAGCCAAGAACAGGATCCAACTTCAAGATATGATTCCAATCCTATCCAATCACGATGTCTGGTATGTGGGTGAGGGACTTCATCCCTTGAGCTCCAGTGTCTCCTTCAAGTGATGGGTCGATCCATAGATTGAATGGATGCAGACTTCAAGGACACAACAGAATAGATTTGGCTACAACTGTTCATGTCATATAGTGAGCTATGTTGGCAGCTCCAAGCCCGACCCTGAGATCATTTAGTCTTTTGTTTTGTTCAGAATTCTCTGAACTTTGTATCTTAACAGGTGTCTTCCAAATGGGTTCCCATGCATCTTTTCCAATTTCTACTGCTGCTCTGCCCTGCAGTGCATGCTGGTTTTGCAATTCTGGCTGCCCTTCTGATTACCACAGGCCAGTGAGTGTGAGTACAAGTGCTGAGATTCACTTCTGTGCTACAGCACAGGGATATCCTACATGGTGTCTGCTTTACTGGGCTCCATCTTGCAGTGAGGATGATATGGGGTCTGTATCATCATGGTTTGCATCCAAGCATCAAGAGAGGTGTAAGATAAGTGAGATTTAATCTTTGTTTTTTTTAAGCCACTGACACTTGGAAGGACAGGGCTGTTTTTGCAGCCAACTGTACTCATACTCAATGATGAATGTCAGAATTTACAAACCAGCCTTCTTGCTAAACCCAATGAAAAGTCCAAGAACAGCTCCAAATGATCATGGAGGGTTCTTTTGATTCTCCTCTCTCAACCTCCTAAATAGTAGGAGTATAGACATATGACACTAGGCCTGACCAGCCATAAATTCTTTTAAGAATCCAAAAATATTTCAATTTTTCTCTCCCATCGACATCACAGTTCAAAGCCAGCCTGTGCAGGAAAGTCCAGGAGAATCTTATCTCCAATTAACCACTAGAAAACCAGAAGTGGAGCGGTAGCTCAAAGTGGTAGAGTGCTAGCCTGAGCAGAAGAGCTCAGAGACAGCGCCCAGGCCCCAAGTTCAAGCCCCATGACTAAAAAATATTTTTTTTAAAAGCCCTCTAGCCCTCAGCACAGAAAATAGGTTTTCAAGACCCTCCCAAAAGGTCCAGTGCAATTATGTAATATATTCAAAGATGAGGTCACTTGCAATAGGATTTCACAGCAAAGAGGAAAGTCTAACTTCATTGTGTCTGCACACTAGACACAATGTCTGTGCCTCAAGTTAGATGAGCTGGCACAGTACCACTCAAGCCACTTGGCCTGTCCCTTTTTTGTGTTGGTTATTTTCAAGACAGGTTGCTATGATGAGACTGGCTGGGTCTGCAGTCCTCCTATTTGCTCTTTTCTTTGTGGCTGAGATGACAGGCATATGCTATTTCACCCACCTAAGGTTAACTTAACTCTCTTTTTCCTTCCCTCTTTATCTTTCTCCCTTTTTGTCTTCCTTTCTTTTTGTTTTTCTCTTTTTGTTTCTTTCTTGTTCTCTCCTTCCTTCCTTTTTCTCTTTCTTTCTCTCCCTCCCCTCTCTCTTTCTCTTTGACTCTTTTTTCCTTCTTTCCTTCTTTCTTTCTTTCCTTCTTTCTTTCTTCTTTCTCCTTCCTTCCTTCCTTCCTTCCTTCCTTCCTTTCTTTCTTCCTTCCTTCCTTCCTTCCTTTCTTCCTTCCTTCCTTCCTTCCTTTCTTTCTTTCTTTCTTTCTTTCTTTCTTTCTTTCTTTCTTTCTTTCTTTCTTTCTTTCTTTCTTTCTTTCTTTCTTTCTCCTCTCTCTCATTCTCTTTCTTCCTTTCTAATCTCCCTCCCTTCCTCTTCTCTCTCTCTCATTCTCTCTCTCTCTCATTCTCTCTCTCTTCCTTTGGCATTTACCTTCTTCTGCTAACACTGGAGACAGCCACGGGAGATAGCAGAACAGGAATGAGCTAACATGTCATCTGTCTGGCATGATTATGAGGTGGATTGCAGTTGGTACAACTATGAGGACTATCAGGGCATCTCCCAGTCTGTTGAGCTCTGTGTGTGCCTCCACTAGTAATGGCTGAGGAAAACTGTTTGAGCCACAGGCAACAACGAAGTGGGTAAGAAATTGATCAGCATTGATCAATTCTGTTTGGCCAAATGGAAGTGCTTTCTTTTAACGATGTTCTGGTAAAGTGTTTTATGGGTAATGAAGGACATGTATGCACATCTACTACTCCCATCACATAATACGATCCTTGTCTATCTGTTCTCTCCCATTATCCTTTGCAGAAAGTTCTCAACTCACAAATAATACAATACAGTAGGTTGCCTAACTGGATCACTGTCTGTAATGATGACATTCACCCACCAGCATCATCTTTCAGTAGCTCTGGATAAGCCTTTTTCTCCTAAGTAGTTGTCTAGGCCTGGGAGGCTTTACTATATTCTTTCTTTCTGCTCAGTCCTGTGTGGCTTGCTTAGGGGCAGCAGAGGAACTGTGAATGGGCTCATTAAACAACTTTATTACCTGATACGGATGGAATTCTATGATTACCATGACATCAAAATGACTGAGGGCTCAGAGCCAAATTGGGTGAGATGGTGGTCAGCAGTCTGCTATTCCCATAATTCTATCTGTGCCTGTAAATGGACACACAGAAGGCTGAGCTGTTAAGTAGATACACATGACTGGCTCAATAGACTGTCTAGTGACTTTTCTCTTAAGCACTCAATTTATTTGTTTAACTCATAAGTGGGTGGCATATGTTTAATATAAACACAATATTTTTTAAAAAGAACCAAATTTATTGAGCATTTATTACAGGCCTGACATATGCCAAGCCTTTTGCATATAGTAACTCATCGGATCTTCACAGCCAACCCTGTGATTGGCTCTGTGGTAGAGAGAAGGACACTAGGAGAGGTGGAGAAGCCAGCTTCTTTCGCATTGCTATTTTGAGCCTGTCTCACTAATCCTGGGCTTTTCATTGTGGAGGCGTTTATTATATCAGGTAGATGTTCTGGTCTTTATTGGCTTCAAATACACATAAAAATAATCATTTTTTCTCCATCTCATTGTGATTCTGAACTGTGGTATTAGGCAAACAGAAGGCTAATCTTGGCCATCAAACTTGGCACCTACAGCTCTTGTTTGGCAACTCAGAAAGGAATATACTGGTAGAAGATGGAATGAGGCTAATAGATCATACTGAGAAAAGGTGAAATGTGCTTGCAGTGAAAGATGAGACATGATTATCATAAATGAAGTAATAATCATGGAGGAACTTAAGGAAAGTCTCAGTGCTACCATTGGAGAGCACAAGCCAGCAGGCCCTTTGGCCTGAAAGTAAATACCAGTAAACTTCCATCTCAACACTGCAGCTCGACCATTTCATTTGTCATTTCCAAAGAACCTCTGAGGTTTCTGCCTTCTTCCCATCTTTGTGCTTGCAGTTGGTTTTAATCAGAGACAATGTGCTGATTCAGCTCCTTGGCTGAATTTATTCAGCTGGTGCAAAGATTCTGTGACAGGGTTGCATTTACAATTTTATCACTGCCTCTTGAACCTGAATAATTTATCACGTTCTTTCCAGCTCTCCCCTCTCCCCAGTCCCTTGGCCGTTATCATCTTCCAGATCCTGAGTGAGTGAAGTTCTTGCTGTAATAATCAAACTTATTGGGGATGTGTCTGCTTTTTCTCATAGAATTCAGATACTCTCTGTTTTTCTGTCAAGACATGGTCTGGAGGAATGTTTTTTCATACTAATTCAGCTTAGATTTGTTAGAGATTTCTTTTCAAAGATATATATATATATATATATATATATGCATATGTATTCTGAAAAAAACCTTGATGATTAAATTAATATTCCAAAAACCTAATATCTTTCACAAACTCTTTTTTTAAATGAAAAGACCAAAAAATGATGTTAGACTCCAGAGAGATAATCTCCTACACCCCACATGTCTGAGGAATTGCCCTACCTTGGGCAATTTCTCTGTTCAAATGTGGGAACAGCAGTCCTGATAGAACTAGCAAATTATGTTCACAGAGAGAAATGCTTTCCCAGCATGCCAGCAAGAGATTATTGCTCCTCTCCACATGTACTTGCTCAGGCATATGTGGGTGTATCTGACCTGAATGAAATCAGTGCATCCTTTTGTCAGTGAAGACAAAACTGGAATGAGCAAAGAACAAATGCATGTCTCTGCATGGACATAGTATATGATATTTGGCATACATGAATGTCTCCTTACATTGGAGGAGGTAAAATGTAATTGCTATCTGGTGTGCACAAGTCGAAGAAGCTGCTCAATTTCCTACAATGCACAGTGTGTCTCTATACAACAAAGAAAGACCTGATCCAAAATATCAATGGTACTGAACCCTGGACTCTGCTCTTTGTCAAAGGGAAGTTCTTTGGAGCTTATGTGCTAGAGGCTCATGCCTTTAATCCTAGCTATATGAGAGGCTGAGACTGGGAGGATTCAGGCTATCCTGGGCAGAAAAAGTCTATGAAACTCCATCTCCATGGAGGAAAGCTGGGCATGGTAGCATATGCCTGTAATCCCAGCAGTGAGGAAAAGCCTAAAATGGGTGACCAATGCCTCAGGCATGCGCCACAACAGAAAACAAGACCCTATACGAAAAGTGAGGAACAGAGTGGAAGTGTGGCTCAGTGGTAGAGCACCTGCCTGATCATTGTGAGGCCTGAGATCAAACACCTGTACTAGAAAGTTTGATTGTCCTTTAAAAAGAGAAAACAAATAAGGGACCCATTAGCTGCACTGGACATTGATGAAAACGAACTAAGCAACTCAAGGGCAGGCATGGGAGGGAGGGAAGGAGAGGGAAAGAGGGAACTGCTTACACTAAGCACAAGGGAAGAAATGTATGTATCACCATGTGTGGAAGAATAGTTGTATTGTCAAAGCTCATAGAATTCACAAACATTATAGACCATGATAACGACAATTTGCCTTGTGAAGGTTAAAATGTGTTTGTGACTTTAAGTATCACTATCCCCCAATACTGTGAAATTTGTGAAATTTATGTAATCACTTCATGTCAAGAAAAATTTATTTAAAAAATAAAAAAAGAGAAAGAAAGGAAGAAGGAAAGAAAAAAGGTCTTTTGGTATTTCAATGCTTGTGAATTTTTGCATTTTTCTCTGCACTAGCATTACTTAATACATACTTAGATTATAAATTAATATTAATAATATTATAGGTTTCACATGGAAAGCAGGGTGGCGGCAGAATATCTTATGTTTAAAATGATAATATGTAATATAAAACATGAAAGGAGCTGACTTAATCTTGACTCTGCAATTCACCAATTTTGTGATCCTGAGCAAATAGTTTTACCCTTTCAGACCTCACGTACTGTCTGTGAGATGGAGCCTTTCCCCTCCCCCCCCCAACTTCAAATATTTGTACACATGGTTTTCAATTTAACATGTCCGTTTAAGTAGACAATTCTTCTTGATCAGAGTCACCCCTCCCATCATTCTCCCCCATCCTGTCTGTTTCCTCTGAGATGGAGATGTTAGTATCAGTTGAGATAATGTATGCAAAGGGCTTTCTGCACCCACCCATCCCTCTGTAAATGGTACTGGTTTTTATTCTTTGAAGAGTACTTTTGGTTCAGGGACAATTAGGCATGGTGATTCCTCACTGGCTTCACAGGCTTGGCTTATGTGTTGGGTGGTTTTACCATGTTAATGTTCCTGGATGGAGGAGTATCCAGGAGGCAGGAAAAGCATTATTTGGAGTGTGACTGGAGTACATTTCCAGAGGAGGCTTAGCCAGTGTGTCTACGTGGTCTAAGTGGCCAGACCTACCCTCTCCGTGGCAGGCACCATTGTATTGTCCAGGCTCCAGAAACTACAAAGCCCAGGAACCTGCTCATCTCCTGCCTGGGGCCTTAGATGCCCAGACTCTCTGATATTTGGACTATGAGACTTAGTTCAGCAGTCCTTCTCTGGGACTGACTTTCAATATCAAGCTCAGTGATATATTGTTGATGTATCTGGTTCTTAGGCCTTTGGAATTAGACTGGGTCGTGGTCCTGCCATGACAGGTTCTCCAGCTCATAAACAGCCTGCCATGAGATTTCTCTGCTGCCCTAATCACAGGAAACAATTTCCTGACACAGCCCCTCTCGTGCATCTCTTTGCAGATCTACTGCTTCTGTCTCCCTGATCACTTGGTAAAGGGGGACTCCAGGATCATCTCTGGGTGTCAGTCGATGTCTATACTTGCCATCATTGCTTCTGGGTCCAAGAAAGAAATGAAATCATTGGTAGAAAAGGAGGAATGTAGCCAGGGGAGAGAAACCTTGGTGCAGTGCTCTTTAAAGAGCTGTGGAGAAGCAGGGGCAGCAAAGAAGAGCCTTTCAACAACACACTCATGTCCCTATGGTCTAAGATTCCAGTAGTGGGAGACTGATGGAGAAACAGAGTCAATATGGTGGTGGTTTGGGAAATGAACCAACCAACAAACAAAGCCATTTTCAATGAGCAACAATCACTCCTCAGTTCAACCTCTTTGCTGTCTGTCATCAACTAAAGCTGAATGACGGCTCCCTTGGGCATCTAGGCAAACACTCATGTGAACCATGTCTGATTGGTGAGGGTGAAGGACAGTCAGTAATCAATTTGTCCTTGGGCTTAACCTTACACCAGGATAATTATAGACAACTTAAGGGATAATTGCATAGATAAATGAGATGGGGGGAATGCCACTTGTCTGGTTAGCACTGGCTAATATGTATTCTGTATTGAGAGAAGATGATGGAATGAACTCTGAAATGTTATTTTTATAAAGAATTATTATTGGTGTATAATTCACAAGGGAGACATGCCTTAGTTGGTATTTGGATTATGTAAACATAATAGGGGATGAAAATTAATCCAAGCATCTATGGTACTTGGAAGAAAGGATGATGCTAGATTTAGACCTGCGTGCTGAGCTAAATGATATTGTCCATATTCCATGTAAGAATTTAGGTTTCTTCATTTGGATAAAGGAACAAACAAAACACTAACACAGACAATAAACAAAGACTGTAAAAGGGCTAGGAAGATTTGAAAAAAGAACTAAATAGGTAATAAAATTGAAAACAAAATTGTCAAAACAAAATGCTTCATGTATTTTAGACTTCAATTAAGGGATTATTGTTGGACTGGAACATATGTGTTATGAATTGCCCGAAAGATAACACAAAGTAAAAGAAAGTAGCAACCACGGTAAAGGAGATGGAGACAGAATGAGAATACTAACATACCACAAAATTATCGATGAAGATGAGCCAACCTTTGAAGAAATAATGACAAAGAGATTTTAAACCCAGATTAATAGACAACGTTTAAACACAAACCAAGTGCAATGCATACTAATAGAGACAAATTAAAAAATATTTAGATTGAGATACAATATGTTAAATATCTAGTCCCTAAAGATAAAATTCAGCAAGAGAGAAGGTGCAATAAATACGTTGAAAATTAAAACTTTTGAACTTACCCTGTAATCTCAGGTATTCCGGAGGCAGAGATAGGAGGATCAAGGCTAGCCCGGACAAAGTTAGCCCCAAACCCTACCTGACACATTCCAACAAAGCAAACACTAGGAAATGGGTACTTGAACGGTAAAGGATAGAGTCAAGGGGAAGGGTGAAGACAAATGGGAGCAGATTGCAATAATAAATTCAGTGCAGATCCTACAAAATCAAAAAAATTGAGGAGAGGGATAGGATTGGGAGTGAAAGGAAAAATTATAAAATGAGTTACAACATCATCAGGATGTATCGTGTTCATAAACGGATTTGTTGAATGGTAACTCCTTTGTATAACTACTTAAAGATAATTTGATTTAAAAAAAAAAAGCCTATGAAAAATCTGGGTGCTGGAGGCTCACACCTGTAATCCTAGCTACTCAGGAGGCAAAGATCTGAGGATCACAGTTCAAAGCCAGCCCAGGCAGGAAAGTCCATTAGACTGTTATCTCCAATAAACCACTAGAAAACCAGAAGTGGCGCTGTGACTCAAGCGGTAGAGTGCTTGCCTTGAGCTGAAGAGTGCAGGGACAGCGCCCAAGCCCAGAGTTCAAGCCCTAGGACTGACAATAAATAAATAAATAAATAAATAAGGAGTTTAGGGAAGGACTCAAGTGGTAGAATCCTTATCTAGCAAGCTTGAGGCTCTGCATTTAATTTCCAGTGCTGCAAAGAGAAAAAAGATAAAAAGGAGAAAAGTAAGAGTTTCAGAAGACTTCCTCCAGCAACCAATAGTCAGAGCAGTAAGATTTTCAGAAATCTAAAAAGAAGGACAATTGTTGATCTAAAATAGTATCCTAAGCAATACAACCTTTGCCAGAACCAGGACTGAATAGGGCAATTTGATACAAACTTAAAGAGAATTCACCATGACCTTGACTAAAATGTTTATAAAGGACATATACTTCAGGAAGTGGGAAAATATTTTCTGGAAGGAATATCTAAAAAACAAAAAGGAATAGTGAACAAAATCATTGACAAACATGAAGAAGAATTTAAACAGCTGGTTGACAGCCACATTTTCATATTGGTCAGCTAAGGTAGAATCTAATTTAGATGCCTGGATAGATTCCAGACATAAATATTGGTAAAAGCTCTCCAGATAAATCTAATATGGATCTATGCAGAAAGTCATCAAAATAGATAAATATGTGTAAGGAGATTCATACATACCTAAATGTATACATTTTATTATGTACATATTATACATATTATATGTATCTGTATATTATAATAGTGATAACTGGAAAGCTTAAAGAAGGTGTATGTAAAAATAGTAGACGTCAAACCAGGAGGTAGATGTTAAAGATAACATGTATGAAGATCATTGCTTTGTTTACAAAATTTGAAGTGTGAATGAATGTTTGAAGCTAATTAGGCATGGTTATTTTTCAGTGAATTTTAGTAACTGAAAATGTTAGTTTAGTAACTTTAGTAACTGAAGAAATAGTGAGCTAACACAATACCACACACATGCACACACACACAAATCCCAAATAATAGATGAAATAAATACAGCAATAAAATTTAACAAAACAGAAAATTAAATTAATTTAAATTAAAATTGATTAAATGGAACAACAAATCATCAATTCTTCTTTATTTCTCCTTTATTAACATTTTCAAAGAACCGACTTTTGCCAAAATGGATTGAAAAAGAAATGACACAGATAAAAATATTGAAAACCAAAAGGGAGCAGCACATCTCCAGGCATATTCAATATACAAAGCAATAATAGGAAAAGCACAATGTGGAAAACAATGCGGTAATAAATTCAGGAATTTGGATGAAATAAATTCTCTCAAAAAGCTATTTATCAAAACTGATTCAAGAAGAAGTAGAAATCCTGGGGATTTCTATAAAAACGTGAAAAATTCAATCCAGACTTAACAAGTCATCCCTGGAAGGAAGAAGCAAAGGTCCAAATGCTTTTACAGGAGAGTTTTTCGAGATGCAATGTTTTATTTTTGCAGAAAAGCATTTGCCTTTTATTTTTGGTTGTTATCTTTAAGTAGTTGTACAAAGGAGTTGCTATTAAACAAAGCAGTTTATGAAAACAATGCATCTTGATTGATGTTCCCCTTTCAACATTCTCACCTGCCCCCTCCCGACCCACCTCTCCCCTTACTTTTCTCAATTTTTCAATATACATATTGCATTCTTGGCTTCATTTTCCCTCCCACCCACTTCTCTTCATCCATCTACTCTTCTCCCCTTGACCCCACGCCACCTTTTCCAAGTATCCATTTCTTGGTGCTTATTTTGTTGGACTTTGACTTTGCCTTTCTAAGGAATTACATTATTTGACTTCCCCCCTTGAATCTACCATATTTCAGTTAATATATTTGTCACCATTTGCATAGCACCCAATGTACTTACTTACTGAAGGTTTATCAGCTAATTCTAGCTTCTATATATGAGAGAAACTATGCAACCTTTGTCCCTCTAGGTCTGGTTTACATCACTTAATGTAATTTTTTCCAAGTCTTTCCATTTCTTCACAAATGGCACAAGATGCAATTTATAATAATTAGCAATGAGTGTAGCATACATTTCAACAACCAGCAGATATCGATAAGTGTAGATACATACACGCTGATGTGTAAGTCTTAAGCTTTCAAAGCTTTCAAGAAAATAATTGTTTTAGTAATAGGAAGACATCATTTATAAATTATAAAGGGGGAAAATTCTGAATTTACCCAATGAGTACAATTTAATCTCAATTTCAAATTCAGAGGTTGCATAGTTTCCCTGTTTCATGGTAGCTAGAATGCACCTATGAATCTTCAAGTAAACATACTGGGTAATAAGGACCAGGTTACAAATTAATTAACTGAAGTGTAATACTCTGGGGAGAGCACAAACAGTATAATCCTTTAAAAAGACTAAGTCAAAGCCCCCCAAAATAAGTACCAGGAAATAGGTACTTGCAAGAGGGAAGAATGGGGGAGGGGTAGAAGAAATATAAGGGCAGGGGTGGGTTGAAGGGGGTGAAGATGTTGGAGCAGTGATACAGATCAAGATGTATTGTACACATAAACTGCTTTGTTAAAAGGCAAAAAATTAATATGTAACCTAAAATTAAGATATGTTAGAGAAGGGGTGGATTGGGAGGGGTGGGTGAGAATGTTGAAAGGGATGATATCGATCAAAGTGCACTGAATTCATAAACTGCTTCAGTGAATGCCAACTCCTCTGTACAGTTATTATTATTTTTGGTCAGTCATAGGGCTTGAACTCTGGGCTTGGGCGCTGTCCCTGCGCTCTTCAGCTCCGTACAATTATTTAAAGATAATAAAAATATTCAAAAACCTCACAATAAAGTAGTATATTAAACTCATTTATGATACACCATAATAAAGTTTAGTGTAGAAAACAATAGTGGTTTCACAACAGAAATTCAGAAATGTAATTTATGAGACAGGTGTGGTCGTTCATACCTGTAATCTCAGCTACTTGGAAGGCTGAAATGGGGAAGAATGTGTTTCTCAGGAAGTCCAGGCAAAAAGTTCTTGAGATCTCTTCTCTCCCAATAGAAGCAGGGTGCCATGGTGCACACTGGTCCTCTCAGCTATGTGGGAAGCTTAAAAGGAATATCGTGGTTCCTCTGGTTTCCCAGGCAAAAACTAAAACTATCTCACATACAGTGAAAGCAAAGAGATGGTAAGCATCAGGCCTTGAGTTCAAACTCACGCACCTAAAACAGAAAGAAAAAAAAAAAAGAGAGAAAGAAATGCTGTCAGTGACACAAACTAATCATAGGGAAACTGTATATAATCATTTAAACAAATACCAAAAATGACATATATTTCAAAGATTTAAATGAACATTTATATAAATACATATCCACTTGTATACATGTATATAATTATATGCTGTATAAATGGCCTTCTATAATTTTATAAGTATATTTTTAGTATGTATAATTTTTACATATAATATAAGGCTATATAAATACATAGAATTAGGTATAAATTGTGTTTAAATACACATTAGTACATAAATACATACATTACTCACACATATACTGTTATATGGTATTGATGTATATCATCATATCAATCTGTAAATACATATATAGATATATGGTAGGACAAATTCAGTTATTGGGGGCTTTCATTTTGGGACAGTCTCACCTATTCATAGCCCTTTGTTCTTCTATACAAATTTTAGAGTTAATTTGTCAAGTTTATTTTAAAAACTCCCTCTTATGGGAATTATACTGGATATATAAATCCCTTAGGAAAAAATGCACATCTTGACATTATTTAGGGTTTCCATTCATTTAGATTATTTTCTGTTAAAGAAACCTGAGGGGCTGGGAATTTGGCTTAGTGGGAGAATGCTTGCCTAGCATGCATGAAGCCCTGGGTTGGATTCCTCAGTACCACATAAACAGAAAACACTGGAAGTGGTACTATGGCTCAAGTGGTAAAAGCTTACGGACAATGCCCAGGCCCTGAGTTCAAGCCCCAGGAATGGTAAAAAAAAAAAAATCTGAAAATAGAACATATCTTTATACTAACTATTTTTGAGGTAGCTAAGTATTTCTTGAATAAGATAGAGAAATTCTAGCTGCAAAACAGTGATTACCTAGAGTGCAAGGCCCTGAGTCCCAATCCTGCTACCAGCAACATATACCCAAAAAGATGAATACATTTGACTGAAAGAAAAATAGGAGTTCTCTTTTATTAACGATATCATAAAGTGAGAATCGAGCCATATACTATGGAAAGATATTTTATTAAGTCAAGAAACAGCAAATATTCAGTCCCTGAATTAAAGAATAAATGCAAATAGCTAAAAAAATCTAAATGATAGAAAAGTAGGCAAATGATTTGAACTAGCTTCTCACAGAAGAAAAAATTGAAATGTCAAATAAGCACACTAAATTTTTTATTTGATGAATCCAGAAAGTACAAACTAAGATGAAAATTAAACCTTGTTTGTAACTTGAAATTTTCAAAGTGTCTGATCGAGGAGGAACTAAAATGGAATTGATAAATTATAGGTAAGTGTCTAGTATGACTCAAAGTAGTATGACTACTTTGAAAAAACAGTTATTCCTTCTAAAATTACATATTTGCATACCTGTAGGCCCATAAATTTTGCTTTAGGCAGAGAGTCTAGAAAAATCCTTGCATATGGGTACTAGGAGATGTTTGAGAACATTCAACGCAGCATTACTCATAATAGAACAAATGTAAGTATGTAAATGTACACAGATTAAAATGTATATTCATTTGCTCCATTTTTGTACAGTACAATAGTGATTGATTTTCAGCTATAGGAAGCACCAAAGATCAAGCTCGTATATACGTACAATGTTATGTGGGAAAAGTCAGAACATTTGGTGATGCATTGCCATTTTCATCCAGTTCAGCAGTTCACAAAAGGGTATAACCTTTTTTGATGGCTATATATGTAATAAAATTAGATACACACAAAACACAACAAAGGAGGAGGCAACAATGCTGGATAAGAAATATACTCATTACCTTGCTCATGTAACTGTAACCCCTTTGTACAGTATTTTCACAATAAAAAACTTAATTTAAAAAAACAACCAGGAAATTAGAGCCACTGAATGATTACCTCTGGGAGATAAGAAGAAATACACAAGGTGATAGAATGAAGTTCATAATGGCCTCACTTTTAAATTGAAATGGAGGTACAAGAATTTAGTTTGCTACTATCAACTTTCTTTATAAGCCATTAGACATATGGAAGTGTGTTTGTAAGGAAATAATGAGAACTGTGTTCCTGACAAGTGAAATTGTTAGGGATCCTACTTTCTTCTAAGTTTGTACTATCTCTCTTTGATGAAATTAAACAGATTAGATTTCAGTGTAATATTGCTAGACATTAAGAATGTGAATGGGCTCCAGTAATCTGAAGTAAATGATTAAAATGGGAGCTTCTTAATGTTTCAGTGATAGGATTGTACAAGCAGTACGTGACTTCTGATAATCCACACCTTGATATTACTCTCTTGAGTATAAACAGCCCATGTCATGCTCGTAACCAACACAATATATGAAAGGTATTCAGGTGTTACTCTCTTGATGAGATCATGTAATACGGTGAAGGCTCTGGAATGTCTTTCCTGTGACTCTTTCTCACGAAGACTCTGCTTAGTACCTTGGAGGAAGTTCTTCTCTTTGCAATCATGTTGTCAACTGCCTGTGCAATGTAGTAGGGAACTTCCAGCAGCTTCAACAACCTGAGGACCACAAAGCCCATAAAGATTTGGACCTAACTCATACAGACTGAAGAAATGCATTCTAGCCTCAAGTCATGGCTCATTCCTATAGTCTCTTGGAAGGTTAAGCCACCCTGGATCACGCCTAGTGAGTCTGCAGACTGGTGGGAGCCTGAAAAGAAGGCCCAAGCAAACAATTGTGGAATTTTATGATAATTGTGACATATTAAATGTGTGCTATTTAAAAACTGTTGGGTTTGGAGTGATTTGTTAAGGCAGCAGTAGAAAGCCAATGTATGGGTGTGTCCATCCATCTTTGTATTTCCAGCATAACAAGGTGCTTAACTTGTGTTAAGAATACTTAACTTGTGCTGTGCACTGGTTCTGGTCCTGAGGCTTGAACTCAAGGCCTAGGCATTGTTCCTAAGGTTTTCTTTTTGTTGTTGTTGTTGTTTGTTTTTAAGGTTGACACTCTATCCCTAAGCTACAGCTCCACTTCTGACTTTTTGCTGGTTAATTGGAGATAAAAATCTCACAGATTTTCCTGCCTGAGATGGCTTTGAACTCCAAAACTCAGATCTCAGTCTCTTGAATAGCTAGGATTACAGTAGACTTGAAACATAGGCCTGGCTGAGAGGGCCCTGTCTTAGAAGGTGATGGAATGAAGCCAGATCTTGGTAATGCCATGGGCATTACCAAGGGGGGAGGGAAGAAAAGACCTGGGCTGGGCTTTTTTTCCCCTCCCCTAGCCTATAACAACACGTAGAGAAAAGAAATGAATGATAACTACTTCCTTACTAAGAAATAAAGGAGAGTGAAGTTTGAGAGCCCTCTCTTTTATCCCTGCTTGCCCAGGGCTTAGGAGAGGACCTAGCAATTCTTTACTTATAATTTTGCATACATTTTAAAATGGGTCTCATAGACTCCATAACACAAAACTTGGCTCCAACCTCCTCTGGTAAGCCAGAGAGAATAAAGAGCCTAAGGGCTCCCTTTTGGACCTGAAGAACACCCAATACAATGTTTGAAAATAAATACAGAAGTAAATGCTTAAATTATATTTCTGAGTTCCTCAAGTATTACATACATACCTCAAGTCTGAGCCTTCATTATTCACTCATGCTTAAAACTTGACTTACTGGTTGTGGACAATTATTTATACATTGTTACAGTATATAATTTTCACTCATTGATTGTGTACTTTAGTCTGTGTGTGGTTAACCCCTTTGTGTCAGATAAATTATACCAAATATTCAGGGTTTCTTTGTGCTTTTGTCCTGTGGTTTCTCTGTGTCTGATAATTTCTTGAGGAATTTTATAGAGAGACAACAGTTTATGTCATATAATCTACTGAGGTCCTGTCTAGGTCCCAGTTCTTAAGATTATTCTCTTCAATATTTATCAATGAATCACTTGTTTTGTGAAGTGACAATATCTCTCTTAGGTCTTATTGGTATCAAGGGATGATCTAGAACAAGTTCAAGTAAAAGACAAAGACTCCAATCTCAAAATCTTTAAAGAAGTAGTAATAATATTGTATTGGATGCATCTTGTTATATCTGGGTTTCTTCTCTTTCTTTCTTTGATTCACTTATTATTGGTTGCCTACTATTTTTCCTGGCCTGCTGGACCTAGTGTGTGGAGGTTTACTTTTGGTTTCCCTTATAACTATATCTTCTCACAGAAGAGATAGACAATTAAAGACCACACACTCTTGCCAGGTGCTGGTGGTTCACACCTGTAATCCCAGCTATTCAGGAGGCTGAGATCTGAAGATCCCTGTTCGAAGCTTTGACAGCTTTGACAGAGAAGTCCATGAGCTGTTATCTCCAGTTAGCCACCAAATGCCAGAAGTAAAACTGCAGCTGACATGGTAGAGAACCATCCTGCAGTGAAAAAACTAAGGGAAACCACATACACACACACACACACACACACACACACACACACACACACACACACACACACACACACACACACACACACACACACACACACACACACACACACACACACACACACACACACACACACACACACACACTCCTTCACAATGATTTAGTGAAAGCATTTGAATAAGACCAATTCTAGAAAAAAATATCTAGGCGTTGTTCCCTCCATCTCCTCTACCTCCTCCTCTGTTTTCTCATGTCTGACATCCCTTGCTTGTCATGTCCTTCCTGCCATTTCAGTCAAGAAGTGTCACTAAACTTCTGTACCTGGGAAGCAAGTAAATGACCCTATTTTACTCCTGAAGCCACAAGCCCCTGTCCCCATTCCTTTTAGTTTCTGGGTTGCTGCACACATGACTTATGACCTTGCCAGCTTGACATTTACCCATTAGATCCAAGTTCAAATCCATGGCCAATTTTTCTCAACTCAGGGCCAGGATTCTTGGAATTGTATCTTACAGGCACCTGTGCTTCACTTCCCAGGGTCTTGAGTCATACACCTATTCTAAAGAGACTGTCTGCTTCCACTTGTATTTCTGTAATGCAAATGATTATGTACCCTTGACACAGGGGAAGTGAGTCAGGATAGCATTGGACAGTGAGAATAAAGAAGAAAAGCCCTCAGTACGGATACTGAACAAGCATTTTTTGCAATCAGGGATTCTTCTCCAAGAGCCTCAGGTCAGGTGCTTGTTGCCAAGTTTTCAGTTGTTCTTTGGTTACCTGATAAGCAACCCCAATAGTGCAGGGCTCCACTCTCACAGCACTGCCCAGCACTGATCAGACACGCTTTAAATGTAAGGCTGCCAACAGGTCACCTCAATTTTCATTGTGATTTTTTTTTAGGTTGGTACTGGGGCTAGAACTCAGAACCTCATATTCTTGCTTAGCGTATTTGCTCAAGGTTGCACACTACCCCCATACCTCCACTTTTGGCTTTTGGCTGGTTAATTGAAAAGTCTTGAACTTGTCTGCCTGTGCTAGCTTCAAATTGGGATTCTCACATCTCAGCCTCTCAAGAAGCTAGGATTACAAGTGTGAATTTTTAATGACCAGCTATACTGAGGCTTCAATTGTTTCTCCATGCTTTGATACCTGGGGGCGAGGGGCTGAGCTTGAATTCCTATCCTGTGTTTCTGTTGGCCTCATGATTTGTGATGTACAAAACTTTTCTTATCACTGCAGGGAGCAAAATGGAGCCCCCTGTAGTATACACCAGTACTTATGGGGCCTTGGGAGCTTCTTAGTTCCCATCAACCTCAGTTTGCTGTGTCAGAAAGCATGATGATGGTTCATGTGCCACACATCCACCACTCTGTACTCATCCTCTGTGCCTGGTGATAAGAAAGCTTCAAGGTCCTCATTTCCTTGGGTTCCTATGGTTGCATTTATTCTTTTAGCCTAAGACATTGGGTCATTGAGTCTTTGTAGAAACATCACTATACCTGAGTGTCTGGACTTGCTGTTGCATTTGCTCTATATGGAGAAGCTGAACAGCCTTGCACCATTCTGGAGCTTGACATTGCCAATCCACCCGCTTTCCCGACCCCCAAATCTTTTAATGTGTCCTGGAGCTGAAAGTCATAGGCCACAACTGCTCCACACTAAGTGGATAAACAAACCATAAATAACTCTGCCGGCACTCCATAAACATGGGGCCAACACGTCTCCTCCAGCCTGCCTGTCTCTACAGGCTAAGGGAGTAATGTGAGCAAGGGTGCCTCCTCCCCAGTGCTTTAGGCAGCGTGAAGGGATCAAAATGTAAACCAGAAGTTTCTCTGGGTGGAGTGGAGCAGCTGGACTTCATCTTGCTAAAGCCAAAGCCAGAGGAAGGGGGGTGATCTTGTTGGAGGAAGGAAAAAAAAAAGAATCTCAGAGCAAGAGAGAGGTAAAAGAACTAAGACTCGATTCTAAGAAGAAGAAAAAAGTCTTATTTTCAAAAACCACACCAAAATCATGCCTGCGTGCTTGCTTGCATACATGATCACCCATATGCGCTCATGCCTTTGTGTGATTTGGAGAACTTTCATTCTCATCTATACAAAAGAAAACTGTGGATAACTAGGTCTTGGCAAAGGCCTGCCAATGTATTTGCTTTGTTCTGTAGGTTTGTAAGTTATCTTTTATATGAAATGCCTACAAAAAGTGCCCCTCAATGGACAAATGGATCAGGAAAATGTGGTATATATACACAATGGAATTTTACTTATCCATTAGAAAGAATGATATAGTGCCTGTAAAGAACTGGAAAGACTTGCAAAAATAATATTAAATGAAGTAAGCCAGGCCCAGGGAGACAAAGAATATATGTTGTTCCTCATATGTAGAAGCTAGATGTAGCTTACAAACTCATAAGTAAATAGGCTGGGTGGTATGCAAGTGTGTACAAGTGTATTGCGTGAAATACAGTAGATTCAAGGGTGATCTCAAATAGGGTGGTTCAGCAAAATAAAACACCAGGAAGTGAGTACTCTTAAGGGGTGGGGTAGGGTCAAGGGAAAGGGGATAGAAGAATGAAGAGGAGGAGACAGGGAAAATGGGGGGAAATGCAGACAAGAACCCAGTGATTACCCTACAAAATTAGTAAGTAAGGGAAAGGTAAGTAGAGGCAGGAAGGGTGAGAATGTTGAAAGGGGCAAGATATATTATGTTCATCAACTGCTTTTTTAAATGGCAAGTCCTTTGCATAACTTCTTAAAGGTACTGACTATCTTTTATAGATATGTACGCTGTGGGCTGCAGTTTTCTATAATACTCTCCATTCACTGATAGCACACCTGTCAGGCCTCACAAGGTCCATTGCCTCTCTGGTCCCTATGGTAGATTTCTTAACCTAGTAGTGACAGGTTTCTGTATGCATTGTAGGATATTCAGCAGCCTCACTGGACTCCACCCAACAAATGCCAGTAGCACCCCATTTATTTCCCCCTAGCTAAAGGTTTTCTGAGAACTGAAAATGGAAAACAATTGACTTAGAGTCTTATGGCAAATTTGTGCCTGGAGCAGGAGCGCTTCTATAATTTTACACTTCTAGCCTAGTGTTCTTCCTCCCACAGGGTGGTTATTATATTTCCAAAGTACCTGTTTTCCCCATTTTATAACAAATTTGGTACTCATGGTGGGAGAGTACTTGATCTTTTCAATATAGCTTTTGTGACAAAGTGGATGGCTGTAGAATTTGCAGATGATGACCTTGTCTCTGAGCTTTCTTCACTAAAATGGGAGTAGTAGACATTGATTTCAAGCCAGTCTGGGATATTTTGACCTGGGGGTGGTTGGCTCTGGGAGTATCTGATTGGTTGATGCCTGTGAGATACTGCTTGTTAAATACTTTGGATATCATCTTATCTGTTAAATTGTGTTGCTGTGACAATTAAATAAAGTGGCCCAGATATGACTAGCACATTATAAACTCTCAGAAGACATTAGCTATTATTTCTATTGCCCAAAGCCATATCTAAGTAAAAGAAAGAAGCTCACCTACCACTCCGACCTCACATCTCCCAACTCTCCCCTCCCCTGCCTAGTTCATCTATGGTCATACTTCTTGTTTCTCTATTTCACTCTTTCTTCTCCTGCTTCAGGGTCCTTCCTTCCTGTACCCTCTGCTTAGTGTGCCCTTCTTACTGGACACTTTTATTCTTTATTATGCAGATTTCTGCTCAAATATCACAGCTTCAGGGAAACCTCCCCTAACCTTCTGTCTTTGTGCTAGCTGGATCAATATTGACATTTATTATTGTTTTGTTATCTAATCTGCCCTCTTATCTACAACACGAATGTTTTCTTGTGAGTACTGTAGCTCCGCTTTCTATCCCGGCCTGGTAGAAGCAGATAGAAGCAGACAGCCTGGCGTACAGCCTTTGTGCCCCAGGCACACGTGTGCAGTGGATAAATTAAAGCAAACTCCAGCTGTGACTCCAAGTCCTATGCTCCTTCCACTCCACTAGATATAAAAATATAGATCTTTGAATTAATTGGTTGACTAGATCATGCATTTATTTCCTTGATTCATACATTCTTTGATTCATCAGTTACGTAATTTACTCATACATTTGATAAATCTATCCTGGGTTTCCTATTGGTTATATATCCTCTTTGTACAGAAAAAAATGTAATAAATGAATTTCAGTTTCTATTGTTCTTCATTACTGGATGTAAGTCAGTAGTCAAACCAGAGAGTCAAGCTTGGTGCTGGTAGTTCATGCCTGTAATCCTAGTTACTCACGAGGCTGATATCTAAGGATTGTAGTTCAAAGCCAGCCCAGGTAGAAAAGTCCACCTGACATTTATTTTCAATTAACCAGCACAAAGCTAGAAGTGGAGCTGTGGCTCAAGGGTTAGTATACTACCAGCATTGAGCAAAAAAGCCGAACAAGAGCTCAAGGCCCTGAGTTTCAGCCCCAGTACTGGCAGAAGGAGACAAAAGAAAGAAGAAAGGAGAAGGAGGAAGGAGAAATAAGAAAGAAGGAAGAAGGAAGAAGAAAAAGGAGGAGGAAGAGGAGGAGGAGGAGGAGGAGGAGGAGGAGGAGGAGGAGGAGGAGGAGGAGGAGGAGGAGGAGGAGGAGGAGGAGGTAGAAGAGAATGAGGAGGAGGGAGAGAAACTAGAGACTCTCAGCTTCAAACTGCCAAGACTTTTTTTTCACATTTGTATTTCCTCTCCAGAGCCAACTGCCATCTAAAGGCTCAAAGAGAGTCTAGACTATGGTGCCAGGTGCCATCCAGGCACCATTGATCCCAAGATGGATGAGGCCTGGTCCTAGACCCAAGCTGGTTTTGTGTATCACAGTCTTTTCTGTTCTGTTCTTGTTGCTGTCCTCCGCTGCTCATTACCCTCGCCCTGGGCTGCTGTCGAGCTTTCTGTTGCAAAGCACATAGGCTTGGCAACACAGGCCAGCTGCTGGCAGGTCCTCGGGATAAAGCTTGCAGTTCTTCATCGACACTGCATATACAGTTTCTGAACCCAATTAGTTGTCATCTTTCCATGAGTCCTCTGTCCTTCTCCCCTAACATTCATCTGACATTGTGTGTTTATTCACAGCTCATGCCATTCATTTGTATTACCTCTCCTAAGAAGCACAGAACTATTTCACTGTTTAACTCAAGCCTCTTTCTGGGAATCCTCTTGATACATGCCCCATAATGCTATTCTGCCATTCTGTCGTGATTTTGTTAACAAAATCTATCTTTGAAGTGAGTGTGCTGTTAACCTTATAAGAATCATTTACACATTTTTTAATTAAATTACTTGCATCCCAGCTATAAATAAGAGTGGAAAATATCAACAATGGTTTTTCAAAGCAAATATACTTTTCAAATTTGAAGTAGACCCCTCTCTGAATAGATTACCAAATAGATTCTGTTTATCAAAAAATTATTTTGGTGGCTCAGTGGTAGAGTGCTTGCCTTGCATGCATGAGGCCCTGGGTTTGATTCCTCAGCACACCATCAGCAGAAAAAGCCGGAAGTGATGCTGTAGCTCAAGTGGTAGAGGACTAGCCTTGAACTGAAGAGCTGAGGGACAGCGCCCAGGCCCAGAGTTCAAGCCCCAGAACAAAAAAAATATTTTGAAGGAATTATTGCTATATCCTTTTCCATAAAAAATCATGATTTGAGGAAATTATCCTGATTTGTACTTTTCTAAGATCCCATCTTAGGGCTAGAATTATGGTTTTCCAAAAGTCAGTTAACTTCGGAGTTCTTTGTGATGAAGAGAGCTGGGAGTAATGCCGTGAGCACTTGTGAAGTATCACATTACAGCATTAATAATTTGGTCACATAAAGTGTCCTTTGTGAAACCCACAGCCCAAATCAAATAGGGACTGAAGATATTGTGCACACTTAAACATTTACTTGTATTTATTTGTATATGCATTTGCTTTTTTTTTTTTTGCTGATACTAGGGCTTAAACTCAGGGCCTTGCACTTTGACTCCGTTTGCTAACTTTTGGCTGATGTTCTACCACTTGAGCTATATCTCTAGCTCATCCTTTTGCTGGTTAATTGGAGATGGAGTCTCATGGACTTTTCTGCCTGAACTGGCTTTGAACTGTTCTCCTCTGATCCTCAGCCTCTTGAGTAGTTAAATTACACATCTGAGCCACCAGTGCCTGGCTGTCTTAATTTATTGTTCACCTGGTTCTAGAAATAACTTAGGGCAAGAGATCTAATTTAGATAAGGTTTATGAGAAAAAGAACTATGATTTTTCTTAGCCCACAAAATCAGTATGACCCCAAAGTAATAATCTCAGGTGACCGTGCTGGTCAGATTCATCTGTGGGCACCTGAGAGGGCAGATGGGATCAGGACAATGTAGAGGTGATCAGGACAATGGAGAACTTAGAACTTGTATCACGAGGTAAGATTGAAGGGCCTAGGAGCATGATACTAATTTTGAGAAGTGAAAAATAGTGGTCTGTCTGAGAAATGCTTCTGACTATGAAAAATGCCTATGAGAAGAGCATTCGCATGGAGTAGGCTGCACATGAAAGCCAACATGCAACCAATTCTTGGGAAGTGAAAGGAACCATCTCTCAACAAGGAATTCTGATGGAGCATACAGATTTCCTTGTGCTCAACTTCTCCAGCAAGACTTCGAAAGAGGCTCTGCAACCATCTGCATGATGTTGTGCAAAGACTCTGGTCCTCTGGGATCTGGGCCAAGGAGAGGGCCAAGCAAAGGGATACAAGCAACAAAGCAAGAAATGATGCCAGCAGTGGGTCACCCACTGGGAAGGACAGACCAGTCTAAGCAAGATGAGCACAGTAGAGGTAGGTGGAGATGAATGGGATCTGACTGTATGAATTCAGTCTACCTGCAGTGGCATCTACCAGCATCTACACTGACTTGTTTCACTGAGTCAAGTGAGACCTACACTTGACAGAATTTTTCTTTCATACTATTCTTAGATTTCTAATTCCAGTATTGTACGGGAAGCTAGTCAAAATCCTCTTTTGCTTGCCTGTCTTATTTTTGTCAACATAGGAAATACTGGCTTTATCTACATTTCTTTAGCCTCTTATATCTTCTCAACAAATGGATCCAGGAATGGTAGTTCACACCTGTAATCCTAGCTACTAAGAAGATGGAATCAGGCAGATCAAAAGTAGCCAGGGGGGAACAAACAAGTTTTTTTTTTTAATCTCAAAAATAAGGTTAGAAAATAGATCTGGGGCATGTTTAAGAGGTAGAATTCTTGCCTGGTAAGCACAAACTCAGGGTTCTATCTCCAGCACATTTTTAAAAGAGATAAAACAGAACAAACAACAATAGAGACAAGGTACTAGGTTAAAAGGATGATACCTGAGTTGTAATTTGGCACTACAGGTTAAGAAAAATTGTCTACCTTGTCCTAGTCTTATCTACAAAAAAAAGGATCCCTGGAAAGGTCTTATACCAAGCCTAAGGTAACAAGGGAAGGACTGACATTTATTTTCCTTTGTTACTTGCATGTATTTTTACTTACCATGGGGAATATTCTATGTCATATATTAGCTATTTTCTCTTGGTCTACAAGTGGATACACCTGGTGTCCAATTGATGTTTTAAGTTCATTTAAAACACAATTGAAGTAAAGCTCGTTGGTAGAGCACTTGTTTCTCTTTTTAATCCTCAGCACTGCAAAAGCAATAATAAGTATGTAAGAAATAAAAACATCTGTAGCTTTCCTTGCTCTAGATGTCACGGGACTCAGGAATATGGAGATCAGATAAAGTACCAGAGAGACAGCAGGAAAAGGGAAAGAACTTCAATTTTTTACCTTTTAGAAATATATCTTCAAGGCCCAGTTTTAAAAAATACTGAAGCCCAGCACCAGTAGCTCATGCCTATAATCCTAGCTACTCAGAAGGTTGAGATTTGAGGATCGTGGTTTGAAGCCAGCCAGGACAGGAAAGTCCATGAGACTATTATCTCCAATTAGCCACCAGAAATGGAAGTAGAGCTTTGGCTCAACACGGTAGAGGACTAGCCTTGAGCAAAAGAGCTCAAGGACAGCACCCAGGTCCTGAGTTCAAGACCCACATTGACAAACCCTCCTCCTGACCCCCATCAAAAAAAATCCCTGATAATGAGAACAATACTTCAAATGACAAATTCTTTTTGTGGGTTCCCTCATAAGCAGATTGAGATGTGAGACTACTTATTTAAGAATACAATCCTGGAATACAGGATTGTGAGAGAGAAGAAAGAATTGGGAAGAGGGTGAGTCAGTCCAATATTGCCCCACTGAGTTGGCCAACACCAGGGCCAACTAGTTGCATGCCCTATGAGACTGTTTCTGAAGCATTAGAAATTTATTGTGGAACCATGTTCATTTAAAGAGACAAGAAGACGTCTGTCCATCCATTCCCATTTCCCATGAGTCAAGGGGTACTCCACAAATGTGAATCATCTGGTCTTTTGGTCTGTGCATGTAAAACTCTGAGAGATGGCCATACATTTCTCATGCTATGACATCAAGGGGCATCAGGCCATGAGGCATGAAGGAGAGGAACACTCAGGTGATCAATGGCTGTCTAGATGAAGTCCTCAGGGGAATGATCACTACAGCTACAGTGAAATAAGAGATAAAACTATACTACGCAAATGTAGTATCCCAAATGTACTCCCTCTTCCTGCCACTTCAGAAAAACTAACCATAGCAATAATGTTCCACATATTCTTGATCCAATCAGAGAGTCATTTGTCCCTCCCACCACTGCTTCTCCTGGGGAGGGCTCTTGCTTTCCTTGGACACCTCCACCTCTACTAGGCACCAATTCTCCTTCTGCTAAGAACTCCAGCTCTGCCTCTAGGCACCATGTTGCACTTAAAATTCTTCCTCCTGGCAGCTTCATGGCTTAGTTATTTGGCCAGACTTCTATGTCCAACTCCGCCATGTTGCTGAGTCCTTCATATTCAAGGTTTTCAGTCCTTCCTGGAAATGGGTCCTTGGAGGTAGGGCCTCTAGAAAGCTTATTGGGGTTCAGAGTTCAATTTAATGTTGGGACTAAAACTACATAAATAATATTAATGTGAACATATATAAGTAAATTTTTAAATTCTAGAAAAATTTAAAATAGAGATAGTAGTGGAGGAGAGAGAGAGAGAGAGAGAGAGAGAGAGAGAGAGAGAGAGAGAACACATAGAGAACTATGGAGGAGATGGGAATCTTGAAGCCCAATTCAAAGCAAAAGAAGGGAACCTGCTGTCTCTTCAATCTCCCCTGTACCTATAGCTATGACTATATGATGCTGATAGATACACAAACTGATTATCTTGGAGAAAAAATGATATTCCTGCCTTGGACTAGGTTTTGAAGTTCATCTGCTTCTGCATATACTGCTAAGCCTTAGCAGTTGAATTTCTAACATTTTCCAGAGAAAGCATTTCAGTGACTTTCATTATTTATCTACTGCTATTAAACTGTGCTTACCATCTAGATAGAATTCCTTGCAAATGGTTTCTGTAAAGCCCATGTGTTCTATTCTAAGCCCATTTCCTAGGCAAAACCCAATGGAGACAGAGAACAGCTGTTATGCACGGTATGCCCTGTGGGCTTTATAAATATGCTTTGCCTGATTAACTAGGTGATTTTTATTCCCTGCATCTCAATTTCTCGTATTTATGAAAGCTAGGGATCAGATGCTAATAACTCATTTTCCCCAAGTATAGCTAATCTCTGTTCAAATGGAAAATAGAAGGAAAGGCTCTTTACCATGTTTTAACCAGCAATCAGTTATTCCCTGTGTTCCTGCAATGCCTTGCTCTAAGTGTCCAAAGAGCGGTCAGACCTTCATAGTCTCTTTTCAGAAACACAAAGCATTTGCAGAGATGAGCTAGACAAAGACAAAGGCAGGCTGCCATGAAAAAGCATCTTCAGGGTGAAGAAGAAACTGTCATAGAAAGGTTGACAGAATGCAGAACAATTTTCCTGCTTCTTTGTAAAGATGCTCACTCCATGCAGCCATTTTGTCTGCTCACCATGATCATGGAGCTCATAGTTATTAGGAGAAAGGAATCTTCCAAGATCACTTTATGTGTGGTGATATCTTTGGATATAATTATCCTTGATACATTTACATAAAACACAGAAGAGAAGATAGAAATGCAAGGCCCAGAAATGAACAATAATAATAATAATAGCTCATATATGTCAGATTCTTTCTTTATTTGTTCTTTTGTCCTAACCTGAATGTATCAGTCTAGACCAGAATCAAGCTAGTTTGAATTCTGCTATGCCTTGATTTTCGGGTCCATTTGTTTGTTTCTTTCTTTCTTTCTTTTGTCAGTCATGGGGCCTGAACTCTGGACTTGGGCGCTGTCCCTCAGCTCTTCAGCTCAAGGCTAGCACTCTACCACTTGAGCCACATCACCACTTCCAGCTTTTTCTGCTTATGTGGTGCTGAGGAATCAGTCAGGGCCTCATGCATGCAAGGCAAGCACTCTTCCACTGAGCCACCTTCCCCAACCTCCATTTGTTTCTTATGCTGTCCACGGGACTTTGTCTCAGTCTCGTTCCCTTGGCTTTGCTTCCCTGGGTCTCCTTTCTTCTTGGGTTCTTTTGTGGTGGCAACTTGGACACCAGTAGGTCTAAGATTTTTTTTTCCTATTTATGTGCAAAAGGAGGATTATTTTTCCTTAAGGTTCTGACAGATTTCCAGAACTGAATGTCAATGTCAATGATTATGTCCTGAGTCTACCCTTAAACCTAACATTGGTTATAGGTTGGTCTATGTCCTTTGTTGATCTGGATAAGTAAAGGGGGTAAATGGTGGTGGTGAGCCAAGAACTGAATGAGAAGGCCACTTTACAAGCAGCCTTGCTTTGCAGTTACAAAGGAAGCAGGAGAAGACAGTAAATAGCATTCAATTTGTCTAAGGTTGCATACTAAGTTTCTAAGAATCCATTTCCTATATGGCACCAGTTCAGAGTCAGCCCAAAGAGAATCTTGTGGAGCGCTGAAAGGTGGGGGATTAGCATAGGTGGCTCAGTTTGTTCATGCCTTGCTCAGCTTTTTGTCTCCACCACTGGCCCAGCTGATCAACATCAGGCCAGGCCACATGAGATCTGAACTCTTTGTGTCCCGGTCCTTGGACTCTCCTGTAAGACTGATTTGTCCAATCTTACCACTGACCCCCACAAACAGCAAATTCTCTAGTTCTTAGCACTCCCTTTATGACTCAGCTCCTTCTACTTGTGCAAGGTCCAATTCCAAGAAAGACTACCATTCTCCTTATACTTATTATGGGTCTGGTTTTCTGACTGCACCTAAATGACATACTGAATAAGTAATCATGACATATAATCAAAACACCTAGTATTCTTATTTCCCATCTGAGAAAATAAAATGAAGGCTCAAAACAGTTAAGAATATATCTCAGAAATCACAGAATTGCTAAATCAGAAGAACAGATCTCAAAGCCCAAGAGCTTAAATATCAGCTAACCTGAACCGTTTTATTCTTTTCTTCTTTGCTTCTCAGTTATAGACTCCATTCTTGCTTCTTGAGGTCCACAAATTCATGGTAAGGCAGAATCCCTTGGGTTTCTGAGAAGAAAAGGAAATAACTAAGAAGAGGGCTCAGTTGGTAGAGCATTTATCTAGTAGATGCTTGAGGCTCTTAGTTCAATCTCCACTGCTGCAAACACACAAGAAGTAGAAAGGGCCCAGCTTTAGATTAACTACTATCAAAATAGAACAAATGAATAGCCACAGGCCTGAGGCTGCTCCAGACTTGGGAAAAGAAAGCAGGGAGCATCATTAGTTTCATCCATTGGAATAAAGTCCTAACGTACACCCTTGGAACTTATATACATCCTTGGCAATTCAGTCTATCTGTGGACAAAAGCCTTCTTTCCACAAGCAGCAATGTTCCTAGATGATGGCTATGGCCACTCAGCCAAACCATCACCCTCTCCCTGTCATTGTGTATTTAACCATAAGCAGGTAAACAGTTAAGTCAATGTGCACCCTGATTGTTTTGGTGTACAGAATGAGATGAGCCATGACTTCCATGTGTCTGGTAGGTCAGAGGTCACTGTTAGGTTTCCATCAAAGCACTCCAAGCCTTTATAAGAATGAAGAGCACTGCTCTTTCAAATCATACTTAAATGATTTAGTACTGTGAGAGTTGAGGGAAAGAGCCAGAAATGACAGTGTATTAAAACTGAAGATGACTAAAACCAATTGTTTAAATAGGGATACAGGTGGACCCATTGCAAGAAGGAGATGTACAAGAAGTTATGTCGAAAAACGAACTTTACAACATTGGCACGTGGGGGAGGGAGAGGGGCAGAGAGGGCAGGGGAGGGACGTAGATGGGAAGGGATGGGAAGGGGAAACAAAGGAGGAGGCAACAGTGCTTGATAAGAAATGTACTTGCCCATGTAATTGGAACCCGTCTGTATGGTTAAAAAAAATAAGAAATGTACTCATTACCTTGCTCATATAATTATAACACCTCTGTATGGTATTTTCACAATAAAAATATGTATTAAAAATTACAGATGACTTCCATAACTTATCCAGAAAGTGAATGAATGAATGAGTGGAATTCATTAGAATATGTTGAAGGACCCCTTTGCTATGCTGACTGAAGAAGGATGGAAATTCCACCACTAGAAGTTTTCCCTACGTGGACAGGACTTTGTCTGCTCTGTGCCTGTTTATTAGAGTGCTTGATGCACTAATGCTTGGTGAATGAATGGTAAATGGGGTGAAACTTGGCTCATGAGCCAAGCAAAATGAAAAGTAAATGGGGTGGGTACAAGTGAGAGAGTGAGTAGGCGGGGTCCAGAGTACACACCAAAATAGCTCAGCCAAGATTGGAATAATTTAGCAAAAGCATTGGCCCATGGAAAGACCATAGTCTCATTCCGACCTTAGCCAGTTCAGGGTGCCCACAGAAATTCCCCTTCTCTCTGAGTCTCACTTTCCCTCCTTCAGTAAGATGGACTTGAATCAGGTGGTCCCTGGAAGCTTGGAGCTATATAATTTTATAGAAGGGGGAAAACCAAGGCAAGATCAGCCTCTGTGTGGTGACTTGGAAGGTGGGAAGGAGGACAGGACACTTCTAAAGGTTTTCCAGCCACTGTTGCCCTTGTATCTACTCCCTCTCCTTGCCTTTCGCCCTTCAGGAACATGAGTTCTTTCTCAAGTCTCTGACTACTCAGTCTCTTTGGACCCTCTTTGCCCAGAGCCTCCATTTCCCAGCACTTATTTGGCTGGTGCTACCAGAAGCAGCACAGAAGGGGCTTCTCTGAGTGGGGCAGAAGAGAACAGCTGCATTGAGCTTGCAGTGGTGGAATGCTGGGCCTCCCAGAGTCAGTGGACAGTCTGTGCTTCAGCCTGAGCAGGAAGGCAGCAGAGGCCCACCAAATGCACACGGTGGGTCCCTCTGGACTCTCACCAGCACTGGAGATTTTCATAGAACGTTAAATTCACTTGCTACACTGCAAGAAAAGCTGAAGCTCTGAGCCATCTTTCCTTCAGCAGTTCCAATTTGTTTGTCCAGCTGCCCTTCTGCGTTTACCCAGTGCAGCCATCTGCCCTTGGGGATGTGGGTCTGAACAATCAGCGAGCTGGTTAAGTACCCAGAGCCCTAGTTACACACACATACAAGAGTGTAACCACATGATCATATACACCCACATACTCCCTTTCTGCTCTTGCTGTCCTTATCATTGACATTAGGCAAAGAACTTAGGAAATGTCAGAGTACCTTTCAGTTATCAATGCTTCAGTTCTAAAGGTTCTCCTTCATCCTACTTAATCATTATCATTATTATTTTGTAGAGTACACTTGTTCTAGAGATGATAGAGTCATTTTGTTATTGCTGGTCATTTTTTTCAAGGATCTTAAGGAAATCCACTCATGGAATGCACTATGTGGCACAGATTAGAAAGATATACAGAAGTACCACTTCCTGGATTATTGATGCTGTTATATATGGTTATCAATAATGATGAATATGAAGTTTGTAGGTAAGGGAGAGAAGTAGTGGAGAAAACACTGCTTAGATTCAGACCTCCTCTTTAAAATTCTTATTACTAGCTGTGTGGCCTTAGAAAGATAATGTTATCCATTAGGCTCTCAGTTACTTCCTTGGCAAAATTGGAACAACAAAATGTTTATCCAGATAAGTAGGAATTTTAAAAAGAACCTGCACATAGGGAAATTCATTCACAAGTGAACAAACTGTGATGAATCCACATTCATCCAGAGTAAACTCATCTGAAGTTTCATCTAACTATCTTTAGTTTCTCCCTTGGTCATACTGACAGTCTTGCAAGGTTTTGGTGTGTTTCCCGAAGAACCAAATAAAGATGAAACCATATGGTTTTTATGTTACAGGGATTAGTGATTTTCAGGAAATTAGCATACAATAAAATAATTTAAGTGTGAAGCAATGCTCAGATTTCAGATAACAAATGCAGCCAATTAACCAGAATAATCCAGTCTTACTGACACAATCATTTCCACGTAAGGAAACACACACCTGCCAAACTCAGAAATAGCAGATCCTTTGTGATTTTTCCTGGAGCTCTAGCATTGAGAAGCTGCCAAGGGGAAGGAAATGAATGCCCTTTAATTCCTTGGACTTATTTTCATTAAGATATTGAATATTTTCAGAAGGTCTCAGCTTATTCTCTTCATTTTCTAACCCAGTCATTTTACTCCTCGGAAGATATTCAGTGAGACATGACCAAGTTTCACTTTTTTGGAAACACCAGTTGAGTTTGTGTTTGGGCTTAACACTCAACAATGTTCACAGTCTTTCTTCTCCAGAGTCTTGTTCAGAGAACGTCTTGAGAGTTTTGTCTGAACTGTAGCGGTTTCCAAGCAGAGAGCTAACAACGTACTTCTTGGCTTTAGTCTTACTCTTCCTGAACCATGACTCCTGTGTGGGCATAGGTGATGACCCAGATAGATACCAAGCTGGCTGGAAGGTTTGGTGTGGGGGCGGGGGTTTGTCTGTAGCTTGGTTACCATGATAAGGACAGAGCAGGGCAGAAAAATAAGAGTGCTATACACTTCCAAATCAGAAGAATTAATTTCTCTTCTTGACTTTATCCCCTACTCCTCTTTGTGACTCCTTGTTGGAAACCATACAGAGTATATCCCTTGAAAGAGCTAGGTCTATTCAGGAAATCACAAAAAAGAAGAGTACCTTGCAAGACAACTCTTTCTAGATAGGAGGGAAACAAGAAATGCCTTTCTGACCGCATTAAAAAATCAAGTTATGGGCTGGGAAGGTGGTTCAGTGGAAGAGCGCTTGCCTTGCATGCCTGAGGCCCTGGGTTTGATTCCTCAGCACCACATAAGCAAAAAGAAAAAAGCTGGAAGTGGTGCTGTGGCTCAAATGGTAGAGTGCTAGCCTTGAGCTGAAGAGCTGAGGGACAGTACCCAGGCCCAGAGTTCAGGCCCCACAACTGGACCCAAGAAAAAATTAAAAAAAAAACAAGTTATTATAGGTATACATTCTTTAATAAGGATTTAATATGATATCCTGGAAAATTCTGTGGTTAACATAAAATTTTGGAATTAGTGATCAATTCTTTAATTGTAAGATATCATACTATTATAATAACTCTAGAAGAAGTACAACTAGAGCATCAAATATTTCACAATGTATAGATATTCACTAAATGAAATCATTAGTGTTTCCTTGGCCTTCAGTAGATATTTCTACTTCCCACCTTAGTAATCTGGATCAGCCATATTCCAATATGATAGAACTTAGACTTTCCAAATTTGAGACTCAATAATACATTTGCCTATGGTTAAAAATAAAGAAGCTTGCAATTTCATATTGCATCATGTAGGCTGATATCCTTTGCTGGAAGAATATAGCCAATGTTTAGTGCAATTGTTGAAATCACTAAATTTGTATCTGCTTATCTATAATTTGTCCTTTGGGCTGACCTATTCTTTGTTTCATATATTTGTTTTATTTGTCTTTTGTTATTGCATTTTTTTTCCATCTATGAATGTTTCTTTTTCATTTTGGCCTGATTATCCAGAGAATTATAGTTTGCCACCTTGATTTACTATGGTCAAAGGCCATCACTTTTAATACTTCTGCAGCCTAACTACCACCTCTTAACTATATTTATTTCCCCTTAACAAAACATTATCTTTGGGCTGGGAAGGTGGCTCAGTAGTAGAGTGCTTGACTTGCATGCCTGAGGCCCTGGGTTCGATTGCTCAGCACCATATAAGCAAAAAGAAAAAAGCCGGAAGTGGCGCTGTGGCTCAAGTGATAGAGCACTAGCCTTGAGCTGAAGAGCTGAGGGACAGTGCCCAGGCCCAGAGTTCAGGCCTCACGACCGGACCGCCCCCCCCCATAAAAACAACAACATTATCTTTGGCATTCATTTTAGCTTTATATACTTTTAAACTCTATTAAAAATGGCCATTGTTATTTGCTCACACATTTATCTTTTCAAGTGTTCTTTATTCCTTCCTGTATTTTATGTTTTTATCATCTGGGACAATTTTTCTTTTGTCTGAGAAATGTTTATTGGTATTTCTTTTTTTGTTGGTCATGGGGCTTGAACTCTGGGCCTGGGCACTGTCCTCAGCTCTTTAGCTCAAGGCTAGTGCACTACTACTTGAGCCAGAGCACCACTTCTGGTTTTCTAGTGGTTATTGGAGATCAGAGTCTCATGGATTTTCCTGCCCATGCTGACTTTGAACAGTGATCCTCAGATTTCAGCCTCCTAAGTAGTTAGGATTACAAGTGTGAGCCACCAGTGCCCAGCTTTGCTTATTGGTATTTCTTGCAGTGCACACCTAGAAATAACATCCACACTTTTAAAATTTCTGAATTTTTTAAAAGAATCTTTTCACTGAGTATAAAATTCTGTTTGATAATTCAGACTTCCAGTAATTTATGTCTCCTGTCTCCTCATTCCATTGTTTCTTGGTTTTCAGCATTTCTACTAAGAGATCATCTGTATCATTGTGTTTTTAAAGGCACATGTGTTTTTCTCTAAATACTGTTAAGATTTGGCTTTGGCTTACAGCAGTTTTGCTATCATATCCTTGCATCTATTTTGCTTTATATTTTTCTTTCTTGGGATTCACTGAGTTTTAGACTGCTGATTCTTAGACCTTCTAGCCTTCATCAGTTTTTGAAAAAGAAATCAGTCATTATATCTTCTAATATTGCTTCTGAGCCATTTTCTCCTTCTGAGGTGCCATTTGTACCTACATTATTGACAGGGTCCACAGGCCATTTTTTCCTCTTCCCTGCGACTCAGTTTGAACACGTCACAATATTTAGATTTTTATTGAAAGTGTCTTAATGGAAAAATATGAAAAACCCAAACCTTAAAAAATACCTAATGGAGGCTGGGAAGGTAGCTCAGTGGCAAAGTGCTCGCCTAGCATGCATGAAGTCCTGAGTTTGATTCCTTAGCACCACATAAACAGAAAAAGCCAGAAGTGGTGCCGTGGCTCAAATGGTAGAGTACTAGCCTTGTGCAAAAGAAGCTCAGGGACAGTGCCCAGGCCCTGAGTTCAAGTCCCAGGACTGGCAAAAAACAAAAATAACAAAAATCCTAATGGTTGCTAAATTCATTTATTGAGTTATTAATTTTAAACATTGTACTTTGTATTGCCAAAATGTCTATTTGACAAAGTTTGAATTGCCTGTTGAATTCATCCATGCTTTAATTTCTTCTGTCTCATCTTTTCCTTTTTTTCTTGAACATATGAATTGCATTTATTTTAAAGTCCTCTCATCCTAACTCCAATTATTTCTGGGCCTGCTGCTATTATGGATGGTACGTTGTGCATAAAAGAACCACAGATGTTCCATATGGGACTGATGTCTACAGAGGAGTCCTCGTTCCTGTGTTAGATAGAAAGGGTGAGCCATTGGTCATCTCATTAGGATACAGAATTGAGCTCCATCTGGGTTGAGCAGAACTTGTAAAATCTGATTCACTTTTTTTTTCCTTTTTGTCACATGTGACTGGAGGCTTTTCACTGAAAGCCATAGTCTTAAAGACCATGAAAATCTGACTTTACAAACTTTCTGCATGTCTGCAGTATCTTTCTTCATACAAATACATACATTTGGTGAATGTCTTGAGGTAGACTTCATTTTGTTATTGTTGTTGTTTGTTTGATTGTTTTATTTTTGTGGATCTTTGTGTTCCCTAGTAGCATTTGTAAGATTTTAAAATTCATTTTCTGGACTTGTTTGTAGCACCCAAACTTAGTAAATACTCTGTAGGACCATGTGTTGGGAATTAATCTTAAGGCTTTGAGCAAGTCAGTTTAGGCTCATGTGTCTGACAGTAGTTTTGCCTAATCTTCTTTCTTTCTGGAGATACCCACGTCTTGACAAGGCAATTCTTAGCTCACACCTAGATCTGGCAGTGTCCCCAGTGGAAAAGAAATGACTGAGGCCCATCAGACTGCTTTGAACTACTTTCATGTTTTTAAATCTTTCTTTTTTTGGGGTGTGTGTGGTCGTGGGGCCTGAACTCTGGGCCTGGGTGCTGTCCCTCAGCTCTTCAGCTCAAGGCTAGCACTCTACCACTTGAGCCACAGCGCCACTTCCGGCTTTTTTTTTTTTCTTATGTGGTGCTGAGGAATCAAACCCAGGGCCTCATGCATGCAAGGCAAGTGCTCTACCCCTGAGCCACCTTCCCAGCCCTGTTTTTAAATCTTTAGTTGTTTTAGGCCCAATTGCTTCCACAGATGTTTGACCACTCAAAAATATGACTTTTGTGATGACTTGTATGACTTCAGGTGCAGGGACCATGACCTATGAGTCTACTGCATCCTGCCCAGAAGGTGAAGCTATAAATTTCTGAAGTATGTTCTCAGTTGTTGCCTCTAGTCATTGCCCATCTTCCTTATAATAAGGAAACAATATTACAGTGATATACAAATAAATTCAAGCTTGAATCTCCATTCTTTATCAGATGTTGTTCCTTCTCCCAAAAGTATATATCCATCTATTCCACAGGTAGCATAAAATAAAGGATCAATTTGGACTGAGATATTTCATAACTGATCATGGGACTTCTAACAATCTGTGGAAAATTTTCTCTTAAAAAAATAAAATTCTAGCCAAGCACAGGTAGCTCACACCTATAACCCTAGCTACTCAAGAGGCTGAGATCTGAAAATGGAAATTCAAAGCTAGCCCAAGAAGTAAAGTTTATAAGACTCTTACCTGCAAGAAACCATTTAAAAATCTGGAAGTGGAGCTGTAGATCAAATGGTAGATCATCAGCCTTATGCAAAAAGCTCAAGGACAGTGCCCTGGCCCTGAATTCAAGCTCCAGGACTGGCATATGTGTGTGCGCCTACGTGCACACACTTACATGAAAGACAATTCCAGCTAGGTACAGGTGGCTCATACCTGTAATCCTAGCTACTCAGGGGGCTAAGATCTGAGGATCACAGCAAGAAGCCAGCCCAGGCAGGAAAGTCCATGAGACTCATATTGCCGATTGACTATCAACAAAGGTGAAAGTATAGCTATAGCTCAAATGGTAGAGCACTGGCTTTGGGCAAAATAAGTTCCGTGACAGCACCCAGGACAGGCACAAAAAAATGGAATTTATTGCTTTTTTTGAACTTTTAAATTTATGTTTGATCTATAGCAGGCACCATACATGAATGAAACGGTATGAAATAAACACTTATAAAATGTTTTTACATCCAATCCTTTTGTGAAACATAAATGTTGAGTAAAACTATCTACATTTTTAAATAAATAAGTTACATATGTTGATGCAGTAAGGAATAAGGTAATGGTTCTGTACTGCACACTGGCAGTGGTTGCATGATTTCTGCAACTCAGATCCAGTCTGCAATTCATACAGTGTCTTTTGTATTGAACTTGTCTATTCCAAACCAAAATTATCATAATTGATCAAACTTCCTATGTTCAGTTGATTTCTATAAACTTATTCTAAATTGGAGAAATTTGCAGCTAGTTTTGCAGCTACCTCCACCTGATAGACTTCCAAGTGGTCAGGGTACCAAAGTTAGTAATTTCATGAGAGCCTTTTTTATGCTAGCCTGGGACTTGAAAACTCAGGGTCTGGATGCTTTCCCTGAGCTTCTTTGCTCAATGCTAGCTCTATACCATTTAAGCCACAGTGACACTTCTGGCACTTTGATGCTTAATTGGGGAGAAGAGTCTCACAAATTTTCTTGCATGGGTTAACTTTGTACTGTGGTCCTCAGATCTCAGCCTCCTGTGTAGCTAGGATTGCAGATTGAGCCACTGCCACCTGGCTCTCTTGGGACAAAAGCTTCATAATGGAATACATTGAGTGACTGTCCAACTGAGCCCTTTTGTGTGCTAAACTGGCTGTTGTGATGATTTATGTTTTATAGATGGAAAGCGAAAGATCTGGGAGGAAAGTAATCAACATGGGATTTGGGGCTTGCTGATCTGTTTTCAAATGCCAACTATTCAGTATTTATCAATAAATGCAATCCTGAACTGTCTACTGTCAACATTTAACAAAAGCTTAGCTAGAAAAGGGGATTCTAAATTCTACATTTGGTTCAAGGTCAACTTATCTTAAAACAACAGGAATCCTTGGACTTTCTTTATGGTTGGTTTAGAATTATGTCACTTTTATGAGGCCAAGAGACTCAGAAGCAAATTTGAACTCTTTCATTATCTTTATATCGACCCTTAAGATATATGTGTGTATGTATATATATAAACATACATATACATATATACATACATATATACTACATACTATACATATACTATATAGTATATAATATAATATATACACACTGTATATAACATACACACACATATGCATATTTACCCACACATACATATACACATACATTTTTTCTACTCATTCTATTTTTAATTCCTATTTTGTATTTATTGTGTACATTTATTTATATTTTATATGTGTATTTGTGCTGCAACCTGCCTCAACTTCTTCTAAGCATGAGGTAACACACATCAACGAAATGAAAATGTCCTTGCATCTGTGTATGAAATCTCCACTTCTTTGTGATCTCAGTTTTGATTGGTGTTCAAATGGTGCAGGGATCTGTTCATTCTAATCTTCCAGGAAAATACCTGGAAGTTCCCTATGTAAATGATTAAATGTTTCAACAATTTTCCTGTGCTTCTAGCTCTCTCAGTGCTTTCTCTTTTACTGATAAAATTTGCTATTGTAGGCAGTACAATGCTTGTGGTGTTCCTTTAGCACAACCAAATCCAAGACTATGTAATACAGTCCCTGTGTTAGTTTCTAGTACCTGAGAGGAACAATGGAAAGATGGAAGGATTTGCTTTGATTCACAGTTTCAAAGTTTCAGTCCATGGTCACTTGGCTCTATTGTTTCTGGCAGTGAGTCTGAAAACCATGGTGGTGAGCATGTATCAGACCAAGTTGTTCACCTCGTGACCTGGGAAGCACATGTTTGTCAGGGGCTTGGCACCATCCAGGCAAGACAGATCCTTCAAAGACATGCTTTCAGTAACTGACTTCCTTCTGCCATACCCCATCTCTTAGCAGCTCTATTCAGCTACAAACTCAGTGACCTAATGCACTGATGAAGTTAGGAGCCTCCTGATCCAGTCACCACTCAGTAGCATCACCAGATGGCATTTTATATCAAAAATATCCATTCATGGACATTTTATAGCAAAATCATAAGTCACTACATTTGTGCAAGTCAAATCTATAGGCAAGATAGACTTGGTGAATCAAAGTAGAGATTGGGGACAGCATGGTTCCAGCATTCTGTTCACTTCAGGGCCTTTGCTAATGGTAGGAAAAAGGGAACAAAAACTCTACCACTTGAGCCATACCTCCACCCTTTTTTGCTTTAACTATTCTTTTATTTCAGATGGGGTTTTCCACTTTTTGTCTAGGCTAGCCTTGGACTGCAATCTTCCTACCTATGCATTCTGCATGGATGAGAATTTGGATGGGTAGCCACAGTGCTTTGCTTAGTTGTTGAAATGGGGAGTCTATAATTTTTGCCTAGGCTTGTCTCAAACTGTGATTTTTCTTGATCTTTCCCTTTCAAGTATCTGGGGTTATAGTCATGGACAACTGTGTTGGTTTGGGACGTCTTCAATAAGAGCCTCTTTGGGGTGAGGAAACTCAGCCTGATGGCTGTGGGAGTCTATGAGCCCCACCAACAAAATGGAAAAAGTGGTCATGATCAAAGTGACCTTCATCTTAAATGGCAAAAACATGCATTCTTAAGTACTTCTTTCTCTTAAATTATTTACCAGCATGTAGACTTGAGATAATGCCAATCACTTGTTAAAATTAACAGAATAACGATCTGTTAACTGTTGTTTTGTCTCAGAAGTAAAATCTGGCTAATATTGCTTGAAAATGGACCAGGTATATGCAGTTATGTGATCTTTGGGTGATTTTGTTTTCTCTGTATGTTTGTTTTCATTTGGTTTTGCTTGGTTTGATTTGCTGCTGTTCAAGTTCACAAAGTCCATCTGTCTGCGGTCCCCTCTGTCTCCACCTGGAATCCATCTTGTAGAGGCCTGTCTGGGCTGCCAGCCCTGGCCCCAGAGGCCTAGATCTGAACCTCACAGAATCTGTCATCTTTTCAGGAGAGCTAAGTGTTAACATTGTCCTGAATGCATTTGCCTTTCAGGAAGATTAATGGCATTCAGTGTGCAGCAGATAAGCTCACTGGAAGGAGCAAGGGAGACCTGAGCTGTGTCAACAGGGCCTAAAGGCAAGAGAGAACTAAACTGATTGCTCAGATAATCTCTGTTCTTTCCCCCTTCCCCCTCCCATTTTCTTCCAGGATGCAATTTGGTGTCCATATAGAAATGCAGAGATAGATGAAGTCAATCTATACAAGACACTAAAATACACCTCGAAACACAGCACGATAGATAAAATTGATTTTCCCAGGCAGAGAATCCAGAAAGTGGCCAAGGATTATGAAGATCCATCACAGTGGGGGAGGGGCTGCAGGTGCAGAAGGACAATCAGAGACCTTCAGGGGGTCTGCTTGAGTAGTGATCATTACTAAAATTCCTGTTCAAGGAGGGTGAACCTATTGACCTTATCATTCATTTTTTCTGAAGAAAAGCTGTGGAAAATTAATTTGCAAGGTGAAAGGCAGAGAGTGTTTACCAAGAGTCATCCTTCTCTGTTGTCTCCCCTGTGTACCTTAGAATACAGCAGGAACTGAACATTTAAAGGAACCTACCAAAATATTATGCTGCCCAGAGTATCTTTGCTGGATTGTATCTCCCTTGTCTTTCCAATCTGGAGCCCTTCAAGCTTCTAAAATAGGTAGAGACAGTTTTCAGGCAGATCTCTTACTTTGCATTTAATAACGATCTCAGTAAAGTTATCAATGGTCCCAAAGCCCCTCTTTCCTTGGGATGCTTTCCAGTTGCTGGGAGTGGGAAAGTTTCTTCTCATTTTCCCTAGGGTTTTTCTGTCTAAGTTCTCTCTGCTTAAATGACCTGGAGGTCATAGATTTCAGGGAGGTTTCTGGCTCTCTCTGATTTAATAAAAATGAGGCTAAGAATGTCTGCACTGGACCCACTTCCTATTTTGCAGATGGCTGTCTGCTTGAACCACCCCAGGCATCATATTTTCTTTTATAAATGCATCATCTAAAGTTGTCAAATTAATTCCCTTAGCTACTCATTCTTTCAAGGCTGTTTTACAAGACAGACTGTGGATAATGTCCGAATATTAAGCAGACGTTAGCTTTCCTTAGTACTACCACTGCCATGACTAATGAGGATGATGAGAATAAGAATGGTGTGGTCAATTTTCCAGCATTCTAGGAATTATTGAAATAACACAGGGCAATGATTAGTAGTCCAATGTATACATTGTTGCATCAGAAAATTGTTTCAATCAAGGCAGATTATGGTATGTTGGTGGGAACAAGATAAGCGAATGGTTGCTGTGGGCTGAATGTTTGTGGTTTCCCCTTGCCCAAACTGAAACTTTAATCTCTGGTGAAATGAATTTGGAGATGGGACCTTTAGTAGACACTTGGGTCATGCGGATAAATCCTGCATGCTGGGATTTGTGCACTTATCAAGTGATGCAAGAGCTCCCATCTCCTGTCTGTTCTCTCTGCCACGGGAGGACATACAATAAGAAAGGCATCTGCAACACAGGAAGTCGATCCTCATCAGGTATTGCATCTCCTAGGACCTTGATCTTGGATTTTGAGCTTCAAGAACTATGAGAAATAAATGTTAGTGTTTAAGCCACCTACTCCTTGGTCATTTGTTGTCGTACCCCATCCTAACGAAGATGATAGTCGTGTGCTATAAAGTGTCTTAAAGCAAGATATGTTGGCTTTTCTCAGAGCCTGCAATATGGGTCCCAGGGTAGAGTCATTCTCTGATGCCTTCTTCCCCACACTGCATTAAGAAAATTTTCTTCTGATGTTCAGTTGCTCCTAGAAGGTGGTTATGAGTAATTTACCTTTCCTTTGCATTCATGCAGCCATGGGTACATGAAGGGAAGGGGACAGATGTGTTCCCATTCCATACTAATAGACTGGGGTGCCCCCAACTGAGGGGAATCCACACAGCTGAAGGATGACTCTCCTGGGAAATAACTCACTCTAGACGAGCTGCCTGGGCTTAGAAACCAGGCTCTGCCACACAGTTAAGTTATGAGAGAGAAGTACTGAAAACAAACCCAGTACTAGAACTTCCCCAGGTCCTACTGGGTGTGTGTGTGTCTTATGAGTGAAGGACTACTGTTATTTAAATATAAATATGGTCCCATTTTGGAATTCAAGTAGTGACATGAGACACAGAGCAGACATTTTTTCTAGCTGCTGCACAAGGGTTCTGAGAGAGACTCGTGACTTTTCCATCTCAGAATCACCATCATTTGATAAAGGCAGATCTGGAAAGCTCTGGCAGGTTGCCCAGACCTCCATGTCAGTGTTATCTAGAAGAGAACATCTAGGATCCTTCGTTCCTTGCTTATAAAGATTTGGCAGGGTTAATTCACAGCAATTGCAGAATGTGGAATAGAAAGCAAGGAAAACACAGGAATTCCAACTAGCAGAGAAGATGAGGTGTCAGTGCATAATTGTAGGTGTGGTCTAGTTAGTATTTGTCATTTGTCAAAAGTCTTTAACATAGGATGGCCAGTATGTCAGTTTTCCCAAGACCAAATGGTTTCCTGGGATGTAAGCTTTCCATCTGAAAAATGAAAACATCTGCATGTATACACACATAAACATATATGCATGAATCCAAACATATCCACATATGAAGGCAGAGATGCAACTGTCATGCCGTGGACCTTACATGTGTTGAGAAAGGATCCATCCAGTCCAGAGGGCTAACTGGGTATAAGGCTATGCTATGTTTACCATCCAACTTTGATTAAGATGGATTCTAACCAGCAAAGAACGCAACCCATTGTGCAAAGTCTCTAGCAGCTGGCATGCCTCTCTCTCTCTACTTCATACCTTTCCTCTCTCTAGCCAGGATATGGCAAGGTGAATTCTGTCCAAAAAGGAGAAAGCAGAACTCCCACGAGAAACAGGTCTCTATTCACAGAAATGAATGCTTAAAAAAAAACTTTTTTCTGCATCACCCCATTCAGAAGCTCTCTGAGATGATCTTTGTTCTGTGGAAACCATCACTATGAAAGTTTAATGCAAAGCATTTTAGTTAAAAAAAACATTTCCAAACTGAATAGTATGTCTTATAGGAGATATTTTGTTTTCTTTTCATGCTGGACCTAAATTTGGAATTCTATGGATAGTTTATTGCATAGCAGGCGCTGAGAGCTAAGCCAAATCTCTCAATTCAGGAATGGCAGCTGAGAAAAATTGAATGAATAGCCTAATTTTTTTCCTTCCCTCCTTCCCTTAACTCCACATGTTTCTTGATTTCTAGCTCATAAATTTAATTAGATAAATATTTTTAAATATGGAAGCTGGAGAATGTGTGAATTTGATAAATATGAAACAAATTTCATGGACATGGTACTGTGGGCCTATACCATGTGTTTGAGGAAGCAGGTATTGTGAAGCATTTACAGAGAAAGTAGAGTGGGTTCACTGAAAATGAAAAAAAGATTTTGGTGTCTCGCTGTAGGTGTGAATCCATGGTAGGGAGCCAAGCGAATGCAGATAATGCTGCATCCATAAGTTTGTAAGTCATGTGTGTGTTGGAATGGAGGTGGTTATATAAGCTACTGGTTGTGTTAACATCAAGGGAGTCACTCCAGTGGTGGTAATAAACCACCATGAATGTGACTTCAGGTGACTCAGATGTGGTTTTAGGGAACTGTCTCAAAGTGATACCAGGAGGGGAACAGGTTCATGCTCTAAACCAATGCCATTGAAAGAACTATGTGTTGCTGACTCTATCATTTAGGTACAATGAATAAAAGTCTTCTATTGGGCTATAAAATGAAGCTTAATTTTCACAGAGCCATGGATGAATTAGAAATTCTGCAACTGTGTGGTGTCAATACCAGTGTTGAGCAAATAAGACTATATACATGTGTATGTATGGATATATATACACATATATTGTGCATATATGAGCATATATTACAGACATTTTTCTCATAAGTTATTTTTCATTTTCATGTTATTATAAACATGATAAGAAGAAAGCATAAAATAAATCCAGTGGTGTTCGATTGGCACTGAAGTTCTCAAGGAATTTGGTATATGTATAGATACACAGAAAGACCAATAAGTGTAGTTATAGGTATAGAGATATGTCCATTTCCTAGCAATGTCCTCTTAGAAGTCTTTAAAACAATAAGCCCCATTGACAATAAGCACCTCTGGCTTCTCAGTCTTGGTGACTAACCACCATTCTCTACTAATAGCAATGAAGGCACTTTGAAGAAATGGCCAATTTGATGGTCAGGGTAGGGAAAGTAAAAGAGAAACCTGGAATATCTTTTTTTATTTTACAAAGCAAAAAGGCTTCCAAAGAATGCTAAAAACATATAAAGAATCTGAGCTTTGCCTCAATATAATAAAGGCTGTACATGATAAACCTATAGCCAGCATTACATGTTATGATGAAAAGCTAAAACCATCTCCTCTAAAATCAGGAATGAGACAAGGATGACTGCTCTTTCCACTCCTCTTCAATATAGTATCGGAATGTCTAGCCAGAGCAATAAGGAAAGAGACAAACATAAGTTGGATCCAAAAAGGGAAAGAAGTAAAACTCTCCCTCTTTGCAAATGACATGAACCTGTATTTAATGAACCCCACTGACTCCTCTCCCAAGTAACTTGAGCTTATCCAAAACTTTGGCAAAGTGGCAGGGTATAAAATTAACCCACAAAAATCAGTAGCTTTGCCGGGCTCCAGTGGCTCACACCTGTAATCCTCATTACTCAGGAGACTGAGATCTGAGGACTGCCATTCAAAGCCAGCCTGGGCAGGAAAGTCCATGAGACTCTTATCTCCAATAAACCACTCAGAAAACCAGAAGTGGAGCTGTGGCTCAAGCGATAGAGTGCTTGCCTTGAGCTGAGGAGCACAGAGACAATACCCGAACACAGAGACAGCACCCATGCCCAGAGTTCAAGCCCCATGACCAACCAAAAAAAAAAATCAGTAGATTTTCTGTATGCCAACAATGGGAAGAGTGATGCTGAAATCAGGAAAGCAACTCCTTTTCTAATAGCCTCAAAAAATGCCTAAGGATTAACCAAAGATGTAAAGGGCCTCTATCATGAAAACTTGAATAAAGAAATTAAAGTAGATTTAAGTAAGGGGAAAAACCTCCCATGCTCCTGGATTGGGAGGATTAATATCATGAAAATAGCAATACTGCCAAAGGCCACCTACAAACTCATTGCAATACCCATCAATATCCCAACAATGTTCTTCAATGATATAGAAGAACCAATCCAAAAATTCATATGGAATAACAGGAGATATTGAATAGCAAAAACAATCCTTAGCAGGAAAAAACAGTGTTGGAGGAATATCAATACTAAACTTCAAACTCTATTATAAAGCCATAGTTATAGAAACAGCTTGGTAATGGCACATGAACAGGAATGAGGACCAATGCATAGAAATAGAGACCCAGAAATGAACTACAGATACATGGTCACCTAATCTTTGATAAGGGAGCCCAAAACAGGATCAAAGAAAGACAGCCTCTTCAAAAATAGTGCTGGCAGAATTGGCTATACACGGGTAGAAATCTGAAGTTCAATCCTTATGTATCACCCTGTACCAGAATCAATTCCAAATGGATCAATGTAAGATTAGATACCCTGAAAATATTACAGGAAGGATCTTTGGCACAGGTCCAAACTTCCTAAGTAAAGATCCAGAAACACAACAAAGCAAAGAAAGGCTGGATAAATGGGATTGAATTAAACTTCAGAGTTTCTGCATAGCAAAGGACAAAGCTAGCAGGATAAATACAAAGCCCACAGATTGAGATTTTTACTACCTATACATCAGATGTGGGCCTCATATCTAAAAATATACTTAGAGCTCAAAAAATTAACCCCCACAAACAAATCCTTGAAGAAACAACAACCCCATTAATAATGGGCTAAAATTTAAAGAGAAACTTCACTGAAGAACAACTAAGAATGGCCAATAGACATATGAAGAGATGTTTAATACCATAAAAGAAATGCAAATCAAAACAACATTGAGATTCTACCTCATCCAAGTTAGAATGGCTATAATTAAGAAAACTAATAAAGCCAGGCACCGGTGGCTCACGCCTATAATCCTAGCTACTCAGGAGGCAGAGATCTGAGGATCATGGTTCAAAGCCAGCCTGGGCAGGAAATTCCTTGAGACTTATCTCCAATAAACCACTAGAAAACCAGAAGTGGCACTGTAGCTCAAGTGGTAGAGCACTCGCTTTGAGCTGAAGAGTGCAGGGATAGCACCCAAGCCCAGCGTTCAAGCCCCACAACCGACAAAAAAAAGAAAGGAAAACTAATAATAACTGATGTTGGTGGGGATGTGGCCAAAAGGGAACACTACTACACTGTTGTTAAGAATGTAAACTGGTTCAAACATTCTGGACAGTATGGAGGTTCCTCAAAAGACTAAACATAGAACTCCCCTATGACCCAGAAATCCTACTCCTGGGCATTTACCCAAATGATCACAAACAAGGCCACACTAAAGGGACCAGCACAACTATGTTCACTGCAGCATTATTTACCATAGCTAAGATATGGAATCAACCCTGATGTAAATGTGGTATATTTACACAATGCTTCCATCAGAGGGAATGACAACTGCCCCCTTTGTAAGGAAATGGAAAGACTTGGAAAAAATCATATTAAATGAAATACAGCAGACCCAAAGAAACATAGGCTCTGTGGTTTCCCTCATTTGTAACAATTAGTTCATGTGTAGGGCAGTCCTAGTAAAGGACAACAATAGTTCAATAGCTATGTTCATATGACCATATAAGATGATGCTAATTGAAATGAACTCCAAGATATGGAAACAAGAGGTTGTTGTTGTTTTTTTAGTGTACTATTTACAGTTCTTTCTCTCCTCCTGTTCTTTGGTTTACTTCCTGTTGACACTGTTTTTTTTTTATTTCTGTACCCTTTGTATTGTATATAAGTTTATGTGATTTGGGGAAGTGAAGAGGAATCACAGAAATAGTGGGACAAAGGGTGAACCAATTCAACATACTCACTAGACACTATGTTAGAAATGAACTTTACAACTAGGGGAGGGGAAAGTGGGAGAAAATGAGGGAGAGGGTAACACTGTTCAAAAAGAAATATACTCATTACCTTACTTATACAACTGTAACCCCTCTATACATCACCTTTACAATAAAATTCTTAAAAAATGTATCAGAGCTTGGTAGCTTATGGGAGTGTCCACTGGCCACTGAGATGGTTTACACTAGAGAATAAATCATGATTGTAAAATATTATATCCATTTGAATAAAACTAGAGCTCACTGACTTAACTAAGGAAAGAGAACCTTCTTCCTCATATTAAAAAAAACTGTCTAATAAATGAAGAAGGGATTATAAAATTAGAAAAATGACCATTTTCCAAAAATGGATGGCTCGTTGTCTAGACAGTAAGCCCTTTCAAACTAGTTTATAGGATCATCATGAACTTGGTGACTGGCTTTAGGGAGGTCAAGTATCTGAATTTTGCAGCAGTAATTAGAGAAACCTAGACCGAGACACGTCTCACTCTTTAGTAGGACTGTGTCAAAAGCGTCCTACTTAGGATGATGCACTGACTGTAGAGTAGGGTCCCTCCCTGCCATAAACACTGGTGACTTTACCTCATGTCCAGAATGATCTTTGAAGCCAACAACAAGCAAAAGAGCCCCTCTGAGTTTCAGTTAAATCCATTAATTTGGAGAAACACTGCTCTGTCCAAAGGCAGCAAGCACATTATTCTATCTTTGACAGCAAGCACATTATTTGTGTCTATGCAAGGTGCATAGAGAGCGTTATAAAATGTTTGTGAATGAATAAATGAGCAAAAATTGCTTGTAAGAGCTAATCTTTATTGAGTAACTGGATTAAGGAATGCCTACAAGATGAGAAGACTAGAGCTCAGTCCTGGGTGTGTCTGTGAGGGTATTTATAGAGAATTTAGATCAAGGAGGCCCTAAACAATCAATGGTTTAATGCATGGATGCATTCATAATATGATGGCATCAATTAAAAATAGGGGCTTGCTGGAGGAAGTCAATCACTAGGTTGTGTCTCTGGGTCATACCTCTTGCCCAGTCCTTCTCTGTATTCCTTTTCTTCCTGTCCTTCTTGATGTGAACTGCTCTGATCCACTATTCTCCACCCACCATGATGTACTGGCATCTCTGATATCGTGAACTAAGTATTTTCTCCTTTAAGTGGTTTCTATTAGATACTTAGTCATAGCAACAATAAAAGTAGGGACTTCGTGGATAAATTAGTCATTAAGAAATCTTTGAAAGGGGGAAAGTACTTACTTTTGTGATTACAATTTAATTCTACTCCAGTAGTTGAAGATGAGTAATTTCCTCTTTTTGGTACCTGGAGACAAGGCATAAGCCTCTGCTTCTGTGTCCTATGATCCTTGCTTGAGTTTATGAATGACAGAGAGCATACAACCTTTGTAAATGCTTCCTGAATTTGAACATTCTGTTGTTTTGTGATTGCCTCCACTTGCAATTCTGAATGACTCCAAGTGGATTTGCTGGGAGGCCCTGAGTAGCTGGAGAGCAGAGGAGATGAGGCGCACACATGGAACGTCAGCACACGTACGCCAGACACTTAACTGGAAACAGCTGTGCAGAGCTCTTTAGTAAAAGCTTGAGTAGCTGAAACCAACAGGATGGGGTGGGAAGGAGTTCAAACTCCCCCCATGAGGCCTTCCTAAGGCTTTGCAGGAGAGCAAGAGCAAGGTCTGGGAAGTGGGGAAATGGAACAGCTCATCCTGTCCTCAGCATTGAGTTCCTGCTGACTCTCCACTGCTGCTCACCCTTGCAGGGTTACACTCTTTATTTATGTGACAGTCAGGCAGAAAGCCGCCTGGAGCACTCTGGAGGTATTAGCCAAGAAGAAATACAAATCAGATTTGACCAAAGGAAAGAGAAGCCTCAGACATCTGCCTGGGAATAAGAAGGCTATGATATGTTACTTTACCTGGTTTCTTTCCTGCTCAGCAAAGTCACTGGATAAATGATAAAAATTTATAGCACGTGGAGGGTGGAGTGGCCAGACTCGCAGAATTCAAGTCTGAGTTCCTGCTCTGAATATGGGTGTTTATTCTCCCTCTAGAGCCCCTCATTTCTAAAAGAATCTGGTCTGAACAGTATCTCTGTAGTCTCCATATCCTGAGTGGGAGGTACTGGCAAGGACAGCTCTTTATTTTGAAGATGACACAATCATACCACTTTTAGTTAAAATGGTGATGTTCTAAGGATTGATACATTGTAGCATTGTGTATCTTTAGGATTAAAACAATCATCTGTAAGTAGTTGTATGAAGGGGTTTTAATTCAACATCGCTGGCTTATCAGTATGAAGCGCCTTTATCAATGTCACTTCTTCCATCAATCCACCCTGCTCATATTTCCAGAATCTTAAAGCTATAACCTAAGTACTTTATTATACAGAAGAGAAAACTGAAATATGGCAGGAGGAAGTACCTTTCCAATGTCTCAAAAAGAGACAAGAGCTAAAAATCCAAATTCTATCCCTACAAACAGTAGGTAGCAGCTGTCACCTTGCCATCTCCTCAACTGAATTAATTGTCTTTCCTGTCACACATTGGTTGTCATCCAAAAATGTGATCACTTCCCTTCATTAGTTGACACATCTGAGCCAAATCTACTTCCTGTGCAACTATCACAGGAAGCAATGCCATTCAGCCCAATTGCCTTGGTGTTGCCAACACGCTCTGGACTTGGAAAAAAAAAAACTAGTGATGTTTTGAACAACACTGGTATTGTTCTCACAAGCATGTCATTCCACAGTAGTGACTGTATAGCATACTAGCTTAACCTTGGAGTTGAAATACAGGTGTTGACATTTTATGAGACAACTGGGCAGATAATAGTTACTGCCCACCACATGGGATGAAATGAGTTAAGATTATCTTATTTAATTATCCCATTTAATTTATGACTATCTCAAGCCTGTCATCTTAGCCAGTGACTTAAGCCTGGGATCTTTGCAACTTGGGAGGTAGAGATATGAAGAGCAGCATTGAGGCCAGTTAGAGCAAAAAGAAGTTTGTGAGATGATCTTAACCAGTGGCAGTCAAATGTACCTGGGCACAGTGGGATCCCTAGTAACCGGGAAGTACAAGTGGGAAGATTGCCAACCAGGGAATAAAACAAAACTCTACTGCAAAAATAACTAATGGGTATAGGGGCTGATTGAGTGCCTGAGAAAGAGAGAGAGAAAAAAGAGAGAGAGAGAAAAGAAACAAAGAGAGCTAATAAGTATGAAGCAAATGTATAATTTCTCCAATAAAGCAACTACTATTTCTTTAAAAATGCATTAATTCTGTTTTAGTATTCCTGTTTCTAGAGAATTAGAGGCAAGGATGCCTATGTCTTCCATCTCTGTGACTGCCAGAACATAGAAATGAAATGATCCTAGCTCACCTACCCCTCATCTGACTCTTCAGTGACTAGCAGAAATTCAAGCAAACTCAGGAAAGATCAGCCAAGCTAGCCTAGACCAGACCTTCTCAGCTAACAAAGAAAGCTAGAATAAAATGGTTGTTGCTTTGAGGCCTCATGTTTTGAGGTAGTTTATGATACAGACAACGCGGGGCTCTCAGGTGTTCATGCCCCCCAAATGAATGAGAGGTGATACATGTGAAGAAGATGCCAAGAGCCACCCACCAGCAGAGTTATTTACTTAGCAGAGATGATTCTGCATGGCATTCATCCTTATACTCTTCCTTGGCCCCTCCTTTCCTGATGAAGAGTGCAATTTGTGACCCCAGAATGGAGACAGCTGGTTGGGTGTGGTGAGGACCAGGATATGACCTGGCCTCATGAACACCATGTTCTAAGTAGCTGAGCCAATCAGCCTGTCTATGTGCTCCTGGAAACTCTTACTACCCACTGTCTCCCAGACTAGAGCACCCCACCCAGCAGTCTCCCTTCAAGACAAAGATGCATGTGAACACGTAGTGGAAATGCCATGCAATGAGACTTGGCAGAAACTAGCTTCCCACCACTCTGTGTTGGGGTTCTATGAGGGCAGAAATACAACGCTGGAGTCGCAGGTGCCAGGAGGCCTTGTTCCTGGGTGTAGTGCTGTCCTGTGGGTAGTTAGGATGAGAAACCCTACTCATGCCTTCAGAATCCCCTCTCACTTTTCCAAGCCTTTCAGGAAAGAGGTTCTTGCTCTTGTTACCACTACAACCTATTTTCTTTATCTCAGTCCCACACAACTGCTCATGTCAAATTTGCTAGCATTTAATAATCAGAGACAAAGATCTATAGATTTGTGAACAGCCAACTTTCCAAATGTCTTCTTTTAATCAGTGTGTGCTTAGGAAGACCTGTTGTGTATGGGTTTCCTTTGTGATTCTACAAATCACCTGCTTTTACCTTCCCAGAAGAGGTAAGAATGGCCAACATGAAGAAATGTTCAACATCTCTGGCCATAAAAGAAATGCAAATCAAAACAACATTGAGATTCCACCTCACCCTGGTTAGAATGACCATTCTCAAGAAAACTAACAATAACAGATTCTGGTGGGAATGTGGCCAAAAGGGAACTATATTACTTTACTACACCATTGGTAGAAGCTTGTTCAACTGCAATGAAAAGCAGTACGGAGGTTCCTCAAAATACTAAACTTGGAGCTTCTCTATGACCCAGCAATTCCACTTCTGGGCATTTATTCAATAGACCACAAAGAAGGCCAAACAACAGCTACTAGCACAATCATATTTGGTGCAGCATTGTTTACTATGCTCATCTTTCTTATTTAGCATTTCCTCTCGAGTGAGATGAGAGCCTCTTGTCCCCAAATCAGTAACCCCAAACCTCTCTTCTTTTACCATTAGATAATCTTTGCCTTAATTTGGGGTCTAGATAATAAGTATTTCAATCTTTCCATGCCGCTTCTATTTTTGTGGTTTGCTTTCTTTTATTTAGGACTTAAAATAATGAACAATCATCTTTTATTTGAGGAGTGTACATACATGGGTGTGGTGGGGTTGGCACATGAGCTATATTTTTTATACCTCTTTTAAATGAAAGCTGACTCTTATCTTCTTCAGACACAAATATCCCTGGAAGTGTCAATTTCATAATAACTCAAGTGTGAATTATCTCATCTCTGCTTTCTAGTTTCAACTGGGTGAGCCAGGTTTAAAGAAGGAACAGAATAGATAAGGATTCTTCTAGTCAATCCAGTTTTCTAGTCAGTAAGAAGAATGGAAGTTCTGGGAGAATGGAAGTTCAAGGAGAAAGAGAGAACAATCCTTGCCAATAATGTATTAATGGTTTGGAGCAGAGGCCATAATCTGAAGTTTATTTCCAACTAATTACATGGGGGCACTTGTCCCATCCAAAAGACGTTATATAGACTTTGAATGAAATAAAATCCTTTTAGATGAGGCATGCAAGCATTTATTCCTGGATCATGAGGAGATACAGACTTCAGTTAGGGTTGGGGCAGTGATGTGCAAGGAAGTATTTATTAAGACACTCAATTCCATGTGTTTCTTTGACCTCTTTGAGCCTAATAGGGCTCCAAAGGTCGATTTCCAAGGGATCCTGCTAGATATATAACTTAGCCAATAGGAAAGGTTTTTCCCAGCCAGATGCCCATGGCTCATGTCTATAATCATAGCTACTTGGGAGGCTGAGATCTGAGAATCATGGTTCAAAGACAGCCCAGGCAGAAAAGTCTCTGTGAGACTCTTCAACTAACCACTCAAAAACTGGAAGTGGAGCTGGGGCTCAAAGTGGTAGGCACTAGCCTTGAGCAAAAGATCTCAGGGACAACACCTGAGTTCAAGCCCTATAATTGAAACAAACACGCAAAAAAAGTTTTCTCCATTCCAGTTCTCTTTTCAGAAGCACCAATTACACACCACGCAGGTCTCAACTCAGTGAATTTTAGTTTTTTGCCAGCCCCAAATGTACTCCAACCAATTACTTTCTCCAGGAGAAAATGGAGGAAACCTCACCCTCTTGTCACTATGAATCTGCCACCCACAGCTCTTGCTTGTTCACTCTGTTCCCAAGTGCCACCTCCATGTGGGCCTGCTGGTCATGTGCTGTCCTCTTTCCTTGGGCAGTGAGCATAAATGGCTAATGGGTGCTGTGTACTTAGCCAATCACATGCTTTCTAGGGTTGGCATCTCTCTCACAAATGGGATGAATAGAAAGAGTGACGATTGACTTCTATTGAATCCTTGGTACCAATTTATGAACTAGTAAATAAAGAATTTGATATTTGAACAAGCAGTTGGTCCTGTATTTGAACAGTTGGTACATTGTGATGCAGTCTGGTTTCCTAGCGAATTCTCTTCTCCAGATTTTCTCATGAACAATATCAGGTCTTCAGTCAAAGCTCAAACTGGTGTTTGTGCTTCAGCAGTAGCCTGGATGTGGCCTGAAAAGGCTATCAGTTTGTTTTTAAAAAATGCACCAATCTATAGCCATAAAGAAAAATGAATCCTATCTTTTGCAGGAAAACATATAACTGGAGATCATCATGCTAAATGAAATAAGTCAGATTCTGAAAGATAAATAATGATGTTTTGTCTCATCTGCAGAATCTAGATTTTAAAAGACATGAAACTAGAAGGAAGATTCATTTCTTAAGGGGAGGAGAGACCAAGGGAAGAATGGGGATAAGAGAAGATAATGGAAGGTGGATATGATGGAAGTGCGTAATATATAAGTATGAAAATGTCATATTGAATCCCACTACTTTGCACAATTAAAAAAAGAGATCTCTGCAAGGACAAAACTATCAGACTCAATCGTATAACCAAAGTTTCCATTTTATTTGAAATAAAGAAAAAATAATAAGAAAGTAGTAAATAAAATCATCATTGACTCTCAGAAAGGAACTCACCAGTCCTCTGGTGACCTTCATTCTATAATAAGGTCACTGAAGCTCAAGGGGATGAGATAATTTGCACAAGGTCAGACTGTAGACAAAATAAGCTAGAAAGAAATGGCATGGAGGAAATAGGAAGACAGAGGGCAAGTATGTAAAAGCAAGAGGAGGAGGTATGCATGTGATTTGTGGTTGTCTAAGAATGGGGAAGTGAAATCAAAACCTCTCAAAGAAGCCAACCTGTCCAGTGCTTGGCTTCTAGCACACCCAGGAGTAATTATTTCAGTAAAATTAAAGGGGGATTCAAAATAACAGATACTGATGTTAGTTTCATAGTCAACTGTTCAACTGTTTCATATTAAATGGTTGCCACTGTTAACCTTCTTTATGTGATGTGCAGGTGCAACCCTGCCCTGTATTAACACTTCAATATCCACTTCCAGTGACTGTCCCAAGTCAGCAGTCTTTCCATCTTCTACTAGGTTTATGCTCTCTTTCAAAGAGGGAATATTTAATCCCTGCAAGAGGGATCTCTCTAGCTCCCTCTCCCTCCCACTGTCTCTCTTAGATTAGCTGGCTGCTGTGTTTTAGTGAAATTTGGAGCTTTCTCCTGGCAGCAGGTACTATGTTCTAAGTGAAAGCAGGCACTTTGGAGAGTACCTAGACTAAGAACCAGAAGCTGTGGCATTGAGCCGGGTGTTAGCACCCATCAGCCCTCTGACCTTGGGAACATGATGTTTCTCACTATAAAATGAGGATTTTGCAGACGATGAGGTCTGAGGTGACAGTAACATCCAGCCCCGCCCCCACCATTCTGAAATTTTGCGGGAAACATGGAGCCGTAATCCATACTTGCTACATAGTCAGCTAGTGAAGGTCATGATGTGAACTTAGGGAGGAGCTCATGGGAAGGTTGTGGGTGGAAGTTTTTTTGTAAGACAAATCAGGATAGAGAAAAGTCTCACACTGACAGAAGCTGGGGTACATAACTGTCATGATCATCCTCCCAAAGAGTAGACTATTTTCTACCTCTAACACCTAAATAAAAGCAAAACATTTTATTATTCACCATTTGGAAAAATCTGAGTGATGGCTGTGGCAGACTGACTTCCTCTCAAAGACTACAGCATGCAGAAAAGTTAACAAAGAGCAAATTTACACTGGAGAAGCCTTTGGTGCCTACTGTTAGATGACCAAGGCTAATACCAGGAGGGAGAACTCATTCATCTTCCATCTATAAACACAACCATAGTCTTAACTGTAAGAAAATCATCAGAGAAAACAAGAGTAACATGCTGCAAAATACTTTAGCTGCTGTTCTTCAAAATTGTCAAGTTCATGGAGAAACAACAGAAGTCTGAGAAATCACTGTAACCAACAGGAGCCTAAGGAGACTAATAAATAAATTTAATCAGTTATCCTAAATAGGAGCCTACAACAGGACACTGGACAAAACTAAGTAATCTAGAATGAGATAAAGTCTTTCATTCACAATAATGTATCATTATTGGTTCATGATTTGTGACGAATGTACCTTACTAATCAAGAAGTAATTAGTATGGAAGAAAGTTTTCTATAAGGAGAAACTTTCTATAAATACAGAACTATTATAAAATAAAAAGTTTAAAGAAAATAGAGAATATTGTGTTTTATGTAGTTTTAGTTTTTTGGCTTGTTTTTTTGTTTCTGATAGGGTCTTACTATGTAGCTTATGCTAGTCTCAAACTCATGATCCAAGTGCTAGAATTAGAAGTGTGTTTTACTACACCTAGTTTCTCTCTCATCCTAAGAGGAAAACGGTAGATAGAAAGTTAAAAGAAGGGGCTGGGAAGGTGGCTCAGTGGTAGAGTGCTTGCCTTGCATGCATGAAGCTCTGGGTTCTATTCCTCAGTAGCATATAAACAGAAAAAACTGGAAGTGGCACTGTGGCTCAAGTGGTAGAGCACTAGCCTTGAGCTGAAGAGCTGAGGGACAGTGCTCAGGCCCAGAGTTCAAGCACTGTGATTGACACACAGAAAAGAGAAAGAAAGAAGAAAAAAAGAAGAAAAGAACAAATATCTCTGGAAGAAAGTATAGGAAACTGGGGCAGATCCAAGTGAATTAAGACTTTTTTTTTTGGTGGTCATGGGGCCTGACTCTGGGCTTGGGCGTTATCCCTCAGCTTTACAGTTCAAGGCTAGTGCTCTACCGTTTGATCCATAGCACTACTTCTAGCTTTTTCTGCTGAGGAATTGAACCCAGGGCTTCATGCATGCAAGGCAAGCACTCTACCACTGAGCCACCTCCCTAGCCCAAATTAAGACTTTTTGATGTATTCTCAGTTTTACACTCTGAATGTTCCACAGGAATGTATTATTATTTTGTTTTAATTATTAAAAAAGTAGTGAAGATGCTAATAAGAACCATTCTCCATAGTGGTACAAAAGGAGAAAAGAAAACAAAATGAGCCTAGAACTTTGTGAATGCCTAGGATGATAAAATTTACTCTGCAATCATTCACTGAATGGTGATGGTGGCATATCCTGAAATTAGAAGTCAACACATGGAATGAGTCATTGTCAGCAAAAGTGATAAAGCTTCAGAGACATCATAAGATCAAGACACCCAAGGCTAAGCATCTGGAGAAGGGACTTAAGTAAGGGACCAAGTGGGAATAAGCTAAGTAAGACTTGAAGCAAGCAGGCAAAGGTCCTGTAGCTGGCCCAGATGGTACCACCTGTTTTCAAGCTTCCTCGTGCCCCGCTCTCTCAGGAAGTGATGTGACAAGAGTGTCAATTGGAAAGAAATTAGATGCAGGACAAGAAAACACATCAAGCCTTTCTTGGTCCTTAAACCTGAGGTTCTGAGAGATATTTAAGGGAGTTTTATGGACTTTAAAAAAATTATTGTTTTATATATACAGGAGTATTTTCATTCTTTTTGTTTTATTATTTTTCCATGTTCTAGCCTAGAAACTGTAATTCGGAGAAGTCTGTGGACAAAGTCATATTTCTTCCACCGTGCACACCGTGGCTTTCGTCCTGATTAATTAAGTCCTCTACTACATCTGTGCACCTTCCTGTATTGTTCTCCAGGGAGAGCAAAGTATAAGCCTTGTGCCCCATACATAATCAGCTCTCTCCTCTGGGAGGAAGCATGTCTCTGCATCTGTATATCTTGCAGCTAGCTCTGGGACAGATGAATAAGTATTCCATTGTTCTAGACCAACTTTATTGGTCTGTTCCCCCCACACCCCCAATTTCTGTCAGAGTGTTTGCATTACTTAGCTGAGAGGAGCATAGAATTTATTGTCTCAGACCAGGACACTTGCCAGAGTAAAAGTGAGATGGTATTAAAAATAACTGTGAGAGAACAGGCCTATGGGAACTGCCCAAAGCAAGCCAGGTTATAGTCAGGACGGCTGTGACATTTGCTCTGCCAGGAGGAGAGAGAACAAAAGGAGGTACACATATCATGTCTATATATCTAAAATCTACATGTGAAGCTGGGAAAGTACCCCATAAATACATGCTGTTCCCTGACACATTGTGGTGGTCTGCACTGAGCTAGCCTCAGTCTCAGCTTTGAATCCCTAGAACCTGGATCACCTCCCTTTTATTTCGCCTTGGCACTTTCCTACGGGTAGACACCCCAATTTGCATTTTAGGTTCTGTTCATGCTCCCCATAACTAGCCTCTTCTTGGCTACCCTCTAAGTAGCAGGCACAGTCCCCCTTTAGAAAGGAGGGGCCTGAGGCCCATCTACCTAGAATGTGGTTTAGAGGTAGAGTAAGAGTTGTAGGTGGGCATGATCCTGTGGTTTCTTCTGCTCTGGGGAGGGGGTCAACCAGAAGCAAACAGAGAAATGTTCTCTAAAGTGGGGGCCCAGGGAAGGATCCTCTTATTATGGACTCAACTGCATCTGCCACAAATCCCTGGGGTAAAATTCTAACCCCCAAAGGTGACTGTATTTGCAGATAAAGCCTTAATGAAGTAAATTTGCATGAGGTCATAAAGGTGGGGCTCCTTACAAAATTAAGAAGAAACATCAGAAATCTCTCTGTCCTCATGTACACAAGAAACACACACACACACACACACACACACACACACACACACACACACACACACACACACACACACACACACACACACACACACACACACACACACACACACACACACACACACACACACACACACACACACACACACACACACACACACACACACACACCCAAGTCAGCCTCCTCCTGTCTATAGACTGAGCCGAGAATCTCACCGGAACCTAATTCTGCTGACTCCTCCAATACCACACACAAACAGATTTCTGTTGTTTAATCCTCTCATACCCCAGTCCATGATGCTCACTATGGCAGCTAAAGCACTTGAGGTGAGTGTGAAGCATGTGTTCAGCCACCCGATCTCAGGCATGCTCCCTGCCTCCCAAGTGTTATGATCTGGAGAGAATGGAATCTTGAAGCAGGAGGCCTAGATTAAAAGAAAATCATAGTAAGTGAAGTAAGCCAGACTCAAAGAAACATAGGTCCTGTGGTTTCCCTTATTTGTAATAATTAGTATACGTGTAGGATAATCTTATCAGATGAGCAGAAGAGCTCAATAGCTATGTACATATGACCATATAACATGATGCTAAACAAAAAGAACTCCAAGATATGGACACAAGAGGTTTTTCTTTGTTGTTGTTTTTAATGTACTTTGTGCTTTTTTTGTTTCCTTTGAATGTTCTTCCCCCTATGGTATATCCCCTGTTGTCCCTGTATTTGATTTTGGTAACCTGACAGTGTATATATGTTTATTTGACTTAGGGAAGGGTGAGACAAAGGAGAAGGGGAGAATCAATGCAGCAGTGATATACATGTTGGAAATGATCTATACAACTTGGGGGAGGGTAGGAGGTGGGAAAGGAAAGTAGGAGAAAAAATGAGGGAAGGGTAACAAGTTTGATAAGAAATGTACTTATTACCTTATGTAACTGTACTGTGTATCACCTTGACAATAAAAAAAGAAAAGGGATGAGAAGTAAGAGAAAGCAAGTTAATCCATCTAGAGCGTGAGCACCAACAGGAAGACTGAGCACCTTGGGGGTTATTTATTCATTTTTGAATGTATTTAAGAAGGATGTTTTAAATTCCTATGCATTGTGCTATGCAGTAGAAATGCCTTTTTTATTTTACAAAGGTTCAAAGGGTCCCTCTTTGCACTCAATGTTCCTACTCTGTCACGTGGCTAGGAGTGTTCAGATAGTTCCTATTAGCAAGGGAGAGACAGCACACTTTGGGGAACAGTTGTTGGCTCCAGGATTCCTCGGCTTCGTTCCCCATATGTTTTACATCCCATGGGTTAACCCTTGAGGGGAATGGGGGATGAGGGGGACTTTTTGTTGCCTTGGTAATCACTTCTGTCCTGACACCTTCTGCAGTTGATGGAGGAGGGGTGTGATAAGCCATTCTACCCTCTGAGCTCAGCTGTGGCCCAGATGTAGCTCTGAGAAGCTGGGTGAGATTGGAAGGTCAAGGAAAGGTGAGCATGTATGTGCAGGCTCTCTAATCCCTAGCTCTGTTGCTGAGGAGATGGGGTAAATGAGGGGAACTTCAGTGTGGGAGATGTCCTCTTTCTGAAGGTCCCTAGTGGCATAAGTACCTCCACTTTCCAACTTCTCATTCACTGGAATAGAAAATTACTGGATTCCCAGGCTATTTAATACACTTGGAATTAGCCTCGATTTCCATCAGCCCCAGAGGGGTCTCTCACAACTTTCTTACTTAATTTCAAAATGAAACATTGAGCTTTCCTCCTTCTCTGCTCCCAAACCCTTCAGCCCCAACTCCCCAAACAGAATGCAACTTTTGGTGCTTAGCTCAGAGTCCTACACTGGCATTATTCTGGCTCAGAATTCCGGGTGACATGTGCTTCCGAGAGTCTCCACATAAAGTTAATCTGATTAGTATTGATCACCTACATAAAACTTTTTTAAAGGGCTTATTTTTTTTTCAAGAAAGAATTTTATTTCTCCACTCCCATATCTTTTTATTTATCATCTCTTGCCAAAGCCATAAATGCACCAATTGGCTCCATACCAGAACATAACTCTGGGATTTCATGGTGTAGAAATTAAGGAGAAAAGAACCTAAAAGTTCTCAGCTGCTACTTCCAAGTGAGGGAATGAAAGAACATGTTTAACTCCTGCTTCAACCGTGAAATTCACTTTCCAAAACTTCTATTACTTGGAACTTCTCTTTGGGAAAAAAATCCTCCAAAACTAAAGGAAGAGTCAAATTCCCTATTCTGACAGTCAGGGGTGTGTGTGTGTGTGTGTGTGTGTGTGTGTGTGTGTGTGTGTGTGTGTGTGTGTGTGTGTGTGTGTGTGTGTGTGTGTGTGTGTGTGTGTGTGTGTGTGTGTGTGTGTGTGTGTGTGTGTGTGTGTGTGTGTGTGTGTGTGTGTGTGTGTGTGTACATGTGTGCATGCACATGTACATGCACTGGTTCCTGGGGCTTGAACTCAGGGTCTGGGCTCTGACTCTAAAAGGAGTTGTTTTACTCAAGGCTAGTGTATTACCACTTGAGCCACAGCTTTACTTTTATCCTTTCTAGGGTTGATTGAAGATAAGAGTCTTTCAAACTTTCTTGACCTGGCTGGCTTGGAATGGCCATCTTCAAATCTCAGCCTCTGGAGTAGCTAGGATTATAGGTGTGAGCCATATGCTGGGCTCAGCCAGTTTTAATTGGATAGATGTACAAGGGCCCATGATTCTGAATGTTGTCCTCTGTTCTTGAGTTCCTTTTTAATCTGTCTATGTATCCAATTTCCTTCCTCAAACCTTTGGGTTAATTTATTGCTGCCTTTCAGTTCTATGCCAACTATTTCTGCCCATGAAATGGAGTCAGAGATTGAAATAAGTTAGTAATTTGATCAAACTGGCCAGACCGTTTCTAATTTTCCTAGGAGATTTTCACATATCAGTGTCCATCATTGCTAAGCTGATGTATGTCTGTTCCACAGGACCAACAGTCTTCCACTTTTGTGTTCTTAGAGAGACCTCGGTGCCAGCATCTAGCCTTGAATCTCAGTGTCCCCATCTTAGATCCCGCACCCTTGCATCTGATCCACACCTAATCTCTGGATCTAAAATTAGCCTACTTCCCAGGGAGCATCACTCTGCTCTCCCTGCCTCTTCACCTATTCACAGGGTTGGGTCCTTGGCTGGTGATAACTGGAAGCCTGCAGGGCGGGAGAAGTATGGCACTAAACTGCCTTCACAAATTCCCAGAGAGGCCAGGCACAGCACAAGTGTACAGTGCATAGGAACTTGTTACCAAGGTATTGCTTGATCCTCACTTAACTGGGAGAGCCTTCTCCTACATCCTTTCATAGGTCTTAAACAATTCTTCAGAGTTCCCCATCTTCTACAGAGCTCTCACAGAAGAACCCACAGCAAAGGGAGAGGATGGAACTCTCCTTATTCAAATGAACTCACTCTGAAAATACATGGTTTATATCATTGTTGGGTATCTACCCAACTAAGCAAGACTGAGCATGTGCTCTAAGGTACCAGGGCTAGGCAGAAAATAAACAGAATAGTGAAAAGCTAATCTCTAGCAAACCTTTGCAGAGTTTTATGATAAAAAATACCTAGGAGGAAAAAGCTATTACCCTTCGTAAAACTTGTAAGTCATGTCTTTTGGGTCCTGAGCTGAGGGTCTGACTCTGGCCCTGCATATCAAGGAAATAGCCCAGGTCGGAGGTGCTTGTGGAGGAGGGACAAACACCTTAGTATCACAGATGGATGTGTGACTTTGAACATGTCATGTAAATTTCCATTTCTTTTTGTATCAAATAAAAATCAGCTCTGATGTTTAAAATCTCTGTTAGCTCTAGAAGTCCGTGATGCTCTCACATTGTAGAAGTATATTCTTACACTGATGCCCGTCGTCATCTTGGCTGGCAGCCTGGGAAACCACAGCCAAACTCTGGCATGGGCTTTCCATCGGTTACTCTAGAATGACATAGGACCCTCTTGAAAGGAAGGGAAAGCGGGCTTCCTGAGATAATGGACACCCTAGAGTTAGGGTCTGGACACTTACTACAAGTTGTCAACCCAGGAGAGACCACCCTGTTCCAAGGAGAGACCACCCTGTTCAAGGAGAGAGGTTACTAGGAAACAGACATGGAGTCCAACATTTGCACAGGCCCTGTCTACTCAGTTCACCCAGCCACTCCATCAGTCACTGAGAAAATCCAATGGCCCTTTCCTGGCTCCCTTTAAGACCAGGGCTTCCCCCTCCCAGAAAGATCCTGGTCAGAGCCTACCTAGGCAGTGACCTTTTGGGGAATGCAATAAATCCTGCCTAACTGGTAATCTCTAAGGAGCCTCCAGGCTTTGGTGCCTTGTGACTCCTGTATAATAACCAAGAGTTACAAGGAGGTTGATTTCCAGAAAATTCACCATGGCCTCTTGCACCGAGTGTCCCTCAGACTTTAGTTCTGCCTGGGGAAGGGCAGGCAGACATCTACAGGAGACTAGCAGCAGGAAAGAATAGCACCTCTCAGCCCTGCCATCAGATAGGCACTGAGGTGGAAGGGTAGAAGTGTTTTAAAGAAGGGGAGGAGGCCTTCATGGTAGATTTGAGATTAAGGACCAAGCTCTCCAGAGGCAAAACTAAACTGCTTAGATGCCTAAATGGTAGAGCTCATGAACTTTGTGTACTACCTCAGTGGGTGGTCTTGCTGTTGTTAAATGACCCCTTGACCCCCAAGAGAAAGCTATGGGCCCCAGCAGCCCTGGCTTCGACTGCTTTCACTGCTGCTTTGGGCAACCAAAAGCTTCAGCTGAGAGGAGTTGGGAGTAGCAAAGTAACTGGAGTCTTAGGATGTGATGGGCATCAGGGAAAAAGATTGCCTGGTTGTCCCCAAATCCCCAGCTGTTCACCTCTGCCTTTCTCCTCATCCTCTTCCAGACCCTTATCTGCCAGATACTTTGAATCTTTGTCTCTTTTTAACTGAAGACAGCTTTTCTCTCTGATTGAGAGAGAAGGAGAGGGACTTGCCCTGAAGGATTTTCCTCTCCTTCCTGCTCCTCCTTCATTTCCAAGCAACGGGTACAGTTAAATGGCTCATCTAGCCTCTTCTAAGCAGAGAAACAGTTCTTAGAAGTAAGGGAAGGAAGTCAGTGCTCTCTTCCCAGGAGGGGAATGTTCTAACCATATCTCCATACCCCTCACCCCTGCACCACTCACCCCAGGAAGGTACCTGCCAGCCCCCCCCCCCCCCCCCCCCCCCCCCGCCCCGTGCCTGCAGGGGGCGCTTCCCTTCCCAGCAGTCCCCAGGGAACAGGCTTCTAGCCTCCTCCAGAGTGCTTTCATCCAGGAAGTGCTGAGGCCAGCCAGATAAATCAGTCACTTTTACCCCTAAGCAGTACCAGGTCTACTGAATTAAAGATGTCTGTAGCCTAACAACAGTCAGTTAGTCATGGGAACAACAAATCAGCTTTAGAAATCCTCTCACTTCCGCCAGGGGATCTGTTGTCTTTGCCAACTCAGGGGTTTCTGTTCATTGAATTGTATATTCTAAGATTCTCCCAAGATCGAGAGGCAAATGAAAGACCCTTACAGAACATAGTAGAGTATCATATTTCCATTTCATCAGTAACTTGTATTTTCCAGACCACTCAAGCCTCAGGACCAAAACAAAAAGGGGGGCAGAGGGCAGAGGTATTAGGTCTGTCCAGAACAGCCCCTCCCACCTTCCTTTTCACCTGCCCCAAACCAGTAATCACCTGACTATCAACCACCTGACTGTGAGTAGGCAAAGGATCCCAAACTCTGAGGTCACTTCCTCATCCGCTGAGATCATTTCCTGAATTCCCTTGCTCATGCCTCCCTCAGACAGTGAGAGGTTCCCCAGGCTCTTGGGATCACTTCCCCATCTGCTCTGGTCCCACCTCCCACCTTTTCCTTTATAATTTGGCTCAACACAAGTCCCCCTACCCTTTTCTCTTTTTTCCCTCCCCTCTGTCTTCACACAACTCCATCTCAGGCAGGCTGGCAGTTTGCTCTACCCCCCAATAAACTTTTTTCTGCCTGAACCATGTGGCGGGTTTTCTTTCAGATGAAACTTACAGGGAGGAATCTTGAGAACAAATATACATAGAACTTGCCAGGAAAATAATCTTCTGTTCTGTAGAAGTATAAACTCTCTCTCATATTTCTTTCAAATTTTCCCAGGTTTCTGTCTCCTTGAGTGTCTCATCAGTGACCTTGAAGAGCCTTATCTATTGTTAGGGTTTGCAATCAGTCTTAAATGCAACCCCCCACCCCCATGTTGAAAGGTGGTAGAAACTTTAGGAGGTAGAGCCGAGTGGAAGGAAGTTAGGTCCCTGGGAACATATCCTCAAAGAAGGAAATTGTTGACCTAACCCCAGAAGCCACACAGTATCACTTCTGCCATGCTGTAATTTTTAGTAGTTTGGTTATTAAGTCCAATTCACACTTTGTGGAAGGAGAGTCTTCCTTTGTGGAAGGAAGAACAAAGAATTTGTAGACTTATTTTAAAAACATCACATGTTCAATCACCCTCAGCAGTGTCAATTTGGTTGATACCACCTCATGAGTAAACCCAAGAGAAATAGGCTCAATAATTCAGTTTCACTTTCAAACAACTGAAATTGACATCAATTTAAGTGTTGGGGATAACAATGCCCAGGAGTCAGAGGTTCATATGCTATTATATATTGACCCTGGATACACTATAGGTCTTGGACACATCACTTCTTCTATGCTTCAATTTTCTCATTTACAAATGAAATTTCGGCTTTTTGAACAAGGGAAACAAAGTTGAAAAAAATGGATGCAAACTGTGTGCAAAAGAATGAAGTTAAAGCTGGGCCCTGGTGGCTCATGCTTGTAATCCTAGTTACTGAGGAGTCTGAGACCTGAGGATTATGGCTTGAAGCCAGCCTGAGCAGAAAGTCTGTGAGACTGTGATCTCCAATTAATAACCAAAAAATCCAGAAGTGGAGCTGTGGTTCAAGTGGTCTTCAAAACAAAAGCTCAGGGCAGTTCCCAGACCTTGAGTTCAAGCCCCAGCCACAACTGGTACACACATACACACACACACACATATACATACACACACACACACACACACACACAGAATAAAATTGGATCCTCATCTACCATTATGTACAAAAAATAGTTTAGAATGGACCAAAACCTATAAGACTTAAAAGTATAAAACTCTTAGAGAAACACTTGGGACAAACACTTCATAACTGAATTTGACAGTGATTTCTTGGGTGTAACACCAAAAGTTCAGGAAGAAAATAAAGCCCCTCAATTTGAACTTCATGTAAACTCAAAAGTTTTGTGTATCAAAAGATAATAGCAAAGTAAAAATATCAGCCTATAGAATGGGGGAAAATGTTTGCAAATTGTGTATCTGATAAGTGATTAATGTCCAGTATATATGGAGAATCTCTAAAAATATAACAACAGAAAACTAAACTGATCAATTAAAAAATGGACAGAAGACTTGGAACTGATGTTTCTTCAAAGAAGACATACAAATAGCCAGTACATACATGAAAGGATCTTCAACATCACAAATCATTATGGAAATATAAGTGAAAATCACTACATGGTACCTCCTCACATCATCAAGATGGTTATTAGGAAAACCAAAAAGAACACAAATAACCAGGCAAAACAGAGAGTATAACTAGTGCTAGCCAGGATATGGAAAAATTAGAACCTTGGACACTGTTAGCATAAATAGAAAATAGTAGAGATTCTATGGAAAAATGGTAAGATAATTCTTCAAAAAAATTAAAAATAAGACTACCATATAATCCAGCGACACTATATTTTTAGGCAAATTCCTTGAAGAATTGAAGCCAGTATCTTGAAGAACCATTTTTATAACCCATGCTCCTAACAGTGTAATTCACATTAGCTTATGAGCCCATTATTAGATTGATAGATAAGCAAAAGTAGGCATATTCATAGAATTTATTCAGACATGAAAAAGAGGGATATCCTAACATGGATTAACCTTGGTTAATGAAATAAGCTAAATGAAATAAGCCAATCACAAGAAGACAAATACGATAAGATTGCACTTAGGTGACGTCTAGAACAGTCCAACTACAGACAGAAGGTGAAGTCACAATTGCCACTTGGCCTGGAGTTGGGAGGGGGATGGGAAATTACAGTTGCGTAAGTATTGCGTTTCAGTTTTACAAGATGAAATGAATCGAAATGGGTGGTACTGAATGTATGTAACACCACTAAGCTGAACACTTAAAATGTTAAAGATAGGACACCTGATGTCACATGCACTTTACGACAGTGAAAAATAATTGGGGGGAAAAAGAAAAAAATCAGATGGCTGAATGCAAAGGTTTTTAATGTCCCTGGTGATTGCAATATTCTCTTCTCCAATGGTATTTTAGGTTTGCAGGGTTTAGCTTTCATTTATGGCAATCTCTCTTGTATGATCTATCTATCTATCTATCTATCTATCTATCTATCTATCTATCTATCTATCTATCTATCTATCTGTCTGTCTGTCTGTCTGTCTGTCTGTCTGTCTGTCTGTCTGTCTGTCTGTCTATCTATCTATCATCTATCTCTATTTTATGTATGTTTAAAATGTTTTTATACATGTCTTTATGTTTCAAAAGCCTATCTAAATAAATCTTTCATAGCCTTCAGTCACCAGGGGGAAGGTAGTGCTGTTTATGTTACAAGAACAACAACGTGCTTTATTTGCCCACTGTAGCCAGAGCACAGCATGCTATTACTATAAATGGGGCATGATGATGTTTAGTTATGAAACGCCTTTTGATGTAGGACAGCTACTGTCAGTCCAATGACTCCAGCCTACTGCAAAAAATAAAATGACAGATCTTCTCATGGCACAGGATCTCTACACACATTCCAGGAACTTGAGGCCATATACTAAATCCAGAGAAACATTGTTTTAATGGTTGTAGATGTGACCACTCAGCTTTGAAAAAGGCTTCCCTCCTCCTCTTTCTCATTCTTCTTCTTCTTTCCCTCCTCCTCCTCCTCCTTCTCCTCCTCCTCTTCCTCCTCCTCCTCTTCCTCCTCCTCCTCTAGTTGGTCCTTCATGTCTAAGGCTTGGTGTGAATCAGTCAGTCTGGACATTAGGAGACCAACCCTTCAACTTGTTCCACAAACTACTCCTTACTATTCCTTAACCTACATCCTACATCAAAGATATACATTCCCCACAAGCATCACCCATTCTTAGTACAAAAGACTTACTGGAAGTGATATTCTTTTAAACATAGCAATATTCTGCTTCTTTAATTCCTAAATTCTAAGTGCTTTCCTAGTTTCTGCATTTCCCTAGCAGTTCTTTTGTACATATATAAACCAGAGAACTGTTCACATAGGTCCAGAAGGGGGACTTGCTCAAGGTGTTCACAATATGATATTTTTCTGCAGAATAGGACTTGGAGGCAATCAGCTGTCCTTTGGCAGAAAATAAGCAAAACAGAAAGTGGCAGAGGCATGCCCTGGATGGAAAGTGCTGATTAGAAGCATACCAATGATTTATTGCTGTGTAACTGCATTTCAGTCAACAAACATTTATCATATTACCTTCTATGGATCAGGAGCCAACATGACTTAGCCGAGTCCTTTGGCTCAGGGTGTCTCACAATGCTGCAATCAAGTTATTGGCAAGAGCTCTGGTCATCTCAGATCTCAACTGGGTTAGGGGATGACTTGCTTCCAAACTCCCTAGCAAGTGTGTTGGCATCATTCAGTTTCTCCTTGCTACTGGACTGAGGGCCTCAAATGCTTGCTCTCTGTGGGCCAGAAGCCTCTCTCTAATTCTTGTTGTTAGGTTCTTTATATGGCTGTTTGCAAATTTCCAGTTGATTTCCACCAGCATGAGTAAAGGTGAGAACACAAAAGAGGAAGACTGAGTACTTTACAATCTTATCTCAATAAGGATATCCCATCGCTCTGTCCATATTCCATTCATTAAGAGAAACTCAGGAGGTCCAGCCTAAGATCAAGGGCAGGTGATTGTATAAGAGCCTGCCAACATAGGGAGCCATATTTGGAGGAAACAAAATAGGAAATAGCTTTGAGTGAAATGCTCAACAGTAAAAGCTTAGAGTTAAAAGAAGTTTATAGCCAAATACAATTTGTTTAAGTCAGGAAACAGTGTTAGTTGCCTTAAAATGATCCAAAGCAGCTCACTTCAGCATTTGCATGCTGGATGTGAAGGGTGGAGAAAATGGGAGCAAATAACTACCAGAGTGGGACCTTGTAGCAGCAGATTGTGAACCTAGGACAAAGTTAAACATGAGGTTCTAAAGAATGAACAAAACGAACAACTCTGAGTCCCCCAAATCCAATCCCCATGCCCATTGAAAGCTCTCACCAAGATCCATGTCTTTGGATCTTGTCACTCTAGTTAGCATTTGTGTCCATGTGCTGTATCATCAGGTATAGGTGGTCCACAGATCACACTTGAGAAACTCTACTGAGGAAGATGGCTTTGAAAGGATCTGTTGTTATTACCAAAGGCACCAGCCATTTTCAAATGTGTACATAATCACAAATATTAGACAGCCACCTCATGCAGTATCACCATTACCTGTTGATAATCCTAGGGCTGTAGTTCACAGTTCACTGATTCTAGAATTCACCTTCCTCAAGATCTCAAGAGGCAAAGTTCAGGAAGGGGTCAGGAAAGAAGTTTGTGGAGAAAGATTTCCCTGACTGGCTGTTACAAGAAACCACACCTCATAACTGGATTAGCCTCCTAGAGAAAAGACTTAGAAATCTCCCACCCCCAAAGTGCGATCTGAAGTATGTACTAATGAGATTAAGGTGAGAACCTTTCCGTCTCCAGGAAGCAGTCTGCCCCAAATGCAGTCCTTATGAGATATTTTCCATATTTGGAAAATAGAAAAGATTACAAAAGCATGTTGACGGGAGAAAAGAGTATTGAAGTTATGACAAGTGCTTCTCAGAATGCGGCAGGAGGAAGGCAGGAAGTCCTGATGTCAAAGGGAATGGATCTAAAGTGGTTGTGATGTAGAAGGTAGATCTTCCTCATCAGACAGCAGGCACTGGACCACACAGAAGTCAGATTTCCTAGTGACCAGTCAATAGTCCCTGCTCTAGTTTTATATTCACCAAGTAACTTTTTGGTCTCCCCTTTTTCGTTCATTCTTTTTCAAATGCAGACTGAATTATTTCTATGTAGTAAGCACTGTGCCCATTCTGTTGTACTGGACTGTGGGTTAATTTTTCTGGTGGATTTTAAATCTTATGAGGGTAGACTCTAACAACCAGAACACGAATAATAACAAAGCACTTATCGTGGTGGGCTCAGAGAAATAAGGTGTTTCTAATGGTAAGAACTGTCACAGTTTTTGATTCATCTTGAAGCTGACTCAAAGACAAGAATATAAGCACAAGTAGTCTATTCGGAAGGTGAAGGGAACACATTTAGGTAGGAGGGTAAATGAAGGAAGACAAGGATAAAGGGGCCTACCAGCCCAACATCAAGGTATGACTGGTGTTAGAGTTTGCTGAATGGGGAAACTCTGGGAGACAATAGATTCTACACTGTCTATACTGTGGACAAAGTTATTATGCTCCCAAGTTATTCCAAGGTATATCCATCCACTAACTCTCTATCCATCATTTATTGGGGGTTGCTTCTCGGGAGATTATATCCCAGACACTTCTGTCTGCCTTATATGAGAGATGAGCATATTCTTCTCACTATGTAGAGTTACAAATGCTTTCCACAAATAGCTTTGAGAACGTAGATGGATTCCAGGGAGATGTGGGTGGGCTTTCAACACCCTGTGTCATAAGAGTTCACATTTGCTGCATGCTTCAACGTTCCAGGCACCAGATTAAATCATATTACCACATTTAATATCTGATTAATAATCTCCATTTTGCCAACCAGGAAACAGATGTGAAATAAAAAAGTGATTTGTATCTGGTCTCATCATCTCATACTGGGAGTGTTGAGATCTGAACCTAGAAAGTTGGTTTTTACGACCCATATTTTTGGCCAGTGCACTATACTGGCCCCTTTAAGAGTTTATAACAGTTGAGGGAATAAAAATAGATTTTAAGATGTTGGTATAAAATCCAGCTGTTTCATGAAGTGTGGACCAGATTTTGGGTTGAGATTTAGCACTGATATAGAAGTGCAGATGTGGGAGACTGGATGTCACAGAGTTCACGGATGGTTAAAGTCTGGGATATAAATCACAAGTAGTATTCTGAATGTGAAGCTCAAGAGTTCATTCACAATGGGCTTGGCAATAAGTAATTGTTGAGGTTTTTTGAGTGTGGGCATGATAGCATGAAACGAGGTGGGTTTGAATAACATTAAAAAGTGTAAATAAGATAAAATGGTGTTACTAGATAATATTCAACAAGAAGCAATTATTGTCTGACTTGACAAAAGGAAAGGGAAAGATGGAAAGCAGGTACAATGGCAAGAATTCAGGTTTTGAGGACACTTCTCTGAGTCGAGCTGGTGTGAACATGGAATAGAAAGAGAAGAGTCACTCCAACTAGGACATCCAGAGGTCATGAATATGGAAAGATAAGGCAGTTTAGACCTAGGTACTGGGATCATTCTTGGAGTACAGTATAGAAAGGTGTTAGAATGGATCATTTGGAACTTCCGTTACAGCATCTAATCCTACCTGAAAGTCTATAATTTGTTCACCCAGGGTGGTCAGATTGCAAATGAATTGGTGCAGTGCCTTCCACCAAAGAAAAAATTAATTTAATGATTGCTTGAGGACTTACTTGATTCCCAAAGACACTCCTGTTACTGACTAAAATATTTAAATTGAGTGTCTAATTTGTACAATGCCTGGAAATGGACCACTCTCTCTCTTTCCTTTGCTTTCTATTCTGTAACTTTAAGTGCATACCTATTCTAAGATTATTTATATATATATAAAATGTCATATATATTATATGATATATATTATGTTATATATATTTATAGGATTATATATTAGAGGATATATTTATATATCCTATAAATATATAAATATATCCTATAATATGTCATATAGTATATATTATATTATATATAAGTCATAGCTAACATATATCATATAATATATTATTTATATCTATCTTCCCCTTGAACATGTTATTCAAACTCTCACCTGTTTTACTGAGGAGTTTAACATTTTAGTATCTTCAGAGCTCATCTTTTCTCTTGAATATATTTTCCATTAACACCTCAAACTCCACGTGGCCCAAATTAAACCTGTCACAATATCCCACAAACAAGTTTGGTTGTTTTCCTGATTTCCTAATTTACTCATGATCCTATCATTCTTCAACTTGGCAAGATTCAACACCTGGAATTGTCTCTGATTTCCTTCTTGTTAACTGCAAACTCCATCAAACATGTGTTAGAGCTGTTGATCCTGTGTCACTACCTTGTCTCCATGTTGGTGGGCCATTTTCTCTTTTATCTAATAAACTAAAGCACCACATAGTACAGTACAGGGTCAAAACATTAAATTAGAATAAGTTAAATTTGAATTCACTTTATTGTGATGCTACAAATCAGACAACATCTCATTCTATGAAACAAAGTATTCCAACAAGTTGGGCCCAGGGCTTGGCCTCATAGGCAGAAAAAGATCTAGAGGAAGAAATGGGACAAAACGTGAATTGGCCATTTGACTAATCATTTGCTTTATAGGATTTGAGCAGAGGGGATTTGCACAGCATGCTGGATCAGATAAACTGAGCCCTTTTTAATTGATGGTTGTGAATCTCCTGTTTTCTTGGGAAAGTTGCCCATTTCTGAGATCAGTTCTGTGTAACCTAGCATGAGTGACTCCTTGCTGATTTGATCTGCTCTGCAGGGGCCCAGTGAAAAAGACTAGTTGGAAATAATGGATTCCCTGAAACTTTGCTTACCAGTAGTGTAGTAGTGTGGTATAGAGTAGGTAATCAGCAGTAGGGAAATATAGTGTAGAGTAATGTGAGGTCAGTAGGGTTGTACAGAGTAGAGTGGGGTAGGTTACAATAGGATCGATTAGGGTAGGGTAGTATATATATATATAGGATAGTGTAGGATAGGATAGCATGGGGTAGAGTTGTGTGGGGTGGGGCAGGATAGGGTAGGATAGGGGAGGGGAGGGTGAGGTAAGGTGGGGTGTGGTATGGTAGGATGGTTGTATTGGGTAGGATAGTAGGTAGTTTGAGGTAGGTTAGTGTAGGACAGGTAGTATAAGGTGGTGTAGGGTAAGATTGTATACGGTAGTATAGTTTAGTTAGTATAGTTTAGGTATATAGTATGGTTTAGGTAGTATAGTATAGTTTCAGCCTTTTACTTGAAATATCCATTCCCCCCACACACACCTTATGTTTTCTTCTCCCAAATTGGAGCTTGTCCTCCTCTGCTTCTCACAGTATTCTGCTATATATTTGATCTATTTGCAGTTCTCTTATGATAATAGTGAAAACAGAACTGGGTGCCAGGCATTCTCCCAAGGGCTTTACATAATTCATCTCCTTGACTCATCACACACACACACACACACACACACACACACACACACACACACACACACACACACACACACACACACACCTCCTCGAGATACAATTTTTTTTTTTTTTTACAAAGGAGAAAACTGAGGCACAGAGTGATTGGCTTTTTTTCAAGTTATCCCATGAAGTGGTAGGAGCTGAATTTAAACCCAGGTTTCTTAAAAACCATGTTTATGTTTAAATTATGTTTAAGTGATGTTTAAACTCTTGGCCTTTTTTCTACTTTATGAACTCCTTAAGGTAGTGATTGTTCTTTACAACTCTTATTCATGCTCAGTTCTTTCCTAGCAATAACTAGTACTAATGAGAATTGTGCTTGATCCAGGTGATCATAGGACTAAAAGTCAGGTGAGCCTGTTGTTGCTATGGAAGAAAGAAAACTCCTCTCCAGTCTGAATGTTAATCATTAGCCAGGCAAGACTGTTTAGGGAGAGCATAGATGGGGGAAAAGACACAGAAGAAATGAGGTTGCAGCATACATAAAATCAGACACTGCTCTCCAAACCGTGAGCCCTACGCTGTCTTTTCTTTCAAGCCCTAGTTTTGTTAGACATCCCTTGTTGGGTACCTGTAAACATACTCTTACTAAACCTAACAAAAGGAGACTCAGAATTAGAGATGTGAAAACAGAGTGCTTAGTAAGAATGTTTGCTGTGAAGGTGGGGTAGAGGCTTTCTGGGAGGCCTGATAAAATTACTTTGGGGCTGAATGAGCTTGCAAACCTTTTCTATTTTTATGCTTTGACTACAGACTTTTTTTTTCCTCTGGAAAATCAATGACCCAAGAAAACAATTGGAGGTGGGAGGAGGAAGAAAGTCCCTGAGCTAATCCTGGAGATTGAGGCTGAAACACAGCTGCTCTGGATTTTGGCTGGGGAGATGAAGAGGAGACATGATTGCTGTTTGGAGAGACCTGTCATCTGTTGGCCTGGTTCTGAGCCCTGGAGTCCTCTGTCAATAAGCACTTTACAAGGGAGATAATGGATTTAGAGCTGAAGGTAGAGGGAGGGTGTATGTGTGGGAGATAAAGACATGATCTGAGCCCTTCTATCAACTCCCTTACTACAGTGCTTATAGACCATGACTTTAATAGGGTTGAATGGGAAGGAGGGAGACTCACCACCCCTTTGGGAGAGCAAGTACGATTGAACACTTGTTAGGGTCAGACCTCTGCAACTTGCTCCATCCATACAGGTGGCAGGTACTGTGTTAAATGATGATCAAAAGACAGTTTGGCTGCCATCTTAGAAAAAACAAGAAACAATAGTCCTCCTGCAAAGAGAGGACATAGCCATTCTCTCTCTAAGAATGGAGGTGGCTGGGCGCTGGTGGCTCACGCTTGTAATCCTAGCTACTCAGGAGGCTGAGATCTGAGGATAGTGATTCAAAGCTAGCCCAATAAACCACTAGAAAACTGGAAGTGGTGCTGTGCTCAAGTGGTATAGTACTCATCTTGAGCTGAAGAGCACAGGGACATTGCCCAAGCCCAGAGTTCTACCCCCATGACCAACAAAACAAAAAAGAATGGAGGTGGGAGTAGAAATTATTATGCCAAGGTGTCGCTCTTTCCTTTTGCCTTGTTTAGAATAAGAAATTCACCCTATTGGCTTGGCTTTAATTGCTTGCTGATTTGGATGATACTGAATTTCTGTGTAAGCTTGACTATTTACAGCTGGTGCATAAGAGTATGTGGCCCCAGCTTAGAGCATTATATGATTCTGCTTCTATTCCTACTCCCCATTTGTTTAAACCAGGGGACTGGGTGTTTGTTCGAAGGCACAACTTGCGATCTCTAGAACCACGGTGGAAGGGACCTTACATGGTGCTACTGGCTACACCCACTGCCCTTAAGGTAGATGGCATTGCTGCTTGGATCCACTGCTCCCACGCCAGACCGCTGACCCCTTTGCCCTGGACGACCATGGGGAAACATGGGAAGTCTCCAAGCATCCTACCCAACCACTCTGCATACACCTCAAGAAAAGAAAAATGGACTGATTGTTATTGGTATACTTGTTCAAGATCAAGAGCTGTTGGAGTTTAGTTTTGGGCCAGAGCCACAAGATTATGGCTCAGGACCGTAAGTCAAGGGGGGGAATGAAAGGTTAAAGATTGAGGCAGTGACCACTTGTTGCTTGTTTCTGTCTAGCAAAGCAACATGTGGTGGTAATCAAAATGAAAGGTTAAAGTTTGAGGCAGTGACCACTACGTGTTGCTTTGCTAAACAACATGTGGTGGTAATCAAAACACCTGGTTGGTTGTGTGACTATATAAGACCTGCAAATCCTTAGCTCGGGGCTCTCCTCCTGGGCTCCGCTGTGTTGGAGTGTAGGACGAGGCCTGAGCTGCAGCCCGTTTAAATAAAACAGCTGTAGAGTCTGACTCTCGGTGGTCTTCTTGTGGGGGGTCCTGCGACTTTGGCATAACAAAATTAGTACAGCAGGGCTGGAAAGGTAGCTCAGTGGTAGAGCACTTGCCTTGCATGCCTGAGGCCCTGGGTTCGATTCCTCAGCACCACATAAGCAAAAAGAAAAAAGCTGGAAGTGGCTCTGTGGCTCAAGTGGTAGAACACTAGCCTTGAGCTGAAGAGCTGAGGGACAGCGCCCAGGCCCAGAGCTCAGGCCCCACGACCGGACCCCCCCCCAAAAAAATTAGTACAGCATTATGGAAAACAGTATGGGAGCACCTCAAAAAAGAATTAAAATCAAACTAACCTAGGATCCAGTAGGTCTGCATAGAAATACATCACCAAAGGAAATAAAACCAGTGTCGACAGGAGGAACCTGTACTCCCGCCCATATTTATTGTAGAATTATTCACCACAGCCATGATTAGACTATTGGCTAAATATCTATCAACAGACAAATGGATGTAGAAAATGTGATCTATATGCATAATATAAAACTACTCAGCCTAAGAAAAGAAGGAATTTTGTCATTGTGATAACCTAAGTGAACCTGGAGGACATTATCTTTTGTGAAATAAGCCGGGTACAGACATAAGCATGGAATGATCTAATTTATGAGTAGGGTTTCTGTTGGGTCTTCGCCCGTCTCACAAAAGACGGACGGGGTCTGAGGAAAGGTAAGTGCGGCGCCCAGGAGACAATCAGACACAGCGGGGAGCCAAATCCAGCAGGCAGAAAAACTCGTTTATTAACAGAGAGCAGCCCCTTTTAAAGACAAAAAGGGTGGGTGGTATGGTAAGGGAGGAAGAGGAACCAATCACTGTCAAGGTCACACCCTATCATTCACCTGAGCCTTCACGGGCTGGTTAGGTACTGATCAGAAGATCAATTGGGGGAAGTGGCGCTGTAGCTCAAGTGGTAGAGCGCTCGCCTTGAGCTGAAGAGCTGAGGGACAGCGCCCAGGCCCAGAGTTCAAGCCTCACGACCGACAAAAAAAAAAAAAAAAAAAAAAGATCAATTGGGGTCTGCCACTCGACTCTCTCCCAGAGCCATCTTGGCTGGCTATGTGCTCTTCAGTAAATTAGGCTCTGCCCACTCAACCCCCTCCCAGAGCCATCTTGGCTGCCCATGTGCTCCACAGGTTTCAAGGTAAGTACATGTTCAGGGTGCTGGGCTTGAGGAGATGGTGGTCAGGTGATAGAAAGTTTGAGTCAGACAGGAGGGATAAGCTCAAGATATCCATTAGATAATATGGCGACTAGAGTTAACTACTATATTGTATTCTTGAAAATTTCTAAAAAAGCTATTTTAGTGTTGTCAATATATGCAAGAGAAAGTTCGTAAGGTATGTTAATTAGCTTGATTTAGCCATTCTGCTATGTACAAAGGTATCATATTGGGTGACATAAACATAGCCAATCCTTGTCAATTAAAATTAAATATTGTTTAAAATTAAAATTATTTATTAAAAATGAAGATAGATGGTAATATTTTACAATTATGAGAGGTGACAAATAGTTTCTCAACAAATTGAAGCAAAATTTACCATTGTTTTTCTAGAATGACATCCCTTTCCTACACATTTTGAAATCCAAAAAGAGTTCACCCAAAGAAAGTATAAGGATGGAGAAAGGTAAATACGGACATAGTCCAGTTATAAGATACTGAATCATTTGTTAATAACTTTATGTTATTAAACATGGCCTTCTCAGAGAGAATAGGCAAAGGAATCAGAAATTAGTGTTTAGTTGAGAAAAAACATGATTGTGAAAAGTAATACATGTCCCTAGATTGCTCTTAAATGCAATATAGGCCAGAACCCTAGAGAAGAGCTTCATACTTATTATAATGTCACCTTATAGTTCACTATTATATTTATATCTATTTATATATATATATTTTATATATATATTATATTTTTATATAAATAACAAATAGCTTCTAATTATGTTTCATCAGAGAAAAGCAGTTTCCTAGTTCTAGTACATTCTTTTTCCATGCTGGTCTCATCCTCCTGTATATTCTTCTTTTTTATTTTAAATACATATTTTTATTGTAAAGATATTGTACAGAGGGGTTACAGTTACATGAGCAAGGTAATGAGTATATACTTTATCATCTGAAATAAGAGGTAAATTGGGATGGAGACATAGTAAATCTTGATTTTGTGTTGGCTCTGCTCATTGCCTTGCTGGTTAGCACTTCAGATTTGCCCAACACATACCTACATGACACACAGATAGAAAACACACATCATATATTCCACAAGACCTTTATCTTCTCATTTCTCAAGAGAAAAACTAACTTAGCATGAAGATATTTATTTGCTATCACCACCTTTCAAAAATTAGGGGAAAGCAGGCATCCCTGTCTCATGCCTATAATCCTAGCTTCTCAGTAGGTTGAGAAGAGGACGATTGCGGTTTGAGGCCATAAAAATTCACAAGAGTCCATCTCATTCAGTGGCTTGGCATAGTGACACTTGCCTGTTATCCTAACTACGGTGGACACACCAGTAGGAGAATCAGAGCCCAGGCTGGCTTGGACATGAAGCACAACCTTTCCTCAAAGTAACCAAGATGGGAAGGGGATTGAGATGAAATTCAAGTGGGTAGATCACATGACTGGCAAGCATGAGTCCTTAAATTATATCCCCAATGTTGTCTAAGACATTAAAAAAAAGTATCAGAGAAAGTTGCAATAATGGTTTTTATTTTGTTCCCATAAATAGCCTCAGGTCTTTTACTTCAGCAATGAATATGTAATCCTGGAATCTTAAAGATAAGCAAATCTCTACCTCTACATTTCTTTAGTCTTGGACAAGATAAACAGTCTATAAACAAAGGCACATAGTGGTATGAGTGCATCATATTTAAGTCAATAGGCATATGTATACATATATAACAGACATATAAGAAAGATATGAAAAGAATATTTTCTTCCTCTCCTCCTTTGCTTTTCCTATCTGCTTGTCTCCAGGACCAAAGCTTTGTAGCCTTTCTCCCTTGCTCCTACCTACCCTTCCTCCTTCAAGCCTCCTCCAATTCACTCTTTAAGCCCGGTTTTAGTTGGATCCTTTCAAGGAATTTCTCTGAGATTCTCTAAGTGCACAGCACCAGCCTCCAGGCTAAACTCTGGTGTGCCTTTTAGTTATCAAGGACATAAATCTTTCCCTTAGCTCTCTCACAGGGATTATTTAAATTGGTCAGATAGAGAATCCATCAATTTCTTTAGAGCCCAACCCAAGAATAGCTGTTAACACAAGGCAAAAGTTTAAGCTATTAAGCATGTACCTGCAAGTATTTGCAGTCTTTCATTTCCTCTGGGGAGTGCTTTCTGGTAGGAGGGGCCCAATGGGAAGAGAGCCTAGAGCAAGGAAGCTGATTTATCTGGGAAAGCACTCCTCTCCATCTCTGCCACTTTAATAACGCTTAGCTCAGGGAGAGATTTGGAAGACTTCGGGAATAGGTCCCTAAAACAATTGAGGAGTGTGTCACAGGCTGCTCTGGCCCCCACATCCCAGTCTTCAAACCGATGTCACCTCGTAAATCCACAGGCACAGCCTAGACCCATCAATGACTGCATTTTCTGGAGATTATTTGTTCAGACAGGGGTCAGGTGGCAGGGTCTTTGAAAGATTCCTCCAGTGTTTTGGTCCACCCCTTCTCCTGCAGGTGAAAAATGGAGCTGTAGAAAGGAGAATTGTGCACAGAGAAACCAGTCATCCGAGTGAGAGAGGCTTTGGGGCATTGACCCACTCTCTAAAGAAAAGAGGAGAGGCAAAGAGGGGCTTTTACCTTGTTGTTCTAAGAATCTGAATATCCTGTCTACAGTCAGGTTGCTGTTGCAATCAACAGGAGAAAGGCAATTGACAGCGAGATAGTTCTAGAAAGGGGTTTAGAAAGCTAATTGACAAGAATAGTCAGGAAGTGGCAGCAATCCAAGGGCAATCAGGAAAGCTTTTGGTAGTTCATTGTCAAGTCAGAGTGAGATTTCCTTCCAGGAACTGGGGGGGGGGGAACATATCATCCACCTGGACGTCCCCCTGGGGAACCTCTACATAGCAAGCATGAAACATAAAGCATAAAAGAGGAGAAAACACTTAGAGGTAGCACTTGTCAGATGTATGAAATGTTTGAAGGTTTCCAGAAACAAGACAACAATGTCTGTATACTCAGAAATGGAGTTTTCTTAGAAAGAGGGTCGGGGGTGGAGGGGCCGGGGGGTGGGGAGGAGGAGATTAAATTAAGTGAAGAATTTACTTTAAACCTTATCCTGAAATTTTGAGAGAGTGATAAGCAGTGATTTTGTTGGCAAACGTTTACAAACTATCCCTCCAAAGGAAAGGAATAAAACTTAACTTATTCTACTCATCTGTGGTGACTAGCCCCACTATTCAGCCGTGATCTCAAGTGCGATGTTCAGAGCTGGTGTCAGCTGGCTCCAGCTTGCCACTGATTGTATTACACTAGAAAGATCACTGAAGAATGCTCCCAAGTTGTGTGTTGTGCCCCAAGGTTTCATGGTAGAGCTAGGAGGGGCTGGGAGGGAGGGGACCCATTCGGGCAATTCTTCCCTGTCATCTATTCCTAGCTCTAAATGACAGAGACATGCTCTCTCTTCCTCTTTCCCTCTCTCTCATCGCTAGATCTGGATATACATGATGTTTTGATAAAACATTTTAACAAAATGTAGAAAATTTAAATTGTAAAACAAAAGAACCTATCCTCTGCATCCACAAATATATAATGTTTGCAACTTTCAAATCTCATTTCTCAAAAGGCTTCTCATCTTTGACACGCCTTAAGAGTGGGCTGCCTTGTCAGCAGGGGAGAAGAGGAGGTTCAGATTGCACCAAGAGAGTATGGCCCCCTTCTTGAGGAATTGGAAAAGACAGCACCTAACCCTCCTTTCAGGTAAAGGGTCTGATTGATACAGCCTGGTGGGGATCATGGAGAGTTCTAGAAGGTAGCCCTTTCATAGCCCTTGGCTCTGTTGCATGGCCCAGATCAACACAAGATTGTGGTTGAGGGTTTCAGATGTCAGATGTATTCTGCTGCAAGGGCCGGCCCAGCAGTCTGGGGCAGTTGTGGGCCTTACCCTCCAGGGAGGAGCCTGGCCCAGGGCTGCCATGCTGAAGTGGAGTGGAGAGGCAAAGGGGAAAGGAGTCCTTGGAAGCCAATTGCAACATCCTCCTGGCTTGGCAGAGAGCCTGGGAATCTTGCTGGCTTCTGGGGGAAAAGCCAGGTTGTTGTAGGGGACAGCATGAAGGAGGACATGGGAGAAGAGGAGGGACCTGCTTTCACAGGCTGGGGAGCTGTATGTGCCTGTCAGGGCAGAACTGTTAACTATTTTCCTGAAGTCACTTTCGCCCTGCAGAGAACAGGAAAATGCTGTACGTTGCTGAGGGGCCCAAAGCATGGTACATTCACCAACGTGTTCCAGTCTCATAACAAGACCAAGAGGCTGGCCATTATGATTTCTCAGAGGGTGAAACTGAAGCCCAGAAGATGGCAAGAGAGGTCCTACACCACACAAACATTCAGTGTTCAAGGTGAACCTGATCCTGCCCTTTTCTGTACCAAGGCTCTGCTTTTTGTTTTAGGCTCTCTTCAGCACTTCAATTTCAGACCTTTGGTCTCCAAAACCAATCTAGTTCACCCATGCTCTATGTGACTTTCCCTAGCTTTACCCTCCCTCTTGTAAGCCAGCCCCACAGTGGCTACCAGTGAGGTTTCTGAATCTGCAGCTCATCTACAAAGGCAGACACTACACTTCTAGAAGGTGCACCTGACAATCATAAGCTGACTTGGCATAACCAGGGCACCAGGGCCAACCTTCTGCTGCTGGATAGATGGTGAATAATACTTGATGATTTCTTCAGCTTCTAGCTTTGGATAGCAGCACGCTGTGAGACACGTACTATGGGTCTTAACTAGAGTGTCAGCCCTGGTCATTGGTGCAGTCATAAATCTAGGCACATCTATCTATCTATACATCAGTCCTTGTGGCTTTGCTGCCTTCTGAACCCTCCCTGCACAAACACGAAGCTCAACACAGGCTCCTCACAAGGGCGCTCAGCCCTTGGCTCACATTCAGAGTAAACAAGCTAGTCTCTGGCCTCTAAAACTCTGCCCCAGTGTCAAGTGGAGCCATCAGGGCCACACACTACCTCTTTGCTATCCCTTTGCCCCTAGTTGTTTTCCTCATTGCCATTTTCTTCTTCCCTATAAAATAACCAGGTACTAAAGTTTCTCTTACAAACCCTTGTTAAATTTTTATGATTTAGATGTACCAGTCTTACAAACTGTTTTTACAAACTGGTGTTAAATTTTTATGGTTTAGATGTGATACTCTGCTTCTTCTATGGATGTAGTGGCTTTGCAGACTGAGTTGTCTGAGAGTGGTCTCACTGCAGCATAGCTAGTTCATTGCTTTGCATGTAGGAATACCTATACGTGGATTTCCATGGAGCACCTAATATTTATCAAGCATTTACCATGTACTGGACAATCTAGTAAATTCTTTATAAAGACAAAGTCTTCAATCTTCATAACTCCATGAAGTAGAGTCTGTTATTATCTCCATTCTCATATGAGCAAAAGAGGCTAAGATAGCTAAGTTAAAACACAATGATTGGGCTGGGAAGGTGGCTCAATGGTAGAGTGCTTGCCTTGCATGCATGAGGTCCTGGGTTCGATTCCTCAGCATCACATAAGCAGAAAACTGGAAGTGGTGCTGTGGCTCAAGTGGTAGAGCGCTAGCCTTGAGCTGAAGAGCTGAGGGACAGCGCCCAGGCCCAGAGTTCAAGACCCACAACCAACAAAAAATAATAATAATAAAATAAAACACATTTATTCAGTAAGCTGGGCATGGTAGTGCACTGCTGTAATCCCCATCTGTGATTGTCTGCAGGCAGTTGAATCAAGTGAGTTCATAATTTGTAGATGAATTTGGTCACTATAGTGAAATGTTGCTCAAAAAAACCCCAAAACAACCACCCCAAAGTAAATGAATTAAACAACTTGTGGGTGGGAATGTGAAGGAAAAACGGGAGAGATTGAGGAAAGGAGTGACATTATCCCAAAGTAATGTACTCTTTACCTGATTTATGTAATTGTAAGTCCTCTGTACATCACCTTTAAAATAACAGTTAAAAAAAAACTTTTAAAAAGAACAAAGTTTGCAGCTGGGAGCCAGTGACTCATACCTGTGTAAAGCTACTCAGGAGGCTGAGATCTGAGGACTGAAGCTTCTTCACCACCAAAGACCTAGAAGTAGAGCTGTGGCTCAAGTTGCAGAGTGCTAGTCTTGAAAAAAAAAAAAAAAACCTCAGGGACAGTGCCAAAGCCCTGAGTTCAAGCCTTGGGACCAACACACACACACACACACACACACACACACACACACACACACACACACACACACACACACACACACACACACACACACACACACACACACACACACACACACACACACACACACACACACACACACACACACACACACACACACACACACACACACACACACACACGCCCCATACACAGTTTGCAAAATTAATAAATAGTAAGTCTGGTGCCAAAAGTGGTGTCCTTAGCAACTATTCTTCATTGCAATGAATGTAAAAATATGTGTGTGAATGAAGGCATGCTATTGAATTAAACTATATAAAGTATCCATTTTAGAGGTCAGAATCTGTCCAATATCAGCAGTTTCCTAAAATTCAACCTAAAATACCCATCCTAGACTTTCTCAAATGTGGTGCCTTCGGCATGAAGATACATTAATAATCCATCAACTCTGTTTTCTGGGCCTAAGAATAAAGAATTGAGTGGGTATACAACTAGGGAGTGGATATGTGTTAGCGGAAGCAAAGATGGGCTTCGTTTTCACAGGGAAGGAGGCAGGAGGCAGGGAAAGGTGTGTGTATGTGCATGGGGTGTTGTTATGAAGTAGGAAAGCTTCACCCTGTCATTATCTTCCCTGTGGAATAGCGTGATCATTGGGTTTTTCATCTCACTGCTGCCATTACTGTCTTGTTTTTAAAAAATCAGAGCATCATCATAATACCTTTGAAAGAAAGCATCAGTGGTAGAAAAGATATTAATCCCCTGTCAGAGGAACGTCCAGCCAACATCTCCTCCCATTCCATTGTCAGAACAATGTTAAAGCAAATAATGCAATCAACCAATCAGCAGTGGAATAGACCAGACAGCGCATGCTCACACACGCACAAATGGGGGTTGGCAAAGCCTGAGGATAGCCTTGTTTTCTAACAACCTAATTTTGTCTTACTAGAGTGAGGTCCCATTTCTACAAGAAAGACATTGTATGAGAAATCCCTCTTTTATGGCCTCATTGCCTCTTAAAGATCCCAATGGCTCTCAACAATGTTTCTTTGGGAATCAAATTTCAGTATGAGTTTTGGTAGTGACAAACCATATCCAAGCCATAGCAGATATCAAACCCTAATATCCAGAAAACAGAAAAAAGTACTTACTATGTTTTAAGTTTCTCATGGCATATCTCTTATCTGTCAAAATGTTTTAAATTCATCCCTGAATCAATGTATGTTCATTGGTTGCATGTTATACCCACTTGCTTCCATTTCTGTCTTACATACACAATGAAAGACAATGTGAAAATATAAAATAGTGTTAATATAAATAATATAAATTAAAATATAAAATAAATAAGTAATTAAATATCATAGATAGTTGTTAAACATCTTTCTCTGAATCCTTGATAAATTTTCTTCTGTGTGTGTGTGTGTGTGTGTGTGTGTGTATGTGTGTGTGTGTGTGTGTGTGTGTATGTGTGTGTGTGTGTGTGTGTGTGTGTGTGTGCTAGTACTGGGCATAGTTCCTTCCCTTTTTCAAAAGCTCAAGGCTGGTACTCTACTACCTGAGCCACAGCTCTAATTATGGCTTTTTGGTGGCTAATTGGAGATAAGAATCTCACTGATTTTCCTGCCCAGATGGGCTTTGTACCATAATTCTCAGATTTCTGCCTCTTGAGTAGCTGGGGTTAGAGATGTGAGCCACCAGTGCCTGGCTGCATCCTCTTAGTCTGAGTCTTTCCTGGGGGAAGACTAATTACTCAGGTCCTTTTGGAAACCTTTGGCTTAGCATAGAGTTGCCAATAGAAATAGTTTTCAAGTTGTACATGTAATACAAACATACAGATTTTAAAAAAACCTAAAATGAAATCGACAAAATTAGTTCCAATAAGAATTCTACCCAATTGAATACATCCCAATATTATGTTTTCAGTGGTTAAATTTATGTAAAATGTAAAAAAAAATTACCCATGAGCGATTTTAATGTCCTCATTTTACAACTAATCAGGTAGAATTCTTATTGGAACTAATTTTGTCCATTTCTCTCTCAATGGAATTGTCTTTGTGAGGATTGAGGATTCCCAACTGGGAGCCAGTTAGGAGAGGCTTCTCATCTTACCTGCCATGACACACACAATCATTCTGAAAGAAGACACATCACCATGCCCCGCCCCTCATGCCCACATCCCTTCCCTCATCCCCACCTCCCGCCCCTCATCCCCACGTCCCATCCCTCATCCCATCACCCTGTATTTGAGCAGCTAAGTTGTTTGGTGCTCATATTTGGATTAATTTGAGAAACCTGACAAGAGAAGAGATTTTAGAATTCTTAAGTGTTCTCCACTCCCAAGGAAAAAAACCTATCTAGGTACTAACCAAAGCAGGTAAAGATGTCTGTTTTATACTCAGCCCTCAAATAATTTATAGCACTTAGTATGGAACATGGTCCACTATTTTATTACATACTCATATGTAGCACTCTGCTAGACTAATATAAGTGGTGTAAAAGACTGGGGGAGGGGTCAGAATTCCTCATCCAATACCTAGGGTATTACTAATTGCTGGTAAGCAGATGCACACTGACTTACATTAAGCTTTCAGAAAACTGAAGAGGATAAAATCTTAGGAAGCTCTACTCATCGAATTCAAGTTTTCAGTCTTCATCAGCCTGGTGTTAGTTCTTGTCTTTGAATGATTTAAGATAAACTCAGCCTCCAATAGCTAACATGTCATTCCATCCCCAAATGCAAATGCTTAAGAAATTAAACGGGGCACCTGCTTCAAGAAACCACAATATTCTTTTCCTGGCATCTTAACAATGCATGAATCCTTTGATCCAGAGCTTTCTAATGTCTGATCCATTAGTGGAATTGCTTTTTCCATCACAGTCATCTTTAGCAGATTCAATTAGCTCTGTCTATGGGGCTATACTTCAGACTGGAAGACAGATGCCCTATCTAGGTCTCAAAATGTTCCTATGTGTCAGTGTTCAACAAATAGGGCATAGATATGTAATTTAAAGAAATAAAGAAAAGGGGTTATTAAATTATAAAAATCCCAACTTTACCACCATTCAGAGAAGACTTAAATTGAACTAACATGTCATAGATATGCATACATATAGCTTCTGCATATATATGCATACATATATACATAAAATCCCAACTTTACCAGCATTCAGAGAAGACTTAAATTGAACTAACATGTCATAGATATGCATACATATAGCTTCTGCATATATATGCATACATATATACCTATGTATATAGGTATATATGTATGCATATATATGATATATATATATATATATATATATATATATATATATCAGACCAGCTACTTGGCTTCACCTCTTTCTGTCTTTGATATCAACCTACAGTCCTTCAATGTTAGTATATTTGGAATCAAGTGATTTCACAGAAACTTAACATATAATACAGAAATATAATTAAAGAGAACAACACACATTCACACACAAGATTAGTAAGTATTCTAGAAATTATCTGTAATGATGACTTTGTTTTGTATTTTATAGGTTAGAACTACATTTTGTTCAAAATGGTGTGTGTGTGTGTGTGTGTGTGTGTGTGAGGACATGATATATTGAAAGAGTAGAACATTGCATTGCAATGCCTATAATGTTAATTTTATGAACTCACAAAGTTATTAAGAATTGCTAATTAAATAAGAATGTATATTTCTAGTTAATAATACAGCAGTCTCAGTCTTATGATAAGTGAGCTGAACAATTTTCTAACTTCATAATGACTCAAAAATGACACACATTCAGTAGAAATGTCACTAGATGTTTGAAAGCATGCTATGCTACCTCCCAATGTTAGCAATCAGCTGGCTTTACTCTGCCTGGATAGGAATCGTATATATGGAAGACATTCATTCAGTTCTGGCAATCCTGGGCTATTGAATGCCCAAGCCCTAGTGGCTGAAATGGTAGACCTGAACATTTACAGCTTCAAGCTCTGAGAACTGGTAGCCATTACTCCATGTTTTAGAAGCCAGAGACTTACAGTGGTAGACATTCAAATTGGAGGCTTACAGCTCTGTGCTATAACCGCCAGTGGCCACTTAATAGCTTTTGTCATCACAGGCTTCCAGTAACAGTAAGTAGGGGTGAACAGCAGCAGTGAGTGACAGTATTAGCTGGTGCCACCTAGTGCAACAGCTCTTGTAAAGGACTTTCTTGCTGGGACCTTCAGCTCTACATTGAGTATTACAATGAGTATTACTGGAGCCTACAGTGTTGGCATCCTCAGCCCTTAACAGTGCCAAGTACTACAACCTTTTACCTAGGGTGCCATGACCATTAGTCCTTAAGATTTGGCAGCTCCCTGGAGCTCTTCCAGTGACCAGGGCATGCAACTTATTGTCTTTAGCTCTCCATAGCCTTCATTGTCTCCATCGCCTGTGTCCTCTATTGTTTCTGCCATAGCTACTCTCTCAAAGCCTTCAGCTGCTATCTTGTTTCTGTTGTTACTCCCACTCTTGCTGCCATGACCACCACTATTGTCACCTTCTCCACTGATGCGTTGGTCACCTCTGTCACCCTGATGCTTCCATCATCCTCCCTTCTTGTTACCAGCTCAGTCCACTGTACTAATAATAAACACTAGAATTCAGCAGGAAAAGGCCCCTCCAGGGAAGCTCTTTTGGTTGTGATACTGGGGTTTGAACTCAGGGCCTCTTCTCAGCACTCCACCACTTGAGCCACAGCCCTATCCCACAAGAAATTTTTTATTGGACCTAATGTTGCAGCACCAGGTAGAAGCACAGAAAGGTTTCTCCTAGCTGACCAGCACAAAATACAACCAAGCGAATAGCCTGTGTCTATATCAGAAAGAGTGTGGCAAGGGTATTTCAACCAATCATGACAATCCTTCATGAAAAGGAAAGACTGTATTAGCACCAATCATGACACAGTTCCATATGCAAATGATGGACCACACTTGCACTAATCACAGAAGTCCCTCATACAAATGGAGGACTGTGATTGAGCCAAGTATATGCATTCTGCTGAACCATGAGGGAAATGGCCTGGGCAAAAGTGACTGCAGAGTCATCTAAAGATCACAGGCACTCTTAATGGCAAAGAAGTGCAGTTTAAGCTGCTTGAAGTAGTCATGATTAAGATAGTGCCTTCTAGACCCAGAATTGGGCTTCAGGAGGCAAGAGCCTTGGTTGTAGTGTAGCTTCCTCAAACCAATTATAGAGAGTTCAAAGCAGTTAGTACTAACATAGGGGCTGTCTTGCTGGTTGTGTGGCTGATAGTCCTTAGCTCAAAGGCAGTTGGGGCAATAGAGATGGGTTTAATAACTCTAATTAGGAAGTCAAATTGCCTGAGCCCTCAACATCTTAGCTGATTTTAAAGGAAAAACAAACATTAAAATGAGTCCTCATAATAAAGATTTATATTAACATTAGCAGTGATTTAATGATGATCAATGTGCTCTAACAATGCTTAACTTCTGTCCCTAAGAAAAAGTGGATCCCTCCAACTTGTCTCACTTCTTTCTCTGAAACTTACTAAAGTTAAAGAAAGAAGGGTATTCTATATAAAGAAAACATTAAAACTTGGTTTACTATAATGAGCCACGCAGCCTTGGGAAGGTAGTACTTAAGGCAGCGAAGAGAGTCAAGAGAAAAAAAATTAAGAAGCTTGAGAGCAAAAAGAAAATTAACTTTTTAAAAATTAAAAAAAATGAAAAGACAGCTGGGTATGGTGCTTAAGTCTGTAATTGTATGTAGTGAGAGATAGAGATAGAGAGATCATAGTTTGCAGCCAGCTGAAGGATCAAAGTTCACAAGATGCCATCTCAATCAATGTCTGCTTAGAGAAACATGTGCTTGTCATCCCAAGCTACAAGGGATATACAATAGCTGAGTCTAGTGGTGTGTACCTGGCAAACTAGCTATTAAGAGAAGCACAAATAGGATAGTCACTGTATGGACTAGCTCCGGCATAAAGCAAGAGCCTATCTTTAAAATATTCAGTGCAGAAAGGTAGTAGCAGAGGGAGAAAAAAGCAGGCAGAGTAGCTTAAGTGGTATACCATCTACCACAAAGCATGAGGCTCTAACCCATACCCAAACCCAATACTAGCTACAGCAAAAAATACTGAAAAAATACACAAACCCTTTCCCCATCACTTGACCCCCCCCCATGAAGTTTTCAAGTACTAAAACCATCTTCTATTAGACTGACAGAAAACAGTGCTTTCAAACATATCTCATAAACCAACCCAAATCACTAAACCTATGTACAAAAATGCAGGGGCACAAATTATCTTCATTTATAGAAAAGTCTATAAATGTCTTGATCGTCACATGCTATCATTTTATGTTTTTCTTCCACCAAAGAAAATCACAAAATCAGTATCAAGACATTGCAGCTAAAAGGAAGGAAGGCAGTACTCCAACCTAAATTAAACATCTTCAAACAAGTGCTTATTTATATTTGTAAAAAAAAAACCTGACCCTGTGAATTTGAAATATGAAACACACATACAACTAAAATTAAGAACATAGGAAGCAAAAAAAAAAGAATTTATTTGATTGAATTCCAGAAAGAAATTGAAGCAAAGAAAAAAAAATCTATATACGAAATAATAGCTAAATTACAAGGTGCCACAGGAAGACTAAATTTGAATGATAACATAATAAAGGTCATTAAGGCAAAAAAGAAAAACAATCAAAAGAATAAAAATTATACTTCTGAACTATCATATTTCAAAGATAAATCAAAATATAAATCTCTGACTATCAAAGTTAAAGAAAAAACTATTTTTTAAATGTCAAGGTAATGTACAGAGAGATTTCAGTTTCACAAAAACTGTTTTAATCATAAGAATTCAGGAAATTTTCACGACACTTTGCGCCCACAATCCCTTCCTGAGAAATCTACTTGAAGATGAAATTCAGCCAAGCAGGAGATTAGCAGGGACATTTTACCAATGGTGAGCTTTAAGTGTATTTAATTATCTATACATGACAATAAGAGGGAACACTCATGAAAGAATAGGGTATTATATACCACATTCCCTATTATATGAATTCTAAGTTCTGACAAAGTAGAAATATACAACTTTAAATGCAACCTGTCTGTCTTAAAAATAAATGTAAATAAGCATTATTCACCTATTAAAATATACTCTTACTTTGGCTGAAAAAAGCAAGACTCAACTACATCCTACTAATTGAAAAGAAAAGCCTAAAGTGATTTAGAGAAAATAAATATATAGAGGGATGGACAAAATAGTAAATGGAAACAAGTGGAAAGTAAGTGTAGTGAAACTAATGTCAGACAAAGTAAAATTTGTAACAAATTAAATATGACAAATAAGGTCACATTTACAAGCCAAATTTTACAATAGGTTATCAGAGTTGCAAGTATACATGAACATAGAAATATATTAAAGCAAAATAAGAGACAAATGGATAGATAATTAAGAATACATGAATAATGAAAGACTTTAAAAATCTCTCTAAGTATAAAAAAATTCAAACCAGCAAAGTAATTGTTTTAGGGTTCTCTAGAGGAAGAGAACCAATAGAACGTATATGAAATTATAAGGAGGGGTTTATTAGATTGATTTACATAATCAGAGACTGAATAGTTCCACAATGGCCATCTGTAGGCTGGAGAGACAGACAAACCAGTAGTAGCCCAAGAAACTGGAACTTTAAAACAAGAGGGTCAGTGGTACAACTCCAGTCCAAGGCTGAAGGCCAGCAAGATTCCTGAAGAGTTGCTGGTACAAGCCTACAGTCAAAGCCTGAAGAATCTGGAGTCTGATATCCAATGGGCTTTCAAAGCCAGCACCCCCACCCTCTCCCCAGAGCAATAAAAACACCATTGGCGCAACAAAAAATGTCCGCCATCCCTGAGAGCAAGTTTCCTTCTACCTTCTGTTCCTCTCTGTTTTTGTCCAGGCTTCCAGCCCATTGGATTGTGTTATCCACCTTCAGTGTGTGTCTCCCCACACTGTTTCCTGTTTCACATGGTAATTTTCTCAGGAAATAATTTCCCAGATTTGTGTATCACCAACTTTCTTAGTTATATCTCAATCCATCCAACCCTATAACCAAGATAAACAACATTAATCTCCCTCCAAGTAACATGATGTAGCTCTCTGAAATTCATCTTGTTGAACTAAATGCTAGTTGGTTTACAGAATGGGACTTTATTCCTGCAAGTACCATACTTCAATTATGTCTGTTATATATATTTGTAAGTATCCTGTGTCTCTGTTTGCTGGGGACATTGCATTTCGAGTCTATAATCCACATATATGAGAGAAACATGAATCCTTTGTTTTTCTGGGCTCAATTTCTTGATCTACTTGTCTGTTGTAAGGCATTGGTACTGCTTCCATAACATGACTATTGTGAGCAGTGCTACAAGAAACATGGTGTTCAGGTGCCTTTATTATGTCCTGTTGAAATAAGGATACTTGGTCTAAGTAACTTCATCTTGTTCTCACAGCCATTCTGGAGTCTTGCTGGGTGGTGGGGGCTTTTCACCCAGCTCTGAAAAACCTAGAGATGAGATAGTCCATTCTTTGAATTGCAGATAGCATGCAGTTCAATGCCAGGAAAGCTTTGCTACAGAGAATACTCATCCCTGATTATGGTTTGATTTCCCTGAATGGTTTGATTTGCTCACTGCTGAGTATTCCCCTATATGGTATGCTTTTGTTGGGCTTAGGTCTCCACACCAAACATGTGGTTTTTGTCTTTAAAATCTTTGTTCAAGGCTGGGAATGTGGCTCTATGGTAGAGTGATTGCCTAGCATGTATGCAGCCCAGGGTTCAATTTCTCAGTACCACATAAATAGAAAAGACTGAAAGTGGCACTGTGGCTCAAGTGGTAGAACGCTAGCCATGAGCACAAAGAAGTTCAGGGATAGTGCCCAGGCCCTGAGTTCAAGTCCCAGGACTGGCAAAAAAAAAAAGAGAAAAAAAGTAAAATCTTTGTGCAAGCTACATTCTGGGCTGCAAGTCTTTGGAACAGGAATCCACCTGTAGTTGCTGGCTTTCTAATAAAGATTCTCAATTCAATGTCTCCAGATACAGCTTCTTTGTTTCTCAGGATTGAATTCCTATATAACAGTCTTGAAATCTTTCAGATAAATGCCCAAGAGTGGCATTACTGAATCATAAGGCATTCAAATTTTAGGGTTTTTTTGAGGAATCTCCATACTGAGATTTCTTTTATGGTTGCACTAATTTATGTTTCCCCCAGCCGTGTATTATTAGTGTCTCTTCTTTCCCTCATTCTCAAAGCATTTGTTGTTTGAATGCTTGATGATGGTCATTCAGACTAGAGTGGGGTAGAATTTCAATGTTGTTTTGATTTTCATTTTCTTTAGGGCCAAGAATGTTGAGCAATTTTTCATTCATTTATTGGCCATTTGAACTTATTTTGAGAAGTGTCTATGTAGCTCTTTTCCCACTTATTGATTGGGTTATTGATCCTTTAGGGCTTTCATTTTCAAGCTTTTTAGATATTCTAGTTATTAGACCCTTGTCAGATGTACTGCTGGCATAGATCTCCCATTCTGTCAGCTATCTTTTTGGCTTAGTAACAATGTGCTTCACTGCCCAGAAGAAGCTTATTAGTTTAATGCAGTTCTATTAGTCAATTTTCTCTCCTATTTGCTGTGCCCCTGGAATTCCATTCAGGAAGTTTCTATCTATACCAATCAATTCTAGAATTTTCCCCGCTCCTTCCTGTAGTAGTTACAAGTTTTCAGATCTTACGTTAGGGTCTTTGACCAACTGTGAATCAATATTAGTACAAAGTGAGAGTGGGGTCTAACTTTAGTTGCATGTGAATGTCCCTTTCTCCAGCACCTTTTGTTAAAGAGGCTATCCTTTCTCCATTATTTTGGACTCCTTTATCAAATATCAGTCAGCTGTATGTGCATGGGTTTGTTTCTTGGTCAAGTCTGTTCCATTGGTCTTTAGGTCTGTTTTTGTTTCAGTACCAGGCTGTTTTGGTCTAAAGCCTGGTATTTTAATATCACCAGTATTATGTATGTGTGAGTGTGTGTGCAAACATCTGCGACTATCTAGCCATTCGCAATTTTGTATAGTAGCTATCTGTATAAGCTACCCAAGCCTCAAGGCTGTAGTCTTGCTAGAGAAACATTCTGTTTGTGGATGAGCCATTGCTAGTTCTGATTATGGTATTTTCTCTGGATACAAGCAGAAGTTCACAGAAAATGAGGCTTCCTCTGAACTCCCAAGTAGGCAAATACTCTTTTGACTTACTTACATCCCTGTCAATATCAGATGCCTGCTTCCTATGTCAAATCTCCCCCAAGGAGCCCCTACTTTATGGAGCCTGCGGCCATTGCTAAAGCCTCCAGACATATTATCTACTCTAAAACATCTCAGTCTCATTGGCCACCAAAGCCAGCTTCACATTTACCCTGACAATTCTAGCTGTTACCTAAATATACCTCCTTTTCTGTATAATCTAATTCCATTCTTAGCCATGATATCATCTTCCCCCCCTCCCCCCCCCTCCCCCGCCTAAAAGTACTAGCCACTCACTCCAGGGCTGCTAAATCAGCAGCCCAGGCTATGTCAGTAATAACCAGACACATTTCAATGTGGGATTATGCTTTCTAATGGTCAGCTTTGTGCAGATTATCCTGGTTTCAGTTTATATTATGTTTATATTGCTCATGAGTACTCAAATTCAAGATGTAATCTCAGCATTAGTCTTGTAAGAAAAAGCCAACCTGAAGCACCTTCATAGGTAACAAGAAAAAAATAGTCTTTGGCCAAAGAAGAAAAGGTACAACTGCCTTAGGACCTGAGCTTGCTTAGGTCAGTCAGCCTGTGATAGTCAGACTGCCATAAAAGGGAAGTAAGAGGAGAAAGAAGAACTCTGGACATCCTCCATTTATAAGGGTCAATAACTCTACCTACTTATAAAGCATGTTCCTCAAAAATGCCACAGTGACCTATTGGTCCATTGCTCCTACCAAGGCCAAGAGATGATCTCAGTAAGCTAGTGAGCTTGCTGAAGAATGAGGCCGAAATGGCAAACAAATTAAACTAGTTACCACTAGTAACTCACACTCAAGTCTGAGGCTTGGACAAGGGAGGTTAAATGGGGTGGCTAGTAAAAGCTTAATAGGGCTGGGGGCCTGTAAGGAAGAACACAGGATGTACTTTAGAGATTTGCTCCATCGCCAGCTCAAGTCTGAGTTGGGCAGAAGGATCTGGACATGGGAACCTAAACTACTTGCTGCCATACCAACCAGTCAGATTAACATCTCTCCTCTTTGGTGAGTGCACAGGGATGTGCATGAATACCATTCACCATCCCTTGATTATCAAGACTAGGAACTAAGTCTTGCTTGCACTGTACTGTGCCTAAATAAAGTGAGACATTACAGAAGTTAAATACTTTCTATCTCTGCTCCCTACCATTTTTATGAGTAGAGGCCTGTCTGCTCATTTTCAGGTCTTTGGAAATGCCCTCACATGGCCAGGGAAACTCCAAGTATATCTTTGGGTTGCTTTTTTTTGTATGTAGAAGATTATAGTCCTACTGGAAATGAGTGGTGTATTAGTCATCTCTTGCTGCATGGCCAACTATCCCCAAGGTTAAAAGCTTAAAACAACAGCCATTCATTATCTCAGAGTTTCTGAGTCAGGAATTCAACAGCAGTGTGGCTGTGAGACTTTGGCTCAGGGTCCCTTAGCAAGTTACAGTTCAGATTTGATCAAGCTGAGGTCATCTAAAGGTCTTACCTGGTACTGGAAGATCTGTTTTCAAGATACCCACTACTTGCCTCCATTGGTTTACCCATAAGGCTTTGGCCTTGACTGTTAGGTCTTTGTGAAATGGCATCCGGCTTTCCACAGAGCACATGATCTGAGAGATAAAGGAGGACAGAAGATACTAGGCCTTTTATAATATACCCTCCGATGACATTCTCAATGATTTTGGCCTCACTTTTCTTAGTAGAAGCAAGAGGAAGAAAGCAATTAAACTTCACCTCTTACTTCATTTATCTGATTTTGTTTTGTTGTTGAGACCTAATCCATAGTGATAGCTTTGTGCTCTAGCACTGAAGTGAATCTCATACCCTAAGCCATCTTTTAAAAGAAAACATGTTAAATCATTCCTGGGTGTGTCTTGAAACTCTTCACCACAACTGGAATGGGCAGACCAGAGTCTGAAATGTCCAAAGTAATAATTTATTACAATCAATTGGATTCAATATAACATGGAGGAGAAAGAAACATGAGCTTTGAGTTCATATGGACTCAAGTATGAGGCCTAGACAAGGGAGGTTTAAGGGGGTGGCCAACACTGTCTTATGGACCCCTCCTATTCAAGAGGATACCACATTTTATTTAATGATTTGTTATTGCAATTTCCAAATTGAAATTCTTAGTAACTTGTACAAAGTGTACATGCACTTTGTAAGTAATGTCCACTGGAAGTATAGAACATGTCTGTGAGCAGAACAGATGATCACATATCAAGTATTCATCATTTTTGATGTTCTATTAGCATATGGTGTTTGTGACATCCCATGAGCACATTAACCACAATGCCTGGGAGCTCACTGAAAACTCAAAGCGATTGCAAAGCAAGATGCAGTGTGCATTACTGCATCTGCACAAGCGGGACTGTTCAGTCCTAAAGAACTCCTGATTTTTCCATTAGAAACAGACTTTTCTTTGAATGCAGGAAGTGTGTAATGACCTTCTAGGAAACAAAATTAGCAAAGCACCCTGCCATATGCTCTATTACTCATATTCCTTCTTTGTCTTAGTCAACCTCACATTGAAAATGATGATGTGGAATGCAAAAGAAAGAGCAGGCACACCCACATTCATTTTCTTTTCAGTCCAGTCCTTCTTTACTCATCTGTCAATCTGTAGAAAATATGGATAGAGGGCGCATATATTAAGAAATAAAGTAGTTGGTGATGAAGCTCAGTACTTGGGTTCTATGACCAGCTCTGCAAAAACAAAACAAAAAAAAACAAAGTGAAATAAAAATAATGGAATTCGTTTTGCTCAGTATTTTTACTGAACAAAGCATGAATGTTATTATTTCAGTGATTCCTCAAAGTGAAATGCTCTCAGATTTCCAGATATAGTGTCAATGTATAATACAGTCATCCTTGGGTTTTCATAGGGAATTGATTCCAAGACCTCCCAATGGATACCAAAATCTCAGATGCTCAAGTCCTTTATTTAACACAGTAGTATCTGCACATAAATAATACACAGCCTCTTGCAGACTTTAATTATCTTTGGAAGACTTACAATACCAACAACAATGTAAGTGTCATCGATAGCTGTTAAATTATACTGTTTCAAGAATTATAACAAGGAAAAAACCTATACATATTCAATACTGACACAATTTTTTTTAGAATTTATTCATCTATAATAGGTTGGATCCACAGATTGGTCCTAATATGGTGGGATGTCTATATTAAGACCAATGGTAAAATCTGGGCTAATTTATATATATATATATATATATATATATATATATATATATATATATATATTTGGGGATTTTTTGCTGGTAGTGGGGCCTGAACTCTGGGCCTGGGCACTGTCCCTCAGCTCTTCAGCTCAAGGCTAGTGCTCTACCACTTGAGCCACAGTGCCACTTCCAGCTTTCTCCTTATGTGTTGCTGAGGAATCAAACCAGGGCCTCATGCATGCAAGGCAAGAACTCTATCACTGAGCCACCTTCTCAGCCCATAATTATATTTTTTACTTAGAACAACATTAAATAGCAAACTAGCTCAAGAAAAACAAACCACTGTGACAAATCATAAAAGATCTGGAAGAGGGCTGGGAATGTGTCTTAGTGGTAGAGTGCTTGCCTAGCATGCATAAAGCCCTGGGTTCAAGTCCTCAGTACCACATAAACAGGAAAGAAATGGGGCTGGGAAGGTAGCTCAGTGGTAGCGTGCTTGCCTTACATGCATGAGGCCCTGGGTTCGATTCCTCATGCACCACATAAGCAGAAAAAGCCAGAAGTGGCACTGTGGCTCAAGTGGTAGAGTGTTAGCCCTGAGCTGAAGAGCTGAGGGACAGTGCCCAGGCCCAGAGTTCAGGCCCACAACTGACAAAAAAAAATACAGAAAAAGAAGATCTGGAAGAAAGGAGTAAGTTTATATTTTACAATCTTTTCTTTGCATACCCATGCACGTGTGTGTGTGTGTGTGTGTGTGTGTGTGTGTGTGTGTGTGTGTGTGCGTGTGCATGCACGCGTGTGCGTGCATGTGGGCTAGGGCTTAAACATAGAACCTTGTATTTTTGTACTCATAGCTGGTGCTCTATCACTTGAGCAACACCATCAGTCTAACTTTTGCTGGTTAATTAGAAACAAGAGTTGTTTTATCTACCTTGGCTAGCTTTGAATGGCAATCCTTAAACCTCAGTTTGCTGAGTAGCTATAATTACTTGCCTGACTAACCACCACCTGGTTCTTACTGTCTTTAATGACATATTTTGTCTTCTTTTTTTGTCAGTCTGAGAATTATTTAGCTACCTTGATTCTGCCTCACTTTGTCACTGATTTATTCCATAAAGACTCCCTAAATGACTGTTTCCAGGCTTTAATTTTCTCTTATAAAATGGCATCCCCAACATGTCATTTGTAAAGTTATTAGAGGATAAAAAACTAAGCTGCTCCAATAATATTTAGTGTAGTGCCTGCCTGGTATAAGTTCAATAAATAGGATGCTGCTGCCAGTTGATGTGCACTGGAAATGCAGAGGAAGAAGGGAGTGGAAACACGAGAGAAAATATAGAGATGTCATATCAGAAAGTGCCTCAGTCTGAGCAAGGCAGAGGTCCTTTGGTCTGTGCTGGAGATTAAATTCTAAGGATGAAATATTCCCTATGTGTGTTGGGATGATGTTACTCTCTCACTGTACTACACCTCAGGTGAATTTCTATTGAGATCCATCTTCGGTGGTTTCCAATCTTGGATCACGGTTACTTTTTCTACCTAAAGTATGTCATTCCTTTTTACTTATCAACTAAAAACTTCTTCCAAGCCCTAGGAATCTTATGTCTATCTCCAGTTTCTCCCCATCACTCATTTGACTAGGCAAGAGGAGGAGAAGAAACTTAGAAATGGCCTTGGAAATTCCATCTCCATCCCACTGAAAACATGCTCTCTTTTTTCCTTTTTTCCTTTTCTTTTCCTGTCTTTTTTTCTCCTGTGACAGTGGGTGTTGTCTCTGAGCTGTTTTTGCTCAAGGATAGAAGTTCATGGATTTTCCTACTTGGGTTGGCTTTAAACTATGATCCTCAGATTTCTAAGTATTCTCAGGCAATCTCAGCCTTCTAAGTAGCTCGGCTGACAGGCATGAGCCACTAGTGCCCAGCTTTTCTATTTCTTATCATCATAAAAAGCTGCTTTTTACACTCTTTAGTGAGATTATAGCAAGGAAAAAATATTTCAATGTCAAATAACAATTAAAAGTCTTAATTATAGTCCCTTCTACTGAAATATATGACTGCCTTCTTAAGAAACCAAACATTTTCAAAGATCATTTAATCAAACCACTGTCACTATAGAATAGTGCAACTTCTGGGCAAAAGAGTTTACAATTAGAAAAGGTATAATTTTTCCCTGTAAACAATATAAAAAAATAAGTTGATTTAATAGTTTCATTTTATTATGGCCAAACTATAGAAAGATTTGATTAGCAAGTCATCACAACAAATCTTAAATACTGCCATGAAAATTTTCAAAAGAGTAACAAATGTCTCAAATTTGCAATTGTTTAGATAAATTTCAAATCAGTTCCCAGCCATTAATGTTAAATAAAAAATTTAATCTGCTCAATGAATAACCAGCCACTTAGACAAAGGAGGTGTGGATTTCTATATCTTTGAAAAACTTTTCTCCCCAGTGTATGCGTGTCATGGTTTTTATTAGAGAAGCATTCTAACCAACGGGTATTATCATATTACCTAACCACGGGTTTTACCATTATCAGTGGGAATGATCAGAATCAATATGTATTATGCATGATCATAGTCAGCTTGGTAACATCTTACCATTGACTGGTTGGCTTGTAAACAACCTAAGTTCTGAAACCTGAGTGGTTCAAAATCAAAGCTCTGGTAGATTTGGTGTCTGATGTGGCCCCTTATTTCAGTGTCTTTTTGTTCTAGAGCAGGGAAGCACAAATCCATTGGGATGTTTTTTTATTAAGACACTAATCCTCATGACCAAACAACTTTCCAATGGCTCTACCTCCAAATGCTGTCACATTGGGTAATAGGACTCCATCTATGAACTTCAGGGCCACTGCAAAACATACAGACTATACCTTACATGTAATAATAACCTGGTAGCAGAAATGACTGAAATATAAAGGAATGTTGTTACATGTAGAAGATAAAAATTAACTTTCTCTTGTAGTTTTTATAGAAGCCTATAGGTGCGCTTTGTGAAATTGGATGCCATAAAGCTTTAAAGGAGATATGTTCACAGGAGTGAAATAATGGATCAAGCTGAGGAGAAAGTTGGTAGTGATAGGCCAAGCCCAGAGGAATGAGAAAGTCTGGGGAGAGGGTGATTTCAAGTTCAAGAAGAAAAGAACTAAGCAGGAATCAAAAATTGAGAAACTAAACAGACATAACTATGATATAGCCACGAAGAAAGGGCAGGAGAGAGGCAGTGGAATATCTTAGTTTGGACATACATTCCTGAAGACTGAGCTCAGCACCAGTGGCACATCTAAGTGGTGTGGCCATAGATTTCAACTCAAAGGATGTGCTAGTAGCAGGGACTTACCTAAGTCCAGCCACTCACTGTTGGGGGGGGGGGGCGGTGGGGAACTGAGGCTTAGAAAGGACATGATCTATCCAAAGTTATATAATAGAAGATATTTCAATGTACCATTTACAGAATCTACATCAGAATATATGGCTCTCCTCTAGAAACAGAAAGTAGGGATGTGGTCAGTTCCACTTAGAAACAGTGATTGTGATAACTAGGGCTGAAATTCATGACCTGAACCTCCAGTTCTTATAAAGTTTAAGGCACAAGAAAGAAGGCAAAGGCTCACAAATGATTTCCTTGGAGATTGTAGATCTCATAGGGTTAGAGACTAAGTCTTGCTTATGTTTCCATCTCTAATACGTGGTTAATAGTCATGTTTTAATAAATAGCAATGGCTTTCAATAAGTAATTATTTTAGTTCTAAGATCCCTTGCATGCTTACTTCCTACACTTTACCCATAAGCAAACTGATAATAGAGAAGTATGGTCACAAAGTGAATTTAAAAATAGATGTCGGGGGGGGGGGAGGGAGGAGTTGGGGAGGTGGGGAGGGAAGGAATGGCAGGGGAAAAACAAAGGAGTGAGTAACAATGCTCAATAGGAAATGTACTCATTACCTTACTCATGTAACTGTAACCCCTCTGTACAGTATCTTTACAATAAAAATATATATTAAAAAAAGATGTCAAGAGTAAGATGGTAGCAGAGCAGAAGCTTCCTCTGTGCAACCCCACAAAGGAGCAAAGCCAGGGCAACCAACAAGAGACTATGTTCCAAGGCAAGAGGAAGAGCATTGGGAATTAAGAAAGAAGAGACAACCAGACAGCCAAAAAACACAGAGAAATAGAAAAGCAATGCAAAGCAAAGTAGGAAACATTCCACAGTTCCAATCCTGACTCCCCAAGGCAGAGGGGAACAGAAGTGCAACCACAAAGTAAATCAGGCAGCCCTGGTAACATCAGACTGGCAGTCCTAACCACAAGACGAGTCCACAGTTCTCTCAAGCCTAAATTCAGTATGGAGCTTTGGTTGTAACCATTATGGCAGGCTAGCATGGGAGAAGAAATACATTACACTGTTTCCCAGTATCTTGGATTGCTAGAGCTAGGAATTCTCTTGAATGCCTATAGTTTGAGAATAAGATACTTTAGGAACCCCAACATAAGGAGCAATCTCAATCCAGGGAACCAGGGAACACCTTGACACAGAATCCAAATAGGAGATGTCCATGAGAGATATTCATGGAGAAGAGGGCAGTCAGTCACCGATGTGCTGAGCTGTCCAAGCAGCCGGAAACGTGGGCTGTGGAGAGCATGGTGGTTTGTGATCCTACCCTGATTTGCTGTCAGGAAGGGCTGAGAGGGCTGAACTCAGGTCCAGTGGATCACTTTGTTTCTTTCTATTGCTTTCTGCAGAGTAGTTTACTGCTGAGCACGTTTGGAAGCTCTCAGACTCAGAAGCAAAGTGCATGTCTCTTCCGTGTGAGTAGTAAGTTCTCAATGCTCACTTTGCATTCCCCACTCTCTCATGTCCTTTGAGGATGTCCCTGTGTGGACACTTGCTGTCTCAACTGGAAGACACTGAAATGAGTGGGAGCCTGCCCAGTCCACAGGCCACAAGATTGACAAACCCTTCGCTGAACTAATCAAAAGAGAGAAATGACCAAATTGATAAAATCAAGGGTGAAAAGGCAATATTACAACAGATACCACTGAAGTCCAGAGCATCATTAGAGAATATTCTGAAAATATATTTTAGTTAATTGAAAAATCTAGAATAAACGGCTAAAGTGAAGTTAAAATGGTAATAAAGACCTCCCCCAACAAGAAAATCCCAGGACCAAATTAATTCATGTCTAAACTCTACCAGATCTGTAAAGAGCTACACTAATGTTCCACAAACTAGCTGGTGTATAATCCTAGCTACTAGCCTATAATCCTAGCTACTCAGAAGGCTGAGATCTGAGGGTTGTGGTTCAAAGCCAGCCCAGGCAGAAAAGTCCAAGAGACTCTTATCTCCAATAAACTACCACAAATAAATAAAGCCAAAAGTGGAGCTGGCTAGCCTTTGGGCAAAAGAAGTTCTAGAATAATGTCTAGGCCTGAATTCAAGCCCCAAGACCAGCACAAAAACCAAACCAAACACAAAAATCTTATTTGATGAAGCTAGTATACCAAAACTGAATAAAGATATAGCAACATTAGAAAACTATAGCCCAATATTCTTGGCCCACAGAGGCAAGGAAATGATGTGTAGTAAGAATGTCTCTTGAATCTGTGACTACATTGGTTGGCATCTGAATATTGGTATCCAGCCTAACCTCCTATCATAAAAACTAGTATCATCAGCTTAAGTCCAATATCTGAAAACAGTATAACCTGTTCTTGGACTGTTTACAGCAGACATCAAATAAACAGATCAGTGCCTCAAACTTGAGTTCAGTTGAGAAAAGGCTTCAAAGCCATATTGTATGACATGAACACAGAAGTGTTTTCATCTGTGAGCTGAAATTCTTTTCCTATAGGAAGTCCAGTTTCACACATGATTTGCAGGTCACATGAGGTCCACATCAAAATAACACAGCATGTACTAGATTACAGTGGGCAGGGATAGAGAAGGTTTTGTGAGAATGATTGGGGATTAGCTGTGTTCTTTGAGAGTGTTATCAAGAGATGGCAGCCCTAAATGGGATCCAGGAATCAGCTATGAGAGAGCAATTGGAACTGCTGGTGATGTAGGTAGGGGGAGAGAGTGCTGCAACCTTGAAGCTGGTTAGGTTGTCTCAAATTGTTGAATATTCTCAAGGGAGGGAGACATTGCTTCCCCAAGACCCCCATTCCAGTTTACACCAGTGTTCAACTATCCCTCAAATGACATTTTACTGAATTGTGAGGGATTCATGGGTTTGACTTTTTTAATCCCTTGGAAAAAATAAGTACCAATGACTTTTGTTTCTTTCTTTTTTAAAAATAGATGTATTTATCTTTCAGAAGGTATATGAAGTGGTTTCAATTAAACATCAGTTTATGAGTATAATGCATCTTGATCAGTGTCACCCCATACATCATTCTCCCCTCCCCCATCTCTCCAAACCCCAAATTAACTTTTTATGTTCATTTGTACTATCTTTAAGTCCTTGTTCAAAGGAATTACCTTATCACAAATCAGTTTATAAGTATAATGCATCTTGATCAATGTCACCCCTTTTATGGTTCTCTCCATTCCCTCCCCTCCCCTCAGTTTTCTTAGTTTCCCAGGATATGCATTTGATAATATGATTGTATTTTCCCATCCTTCCTCTCTTCTTTTGTCTATCTCCCTTCCCCTAACCTCCCCAACTTCTTACTGAGGGGAATTGTCTTTACAAAAAAGGGAACAAACAATCTAGATGCAGAGCAAGCAGAACTTCCCTGGTGATGAGACACCAGCTCAGAATGTTCCTGTTTTTCTTAGAAAGCATTTCCATTCTGCTTGGCTTTGGGAACAAAGCCAAAGTCTGCTTTAGAGGAACAGAGATTTCCAGTATGTTGGGCAGGCAAAGGTAGCTGGACGGGTGGGAGTCGGGGGGGGGGGGGGGGAGGCTTGTAAGGGACCAGGGACTCTTCACCAAGCCATAGGGAGGCCTGGGAAGGGCGGGATGCTTGATGTACTTCATGTTTTCAGACTGACACCCTTTTGGGAAATTTCTAGGTGCTAGGGAGGGATAAGATTAACTAGAACACTGAGCCTAGACTCCTTCCACTCCTTGTCTGGAGTCATTAACAAGATACAAAAGCAGGGAAAGGAAGCAGGAAAGGAAGCAAAAGACAGTGTTAGGTACAGTCTCTTGCTAGACTAGACAAGGTCACGCTCTGCTTCATAGAACATTCAGTCTTGGCATGTCCTAAACAAGGCCCTGGAGATGACCAACTCACTCTCCTTTCTCTATTTTCCCAGTAGAGTCAATAGAAAAAGATGTGCCAGTCTGTTATTCAAGAGGAAAGAGACCAAGAGACTTACTTTTTATCTTAGTGCTGCACATTTATTTATTTTTATTTGCTTATATCCGTTTTATAGGGGGAAAGTTCATTCTTACCTTTGCTTATATCAGTTTTATAGGGGGGAAGTTCATTCTTACCTTTGCTTATATCAGTTTTATAGGGGGGAAGTTCATTCTTACATTTGCTTATATCAGTTTTATAGGAGGGAAGTTCATTCTTACATCTCTGCGCATGGTAGCATTGTATTCTAATCAGTTTCATCCCTCTCTGCCACACTCCCTGTACCCTTCCCTCTAAGAGCATCCTTACAGAAAACAACATTTTTTTAAAGAATATTTATTTTTAAGATTTTTATTATTTCTAGTTGCACAGTCAGGTGCCATTTAACAAAGTGGTTTATGTTAATGAATGCAATGCCTCTTGATTTAACATTCTCACTCCTTCCCTGACTTAATTTTGTAGCATATACAATGCATTCTTGCCTGCATTCTCCCCATCCTTTCCCCAGTTTGTTGGGCATACCCCTTCATTTGTCTCTCCCTTGTCTCCACCCTTCTCTTGTATGTACCCATTTCCTGGTGCTGATTTTGTACACCAATGCTTTTTGAACACGTTAACATCACCAAGTACATTTTTAGGTGTTTTACCAACCAGATTTACCCATACAGTATTTATTTATATGTGCTTCTGTCATAGTTTAGTTTTTTTGTTTTTGTTTTTGTTTTTGTTTTTGTTTTGTCGGCCGTGGGGCCTGAACTCTGGGCCTGGGTGCTGTCCCTCAGCTCTTCAGCTCAAGGCTAGCGCTCTACCATTTGAGCCACAGTGCCACTTCTAGTTTTTTCTGCTTATGAGTTGCTGAGGAATCGAACCCAGGGCCTCATGCATGCAAGGCAAACACTCTACCACTGAGCCACCTTCCTAGCCCTGTCATAGTTCTTATACATAAAAATACAATGGATGTGGGCACATCACCTAACTTAATGAGCAATGTAGAGTGTGTCTTAAATGGAGCCATGTTATTTCCCAGTTAGTCTGGAAAGTTATTAGAATCCAAAGATAGTGAAGAAAGAAGCATTTGTGGAACTATGAAATTCCCAGTACATGTAAGGGACTGTTATTTGCTCAATAAATTGCTTTATATGAGACCAGTCTCTGAGATTCTCCCACTTAAAAGTTGGCTCTTTTGGGGCTGGGAAGGTGGCTCTGTGGTAGAGTGCTTGCCTTGCATGCATGAGGCCCTGGGTTCGATTCCTCAGCACCACATAAGTGGAAAAAACTGGAAGTGGCACTGTGGTTCAGGTGGTAGGGTGCTAGCCTTGAGCTGAAGAGCTGAGGGACAGCACTCAGGCCCAGAATTCAGCCCCCATGACTGACAAAAACAAAAGTTGTCTCTTTTCTCCATTTATCTCCAATGTGTGTTCAGACTGTAATCCAAAATCACTTGGAAATAATTGATTTCAAAGATCTGACCCTATTTTTGGCATCAGCCAGAAAATCAAATCTCTCTTCCTTCAATTGTCTTTATTTGCAATGTCAGCCCCCAAAATAAGGAGTTTTCACAGCCTCACATCCCAACATTGAGCTTGACAGAGGAGGGAGTATCCGGTTGATGATGAGGAAGAGTACAATAAAATTGAGAGTTGGTGTTGGGAGAAAGGAAGATTGTTGTCCTGATCATGATAATATCATCTTAAAGGATGATAGGAGATCTCCAGAGAAGCAGTATTTGCTATGGACAGTCAGGAATACTGAACCATTACCAGACAAAATGAATGTGGCCAGAGGAAGACAGTAGAGAAGGAAACCGTGGGAAACTGATGAGAAGAAATATTAAAGAAATGGAGAGCATGAAATTGCTCAGTCTCCTACTGTGTGTCAGAGCCTTTCCCTCCCTCTCTCTCCCTTCTTTTCCCCCCTCTCCCTTCAGTCTCTATCCTGACTTCTTGCTGCTGATGTATTATGTCAACACAGAGAGGACAGAGAGGACAGATCTGGGTGGTATTGTTCTAGAAGCACAAACCCTTTAGGAATCCAGACAGTACCCACCCATTGACTGCTAGAAGAAAAAATAAATCTGAGTCAGGATGTGAATTGACATGGAGGAGGGAGGAGAGCTGGATCCTGGGGTGGTAGTGGAAGTGCATTTGTCAGGAACAAAACCCAAGCAGCAACTAAGATCCATCCACACACCCATTGACCCCTTCCAGCCCTCTCTCCCCAGCCTCGTCTTAACTGAGCATCTGCCAACACTGGGCTCACCCAAGAGATTTTTATCATCATGATTCAAAGCTGAGATAAGATTGGAGTCCAGTTCCAGTTCCCTTGCTTCCTAGCTGTGTGGCCATCCCAGTTAACTTCTCCCACTCTGTCCTTCTTCCATTAAACAGAGCAATAATGACTATTAGGTGTTTAAGATTGAGATTTATTAAGTGTTTAGTCCAATATCGAGTACAATAATTGAGGTCTTTGGAATTTTATTTTTAATTATTCACCTTTTGGGAAGAACTGGGGATTGAACTCAGGGCCCCAAGTAGGCTGAGCAGTAGAAACATGCCCGGGTCCTTTTTGATTTCAGTTTACTTTTCAGGTAAAGTGTCACACTTTTTCACAAGCTGTTCTTCCATCATACTCCTCCTTTCTTTGCTTCCAGAGTAGCTAGGATTAGAGGCATGACCCTCCATTCCTGGCCCTATTATTATTATTATTAATCATTTCCCAGGCTACCCCCATTTATTAAATGTCTACTATTTACCATTGTATTAGTCATTAAGATCTGGAAGATAAAACAGTTACAACCTCTGACCCAGAAGCGTACGCCATCAAAGGTAAATAAGTAAGATGCAAAGATCTCAAGAAGATGTGCTGGCTGTAGTCCTGTGTATGAATCCAGTGTGTAGTCAGAAAGGTGGATTTCTACCTGGGGTAGAGGGGTATTCCAGAAGATTGTGGGGCTGATGTGGGAGCAGCAGGAAAGCTGCTGTTTATTCCCATGAGAGGCTGTCAGAGGTCCTGCTGTTGGGCACTGACTTCTCAGAGGTTTCTCAGATTTATTCTATGCTGCGCGGGCCAGGCAGAGGCATCTCCTTTGGGGGCCTTACCCAGAGCAGCTTTGACCCTGTCTGCTTAAAATATCTGAAATCTGAGTTGGAGTCTAAGAAAAGAGCCAGCTTCTAAGACTGTACAGACACCACCAAGCTAAATGAATCTAAAATCCTCCCCAGAGATAACATGTCAGCATTCTCTCCAGCCTGTCTGTGCAGAGGGGTGTGGAGCAGACAGGGCTCAGCTTCGTGTGCATCTGTATTCCAAGACTGGGTCTCCGTGAGCATCTGTGACTCTCCACCAAGGGCTCTTTAAATCACAGCATATCCCCCAATGCCTCTTTAGCATCTCCATCCTTCATCACTTTCCCATCAACACAGCTCATTCCCACCAAGGCAGAAATTAGAAAAGAGGCCAACTGATCCAAAGAAAGGCTTAACCTGTTGGGAATTACTAGAAAAGCAAGTTTTCTGTTTGTAGAGGGACCAAGTAAAAACATAACAAGTCAGACAACTGTTGGCTTTATTTAACTTGAACCCTATTTCATCAGTCAAAGTCATGACCTACAGGTCAGAGGTCAGGCTGACAGAAATATGCACAAATAAGCCCTGTGGCATAATGGGAGTCTGAATGTTGCACTCAAGATTTTTTTCCCTCTCCAATGTGAAGTTCTCAGGGTCTAGAAGTTTCTATAGCTAAAAAGAAACCTACAACTAGAGCTTGCTGTACGTTTTTCACCCCAAGAATTGCACACTACATCTAGATAGGGTTAGACTATACATCCCAGGAGATTTTGAATATAGAAATAATTTAGGACCATGACTGCCTTCTTTATAGCTTAATGAAAAAGAGCTAGGACCTTTTTTATAACAAAAAATAAAAAAGGAAAAATAAAAAATAAGAAGGGAAGGGAGGGAGGGAAAGAAAGGAGGAAAGGGAAAAGGAAGGGACATTGGAAAAAAGGGGGAAGGGATAAGACAAAAGAAAGGAATCTTTAGAAAATAAGAATCCCATACAGTAAATAAATTCCATTATGCCTCCAAAACAGCCTGTGATGCAGTCATGGTTCTAATGGTTTAAACAATATTGTTTTTTAAATAATGTTTAAAATGTTATTTTAAATAATGTTTTGAATATTTTTCCTGGGTCATAAACATGCAACAGAGCTTGCTAAGACCTATTCTCACTCTAGTGTTAGAAGCAGCTGTCTAGGCAATTTAACAATGTCTACAACACACATACCTCTTCATGCTCCTAGTAGTTCTATCCCAGATAGGCCTGTTGTGACATATATCATGGTCACATGTTAAAGAAAACCCCCATCTTTCTATGGAAGGAGCCAGAAGAGACAATGTAAGAAAATAATTATGCAGCAAACTTTTCTATTTTCAATGATCTATTTCCTGTCCCACAAATGTCTAAACCTAACTTACACATCAATTCATCCATCCCATTGATTTAAATGGGCTGACGTGATTGTGTGACAGTACATGTGTTTATAAGAAAGGATCCTAATAGAAACATTGAAGTCTCATTTCTGTGTAAGGGAATCTGTCTCCCACACAACCTAGGTATTTTAACCATAATTGCAGGAAATCTACCTGGCTGCAAAGATATTTGGAGCACATCTGCTCCAGGGATAGGCAAAAGCTATGTGGTACACATAAGCTGGCATGGAGCCTTACGTATGTAAAGAAAAGACCTGTGTAGCATTTCTCTTTATCCTTGAGCTCTCTCCTGCTTGGTCTTACTGAAACTTTTATGGAGAACTGCTCAAGGGAACAGCTTTCCTGAGCATTGGATAAAATAGTATCCTATTAAAGTTTCAGTTCTTACCTTTGAAAGTGACCTGGCATTTGCTCTTTGACCTCTAAGAGGGTCCAGCAGTGCTTGCTTCTGTGTCTGGTAACAGTTGTCTTCCATCCTCACCATGCAGACTTCTGAACTGAGACCTAGATCCAAGAATCCCCAAGGGCTCACCAGCTGAAATGCTTATGAAACTAAACAGGAGAGGACTCTGGATCTAAAATCTGGATCTAATATTTCCAAGTTGAAACTGAGACCAAAATCCGAGTCAGAGTTGGTACTGACTCAGCCAACCTCACAGAAATGTACACCTTCCCCACGTTCTGGGCAGGAGTGAATTAGAGCGTGGAACATGTGCCTTCTTACCTTTCACTTCGACTGCAATCAGACAGGAGGATGGATCTGGGGATGATGACCTCCCCTAACCTTACCCATCGTCAGTCAAATAGGTCAGTCCATCAATTGTCTCATGAGAAGGCGTCAACCAGGTTGACCAAGAAATGTCAGGGCAGAAGTTGCAAGGAGTACCAAGAAATTTGCAGGAATGCAAGGGGGTGGGGAGAAGGAAGCTTTATTGCTTCTTTCTCATACCATTGCAGGATAGATCAGAACTAAGAGAGAGTATGGAGGCCAGAGACTGACCCATCTATGTAAGTTCTCCTTCTTTACTGGTTGAGTGACTTTGCAAAGCTTCTTTTAGCCTCACAATAAACCTTAGTTTCTTCAAAAGTGAAATAGATGTAATTATAGTGTTTTTCATAACATGGTTGTGAAAGCTTTAAAAAAAAAAGCCAGGAGGTGAAGTCTTCAGCAGTATGTCTGGGCAGCCAAGAATGCTAACTATATGTTGCTTGCCATTTGGGTCCACTGGAGCTTTTTGTTTGTTTTGTTTTTGAGATGGGTCATTATCTTTCATCATTATTCATTTTTAAGTATTTGGGGGTTACTCCATTGCCTTTATACAAACATCCTTTTCCCCTACTTTTTTGGTTATACAAACATCTTTTTGTTGGTTATAGTTGCTTAGCTGATAAGCTGCATCTCTTTCCTGTGTACAGACTGATGAGTTTGCACAAGTGCAAAGGGTTGGGATTTGAAGGGAGGCTTTTCATCATTTCTGCTTTCATATTTCAGTTTCCTGAAATCTGCAATCCTGCACATCTATAATTCTGCACTTCAGTGAAGGACTGGTTCAATTGTAGCCACACCTGATGAACTAGTAGGATGTGAGCAAAGATGACCAACATTCTGTGAGGGATTCAGTCTTTCAAATATTGAGTTCCCTTCTTGTGTAGAAGGATTTGGGAAAAGGAATGACCCTTTGTCTCTGCCATGTTTACCCAGATGACTGAGGAAGATTTTGATCTCAGGAAAAGTCTCTTCTGAAACCATCTCTACCATGAAGATGGAGAAAGAGCCAAAAGCATTTAGTGAAGAAACTTGCTTTCTTGAAGGGATGTTTTCCTTGGGATCTTCTGGTAGTCAAGCCATGGGGCCAGTTGAAAATTCCCTGATGAGTTGGATAGAATTGGAAAAGACAAGAGTTCCTGGAATTATATTGAGGAAGAGATAATAAAAACTTAAATGGATTGAGAGTATGAGAATAATCTTACAATGCCAGATGAGAGGAAGATATTAGTAGCTACCTGTCACGGTTAATTTTGATTTGATCCTCTTCCTCTGTATCATTTAACTTCTTGCCTTGAGTAGTTTACATTCTAATTTCATTATTAAGAAAGAGAAGAATAAAAAGATAAAAGAGGGTCAAGAAAAAAAAGAAGAAGAAAATAAGAAAGAAAAACAAATTGTGCCTTAGTGTCTCGTCCATAGACACCTAACTACTTATAGAGCAAGTCAGTTCTTGACTCGCTCACTCACTGGGGCCCACACCCTCTGCGTTCCCTCTGTCCTCTCCTCTATGGTCATTGTGCTCAGAAAAGAAGAACCATTGGCATCACTAGAACTTAATTTCATTCTGTTTTCTCTATTCCCACTGGACCAAATAACATTCCCAAACTCACAGGAGATCATTTGTTCCTTCTACTTTTCAATTAGATTATCGAACCCCAAACCACAGATAACAGAAGTGTTTCTTTTCAGATTGAGAGTCCCTGAGCACAAGGACAACAGGGCCTCAAGGATTTCATGCCAGCTTGTGATCTACAGCAGTAGTTTGAAGCTGAGTCTTCACTACTGTCCCAAGCCCTCAACTGTGTATGAATGTGGCCAAGACAAGAAAGACATAAGAGGATTGAGTTTATCTAGTTATAGTCCTGTCTGTCCTGTCTTCTCAGGTCTTCAAATCCCCTTCTGGATTATTCTTAGTGCTCCATCTGCCTGAGACTGTTTTACCTTCTGGACCACTCCTCTTCCATTCCCACAGAGACTTGCAGAGAGCATATAGACTTTGGGAAACAAGGCCCTCAGGCAGACAGGCCCATGACTGTGTGGACTGGCACAGGTGTCTGCACTTCCCCTGAAGGAGGAGAAGGGGTAGGAGGCACCAGAGACTAGCAGGTTAAGTTGCAAGAGCATGCTGGGCTAGACACACTCTGGCTTCTTGCCTATTTGTAAAATGAGCACAAGAATTACTGCTCACGGGGGTATGGGGTAGGGGGAGGCAGAGAGTTAATGAATCAGCATATGGCACAAGGTTGATGCCTTCTTATCATCTCTTCACAGTATTTAGTTTCCACCAGGGCTTGCTCTCTGATAATTCCTTGCCATCCCTTTGCTTGTGCCTCAAGCTAAACCTGAAGTTCAGCTTAATAGAGAGAGTCAGGTAACAGCTGCGCCTTCTGGCCTTGATCACCTTCTGAGACATGACTCTTGCCTTTGTTATCTCATTCAGGAGAGGCAGTGATGGAGAGAGAGAGAGAGAGAGAGAGAGAGAGAGAGAGAGAGAGAGAGAGAGGGAGAGAGAGAGTGCAAAGTGAGAATGAGTGAGAGAGAGCAGAGAGTGAGAGCAAGTGAGAGAGAGAGAGAGAGAGGAGAGAGAGAGAGAGAGAGAGAGAGAGAGAGAGAGAGAGAGAGAGAGAGAGAGAGAGAGAGAGAGAGAGAGAGAGAGTCATGGATTTATGGAGACAGCCAGGCCAAGATATGTGATACATAGGAGTCTCCAACTCTGCTTATAGAGAAATCTCTCATCACCTCTCCACAATCTGATCTTTGTCTCCTGTACCAAAAATGAATGATATCTTACCTCATCTTTTCACCACCTCTATTAACAGGCAGATGGATGTTACAGTCTGCCCTCTGAGACTGGCATTCTCCAGTCACACATCACTTAAACTAGTGTCTGGCATCTTACATTCTTCTTGTGAAGAAAGAAACTGAAAAAGAAGCTAACATCATGAGAGAGAGACAGAGAGAGAGAGAGAGAGAGAGAGAGAGAGAGAGAGAGAGAGAGAGAGAGAGAGAGAGAGAGAGAGAGAGAGAGAGACCACGCACCCAGGAAGCTCAAATACAGCAAAATACAAGATGGGGAATATGGCAGGGTGTTCTATAAATGCTTATTAGACACAAAATCCTTCCTTTTGGTTTGAGATTTTCTGATTGCGGGCTGGGGTGTGCTCTTTCTATGTAGATGAGACTCTGCTATTTGGACAGTATGCAATGGGGGCATTTGAGGAGATAAGATAAAGAGACTAGGACATGGCCAGCCATATGGTTTCCGTGGCTTTTTCCTGAGGCTGTTTACCCAAGCTGAGTTTATTCCATGTCTTGAGCCTAGGATCACACAAGCTGGAGGTATTCTAATGTGTTTTCCACATACACAGTTGTTTTTTTTTTAGAGACCTTTGCTCAGCCAACCTTCACAGCAAGCCTCTGAGAAGGGAGTTTCTGTGAACTTAGTTGTGGAGAATGCAAAGTTTTGTCCAGATTGTAAACTTAACCACAATGCGACCTTGAAAGTGTGACCTTGAATGACTCATTTCCTATCTTTAAGTCTCATTTCCTTCCCTATATCTTGGAGAGGATGAAGAAAATGTCCTCGTCATTGCCTCCTACCTTGGTCTCTTTGTAAATCCTTTAGCTATTGCAAAGGGAAAAGATGAAATCAAGGCCAACTTTCAGTTCCCACATTTAAAGTTAAATGCATAAACATTCATTGGCATCACTAGACTGCCACAGAAATCTGAACTTTTCCTGTAATTCTTCATCCCCTCCCTACCCTGCCCATATTATTCTCCACTGTTCCTGCTCTTTGGTCCCAACTAAAGCTGTACAAGGTGACAAACAAAGGCTTCTTCCTTTCTTTTGTAACTCGCTGCAAGGCTATCATCTTTGACACAAGCTCTGACTTTGACAGTAGTCCAGGGACATTTCTTTTCCATATTTTTACCCCCAGCATCCTATTTCCCTGATGCTCACAGATGGCCCTGTGCAGCTTACCACCAAAGTCATGTTTATAAAAATAATATTCATTTCCCGCCTTGCCTCCAAAGTGAAAGAGAAAGGAACCAACTTCATTTAAGCATGGAAAATAAAATTAAACACAACATATGTCTGTTCCAAAACCCCAAACCGGTACCTCACATTGTGTTGTGGTTACATGAGATTGAAGGGAAGAGCAGGAGGACACTATTTTAAGTTTCCATAAAGCACTGAGGAAAAGTGTAGAAATACATCCAGACTCTTAAGGTTTGTGCAAAAGACATAGAGTGGCTTTATTCAGCAGATTGGCAAGCCAATATTAGAACCTCTGCCTTAATAAGCAACAATTTAAAAGATAGAGGGCAAAAGGAGCTATGTTGTTACAAAAAAAGGGTGTCTTGTGACATTGGTGGGCAACTCCCAGGGAGAATTTGGCAAGGGATCCACAGCCAATACACGCAGCCTTAAATGTTACTTTAAATTCAATTTGTAAAAGGAGGGAGGATTTAGTGGGCATGATTGAAGTCTCTGGTCTTTGAATCTGCAAACCCAGAAATACACTGCCAAGGAATGTAGCCATTTAGCATGGCCTTCAGATGGCTGCTAACCTTTCAGCTGCCTTGGGATGATTTAAAGATGTACATGCCTGCTCTTCCCTCCCAAAATACCCAGATGGTATTAACAAGCAGAGGACGATGAACACTTTTTAGTGCATGTTGAAGGTATGGAGAGAAATTAGACAAAAAGTAGGATTGTTAGTTCTTGTTTTTTGACTCAGGACTAAATTAAGTGTTCTTGGTAGAACCTTAATTCTAAATAGTATAAATAATAAAGACAGTTTATCATCTTCTCTTCTCCTTGCACAAGAAGTTCAATGTCAGCATGGCTTTAACGTTGGTTCATTCAGTGGTCGAGATATGTTGTTGGAGATATAGACTGACTTTCCTCTTATTGCTTTGCTATCCTCCATGTCTCATTGCTTTCAGAGTCTCAAGCTGGCTGCTGAAGTTCCAGGCATCACCTACAAATGTTACCAGAGAAGATGCTTGTCTTTCCCAAGTGTCTACTTTTAAAAGGTAGGACAGCTATTCCAATAGTCTCTATACTCTTTCTTCATGATCTGTAAGCCAGGGTCATGGCTTATAAACTTACACCAATCAGAACTTTCCTTTTGAATCACATGACTCTGCAGTGGAATGTGGGCACCAAAAAACACAAAGTTCTCTAGGCAACTGGAAATTTGAAAGAAAGAAGTGTATATTGTCAGGGCAACACATAGCATCTGCTGTATTCTATAATGTTAAGATCTTCCTGATATTCTGCATTATCAGCACATTCAGAGAATTCAAGAGGAAAAAAAAAAAAGATCAGCAAGTATGGAGGAACGTATTTTCTTATGTCTACCACAACTGCATTTCCCATGTGGTATATCTTTCTGGGAAATAAAGAATGGAAAGAAATATAAAATCTGAGGCCTTTGGATATAAAAAGTCCAAGCCATACAGGTACTCTAGATTTTGTCATCAGTACAGCTAGAGGTGAAAAGACTAGACTCTGAGCCCACTGTGCTGCAGGTCCCAACCTGGCTTGATCTCATAGTAGTTGCCAACTTGGGGTAAGCCGCTTTACCCCATCAGGGGAATGATAACAGGACGAGTGCCACACAAAAATGTCATGAAAGTATTAGCTGTACAATTATTATCTAATAAATGCTTTGTTTTGTCACATATAAACAATTCTTTGGGGATGTACACTTTCAGATCCATGTGTGTGCAAAGGTAATAAGTGAAAAATGTCAATGTTTGCCTGCACTGCTTTTTATTTTGATCAAAAGATAATTAAATTCTCTTCTTATAAGTACTACATGCTAACCAATTGCGCCACTGGAGCTCCATTAAATGCTCTTCTTTAGTTAGTTAGTTTGTATGTGTGTGTGTGTGTGTGTGTGTGTGTGTGTGTGTGTGTGTGTGTATGTGTGTGTGTGAAAGAGAGGGGGGGGGCGAGGGATACAGTCAAACTTAGGCATCTAGCTGGATTCAGAACATCTACTAGGATGAGAACTCCACACGGCCAAGAACCATGTCTGACTCCTGCACTTTGATCAGAGCTCTGTTGTATAAGCCATCTGTTTTGTGGTTGTTTATTATGGCACTTCTAGTAAATGATAGACCACCCTTGTACACACAATTAAAGACTGGATTTTAAAAAAAAAATAGAAGGAATTGTCTGCACAGGAGATGGCTGTAGCACATCCTTGATTTCAAGAGACTTTTCTGGGGAGCTGGAAATGTTTGTACCCAGCATGAAGTGTGGAGTAAGTGGTTACATTGGGATATACATCTGCCAAAAACTTATTGCACTAATTAAAAGAGCTATATATCTCACTGCTTGTAAATTTTGCCTCAGATCAAATACATCCTCAGGCCAATGGAGTATCTTTCTCTGCAAAATAGTGAGCATCAGAGAGGTATTTGGGAGAGGTTACAGACTTCACAGGAAGGCATTGTCTTGGGACCAACTCTTCCTTCTCGAGTTAGTCTGATTGCATCTTCTCTCTTTTCAATGCTCCCCGCCCCACCCCTCCACCCCCACTTTCTATGCATATTTAGTCTCATCTTCCAAGAGTGACATAATCATTATCTGAGTTTATTCATTCATTTTTAAGCTTTTCCTAAATATCAACTTGGTTTTTGAACCTATTACAAAGCCATGTTTAGCTAGTGAATCCTTGTAAACCATTCAAACATAATGTCGATGACCAAGCAATGAAGAACTCACCAGAAAATAACGAAATCCCTCATCCTTCATCAAAGAGTTTTGGACCTGAACCTAAATTTTGCTTCCATATTGTGAGACTCTCACTTCTTCCCAACAAATTGCTCCTTTAGAGTCTACCTGCCCTGGGGTAGGAGCAGAGAATAAAGCCTTCCCTTATTTAGACATTTATTGCTAAGCATTATTTGATATTTTATTTTATTTGGGGTCAGAGATTTCAAAGCAGCCTCTTATTCTTCTCCTTTTCCTTTTCTTTCTCCTCCTCTTTTTCCTTTTCTTTCTTCACCTTCTCCTCTTCTTCCTCCTCCTCTTCCTTTTCCTCTTCTTTTTCTTTCTCCTCCATCTCCTTTCTTCTCCTTCTCCTCTTCCTCCTCCTTCTCTTTTTCCTTCTTCTCTTTCTTCTCTTTATATTCTCCTCCTCTTTCTCCTTCCCCTTTTCCTCCTTCCCCTCTTCCTCTTCCTCATTCCCTTTCTCTTTTTCCTCCTTCCCCTTATTTCTCCTTCTCTTCACTTCATCCTCCTCCTTCTCTTTCTTTTCCTTCTCCTCCTCCTCTTCATGTTCCTCCTCCTTTTTTCTTTCTGTCTGTTTTTCTATCTCAATTTTTTTATCTGCACAACACCATAGTCATGTTTCTCTATAGATCTGTCATCAGTGTGAATCTATGAATACACATGGCTTTGTTTATATAGACACACAATATGTGCATCCAGTTTCTCTCTGTGTTATGTGTACACCAAGCTTAAATTTGGAGAAAACTTCTGAAGGCCAAATGTGATACAGTGCAAAGGCAGCTGACAGTGGTGAGAAAGAGTTCCCATTTATCAATATAGAAAAGCTGGGTGAGGCACAGATACTTTAAATGCCAAAAGTTCCTGGACGCAAGATGGCTGAGGACACCCAGAAGAAAAGAAAGACAGACTGGGGGAAGAGAGAGAGAGAGAGAGAGAGAGAGAGAGAGAGAGAGAGAGAGAGAGAGAGAGAGCCTTACATAGACATTCAATCCCTTCTTAGTTTAGCTTTTGCTTTTAGTAGGAACATGCTCAAAGTAAAAATATTGCAGTAGAGGGACCTCACAGCCCAGCTCTTCCAGACAATTGTCTTCTGGCTGCCACTTGCTCCTAAGCAAAGCCTGAGGACTAAGTGGAGGGGGGGAGAGAATAATTAAAATAAATTAGAGGGTGAAGGGGGATGGGAGATCATGCCTGATCCTGTGCCTCAGCCTGAGGCTCCGAGGCTTGAAAGGACATGGCTAGGCAGGATTATTTCAAGGAGCCTGGCTTCTCCACACCTTGTCCCCCAACAACAATGAGGGCACTGAATCCTCCCCAGCCACCGTAATGTCCATTTGGCCTGTGGCCCTCCCAGCTTGGAAGGAAGTAGCAATCATTGCCAGTCTACAAGGGGCTCAGACCACGTGTTTCTGTTTCCAAGGTACAAGAGTTTTTTCTTTTCACTAAGTAGATCCATGATTTTCAGCAGACTATGATCTTGCCCCCCAAAGGAAGGGGGGAATGTTATAGAAAATTTTTATTTATGAAAATAAGGGATTAATTCATATATGCTACTAGCCTCTAGTGTAGGGTTGACAAATGAAATGCGAATGCCCCAGCCATATACATTTCAAATTAACGAAGAATAGCTTTTAAAATTAGTAGAAGGTACTAAATATTGCCCAGGCCATATTGTATTTGTAATATCTCATTTATTATATATTTGAAATCACTAGACTTCCTAGATTTTTGTTTGTTGAATATGGCTAAAATCCTACAATGCACAAAAATCCCTTTCTGCTTCAACGAAGAATTTTCCAACGTAAATATCAAAAATCAAGAGGCTGACAAGGATCATATAAGTAGAATTCAGATGTTTGGGAGTAGATAGCTTGTCATTCTGAGCATCTATGCTAAATATAACATACATGGAATGAATATATGTTTTCATATATTCATGCACGTGTGTATGCATTACGAGAGTGTATGGCAGATGCCACAGCTCTCCACAGAATGTACTGAGAGGTATTTATGGTAGGCTGAATCATGGTTCTGAAAAATCTTAGTCTTTATCCTTGTAACTTATAAATATTATCTTATAAATATTATCTTATTTGAAAAGGAGGGGTCTGTGCAGATGTGACTAAGCTAAAGATCTTTAGATGAGTAGATTACTGTAGATTTCCCAGTGGTTTGAATGGCATTGTAGGGAAGAAGCAAAGAGACTTCACAAAGAGGGGAGAGAGAGAGAGAGAGAGAGAGAGAGAGAGAGAGAGAGAGAGAGAGAGAGAGAGAGAGAGAGAGAGAGAGAGAGAGAGAGAGAGAATAGTATGGCAGAAACAGAGGGGCATATGGAAACACTGAAGTGATGCTACCACAAGCTATAGAATGGCTGACACCACCAGAAGCTGGACAGGGCACAGGAGAGTTCTTCTAGATCCTTTGTGCACCCTGTAAGTATATACTTCAATTTCACCTTGATGTTAGTTCCAGCGAAACTGGTTTCAGACTTCTGGCCTCCAGAATTACAAGAGAATACATTTATTTATTTTTTATTTAATTGTTTTTTATTGTGAAAATACTGTACAAAGGGGTTACAGTTACATGAGCAAGGTAAGATACAGTATGTATAGTCATTTGTTACAGCAACCAGAGGATACATACAAGTACAATGTTTTCCTGGAAAGTCAATCAGAGGCCATTCTGACTTTGCTTTATTATCAAGACTGGAGCACATAGGATATTTTGTGTCCAGGAAAGGAACCAGATGCAACATGGGTTTTATTGACCTTACCCTTATGCACAGTATTTCTAGTGATGGATTTTAAGCTTGGTTATTATGGTTGTGTCAGGAAAATAATGACCTCTCCAACTTCCTTTGATTTGAATAAAACACAAATATATTCTTTCCAGGAACTGTGAAGCCCGTGTCTAGAACTTGGGAAGAAAGTTGATTCCATGCAAAGTTAGGCATACCTGTCTCCCAGCAACCCAAGATTACATTTTTGGTTTGTAATCTGGATTTATTCTATCATATGATTCAATTCAGCTATGCCTGATGAGTTGACCCTTGGGGGACATAAGACTCTGTGCCATCTAAGGCTTAGGCCATGGGATTGAAACAAATGTTTTGTTTTGTTATTTTGGCTTGGGGAGGGGAAATATCCTATTTTGGGTTCCTTTGAAAATATTTCATGAAGGGACAAGTCTCACAGGACTGCTGCACATGTCTTTGAAAGCCTTGAGACATTTGGCCATGCTCTTTGGGTGAGTGGCCAACAGCAGGAAAAGCACATGCTTCCAACTGAAAAATACAAAAACACGTGGAAGTGCCAAGAGTGATAAGGAGTTGTTTTTAGTTGAGTAACTAGAAAACATGCCGTGGTTATTGCAGGAGAACAAACAGAGGCTTTGGGTCTAGGCTGGGTCTGCACCTCTGGGCACGATCCTGACTCTACTCAAATTACACCTGGGATGTGGATCTTTTTCAAAACAATCTGATATTTGGGGATCCACAGACATCTTTCTGCTACAGTAATCTCTGGGGAGAGATATCATGTAGTCCCACTTTACTGGAATGCCATAGAGCATTATGATAGTTGTGTGGTGTGTGTGTGTGTGTGTAGCTATGATATGGCCAGGGTTTAGACAGCTGGGTCCTGCTGGACCTGAGTGATTCTCAAACAACACACAAAAATGACCAAAGTTCAATGAGTGGTCAGCCTTAACTCCAAGAAGAAAAAATGTTCAGAGGAAAGGCTTACTCCAGACAGCCTAATCAACTACACACTGCCATTGCACAGAAAACAATCACCACCACCCACCAAATAAACAAATTAAAATAGATTCTCACAATGAAGTTCAAGAGTCTGGAGAAGAGCCCTCAATCTTGGGTTGCAATCTAGACTCTACCATCTACTAAGCTTTACAATTGTAGACAATTTACCATTGGTTTCTATGGCTTTCTGTTTCCTTACATGTAAAACTGGATGGAAAATAGCTACTTCATGAAGCTTATCTAAGAAAAGATTTGATAGGCTTGCTTCAGGGCCTAATATACAGGAAACTTCTCAATAAATAGCAGTTATTATTCTATGCATTATTTAGAGCAGTGGAGAATGACGTGGGTAGAAATCACTATCATAATCTACCATGTTCTAAAGTCCAATATAAAGAGACTTTCTGTGTGTGTGTGTGTGCGTGCACATGTGCGTGAGTGCATGCATGCATGCGTGTAAAACACTATTGTTAATAATAGATACTCTGGTGTTTCCAAGTTGGTCTGACAATACGAAATGCATTATCCTGCTAAACAGCTGTTCCTTGCTCTTTTATAGAACCCCCACCTGTCACAAGGAACGTAAAACATGCTCCACAAACACACTCAATCCTATTCTCTGTGTGCATCTGTGTCTGTATATTTGCGTTTGAAATATCTAGACACTGCTATTTGGTATTAAACTGAGGTAACGCTAGAATCCAAAATCTCTTACTTTGTATGCTATCAATACAAAGTAAAGGGAGTGTATGGTAGGCTATCCACCATGTACAAATGAAAAATTATATTTTCCTTCAGCTTCCCATTCTTTACCAGCCAAGAGAAGACAGTGACGGAAGATCCCAAAAGTGGTCCTTTGATGCTGAGATTCTAACCTGAGCCAGAAGTGCTTCGGTGGCAGGGCCACCAGCTGAGGGGGTGGGAGAGGCTTGTGTCTCGTCTGTGACCTGCAAGGCAGCAATAAATTGTTTCTCCTCGCTTTATTCCCTTTCCAATATACCCTGCCCACCCCATGGCGTCCAGACAGAAGTTATAAATAGATCTGATCTAGCTGCTCCCCCCTTCAGTGATTCTCTCAGCTATTAGTAGGATTGGGTTTCTCAGCCTCCCAGGGAATGGCAACATTTGGAGACAGAAAACTCTGTTTTATTTTATTTTATTATTTTTAGGGGGAGTCTGCCTGATGTCCTGTAGGATGTTGAGTAGCACTTCTGGCTGCCATTCTTAGGTTAGATGTTAGTAGCAACTCAGCTGTGGGATAACTAAAACTATCAGGAGGCATTGTCAAATATCCCCTGGAGGGCAAAACCACCCCTGCTAAAGGGACTTTTCCATTTTTTAAGCCATCAGGGACCCTTGTATTTTATAAAATTTGCAATGTTCTCTTCTGTGGCCTCTCTCTCTCTCTCTCTCTCTCTCTCTCTCTCTCTCTCTCTCTCTCTCTCTCTCTCTCTCTCTCTCTCTCTCTCTCTCTCTCTCTCTCTCTCTCTCTCTCTCTCTCTCTTTCTCCCCAGATCTTTCCTTTCAAGTATAAGCCACATCCACCCCTCAAATAATGGCAGTTCTTTGCTCTCTGATATGCCATGCAGAGGGTCATAGCCCTACTTCCCAATCTACAGGCATCTTCTACCTTCCTGCCCTTGCACAACACACACACACACACACACACACACACACACACAAGAGGGATCAATCTCTTTTCTGCCATATCATGTATTTACTTCCTTACAGCTGCCTGCATGTGTCCGTGTAATGAGTTTCCTTCCAAACACCTTCCTGTTGGTGTGTGAGCCCCAGGAAGACAGTGGTCCTGCCTCTCCTGTCCACTTCCCTCCCCCAGCAGCTAGCGCAACGCCTGCACAGAGTAAATGTTTAATAAAATATGTATTTCATGTCGAACTTCAGGAATGACATTTTGAAAGATAGGAGTTTTTTTTTTCCCTTTGGAGCCCTCTAATTTGTGGAGACAAGAAGTAGGCCTTACTGACCTTTTTTGTTGTTGTTCATACATTAGTGAGCCTTAATTACAGGATTGGTGTCCTGGGTTTTGAGGTTTATTTCATGAATCTCCTAACTCAGTGCAAGTTTATGCTTGAGCATTCTGGGCAGACAAATTGTCATTAGCTCAACACATGATCATCAAAATATTTTTAGAGAAGGAAAAGAAAGGGGGCCTGGGGCCAGTAAGTTGCAGGTCTGGTGTCTGAACTTCTACAAGAAGCAAAGCCAGACAGTAAGTCTGTAGCTTGGAGCAGAATGAAAACCCAGCTTGGAACAAAAATGGTTAATAAGAGAGCCTCAGAGTATGAAAAGCTGCTGACAAAATCAGGACTATTTAGTCTACAGGCAAGATTGAGAAGCAATCTGATAGTGGCAGTTTAAACTACCTGTAGCCTGAGGCTTTTGCAAACAATGCAGATGGATGGCCTGTTTGAGGTGAGTGGACAGGCCCAAACTTGTGTCTACTGAGAAGGGGCTGCTTGTTAAAGGAATTTAGGCAGGCACTTTCTAGGCTGTAATTTCAACTAAGCCTTTGGAGCATGTCTGAGAGTAAGAAGTAAAACAAACTCTACTGAGGGACTGTCCCTAAATTTTCTGCTAATAGGCTATTTACTATGGATTTTAATATGGGACTGAGACATTGAAGACCATACAATTTCTTCCCCTAGCTTCAGACAAGATAATCAAACTAAAGTGAATGTGTGCTGCTAGACACACACACACACACACACACACACACACACACACACACACACACACACACACACGTGCGCTTTTACATTCAGTTTTACAAACTAGTTCATGGAATTTTTCCTACCATAGATAATGTTAGGCCTGTCTAACAATTAATTATGTGAGAAATATAATTGTTTCTTTTTACTGGTTTTATATGAGTTGTTGAATGTTGGAAGAGAATTTGGAAGTCATAACTCAACCTCTTTGTTGTGTGGAAGATGAAGGTCAAGGCACAGAAAGAATGATGAACTTTTTCCAAGGTGTAGGAAGGCTTAGCATACACAGGTCCTACTCCCAGTTCTTTAGTCTACTGCCAATAACCTTCCCCATGTAAATGTAATAAAGAGCCAGCATAGAGGTACAGAGAGATTTAGAAAATTGGGTAAGAAAACAATTTATGGAGCATTTAGGATCCCTTGGATTTGAATAGTCTTTTTTAATTAAAGTTTCACGCAAAAATTAAGCTCTGCAGATGATGATGTGAATTATTTCCTCAGTTCTTCCAAAGGGGAGTCCATATCTAATTCCACTCTAGAAGCATAGAAGTGCACTGATGGCACACAATGAGTATCTTGGAGCTCAGGGGAGTTATTCTCTCGTACAAGGGCTATTCAGATTTCCTCTATACATGTTTTCAGCTTTGTGGGACTATATGGCCTTAGGAGAAACTCCCTCTCCACTTTGCAGGAGGAAAGCAGCAATCAATACAGCATAAATGGCTGGGCTGAATTTGGCCTGTGGATCACAGTTTGTCCACTTCTACACCCGTGGAGCCCTGACTGAAGAGGGACTGAGAATATGCAACAGAAATATCCTCATATAGTCATCAAATGACTCAACAAGGAAAGGCCACTGGGAAATTCCAGGGAGTCATTTATAATTTCCCCCCATATCCCTAACTAGGGAAAGTCAGTAAGTTCTAAAACACAGGCTCATTGGCATAACCGAGTCACCATTTTATGGACAGGCAGTTCCATCAGTAGGATGCAGTAAGGACAAGAGACTCCTCCTGAGGAGCTCTGGCAAGAAGAAAACATGTTTTAGGGCCTACCAGAAAATAGTACCTACTCGGTTGTATTTTCAACTAACCCAGACACTATGCTAGGGTTAGGAAAGAGTTAGGGAGAGACTGTTGGAATTGCCAATGGCCACATGTTGGCTTTTCAGCTTTCATGCTGAGCTAGAGCTAGACTGGGAACTCTATGAAGGTAGAAAATAGGTTTGTTTTCCTCACTCTTATAATTGTGCAAGAATCAGTACAGCGTTACACATATCTCAGTCTGCTCATCAGTCGGGCGCCGATTCTCTCACTCATTAGGGTAACAGGTATTTGAGAGCCTTCTCTGCGTAGGCACTTTGCTCAGCACCGGAGATCTACTGGTTTTCAACAACAGATAAAACTTCTACTCTTGTATAATTTAACATATGGGGCAGGGGCAGGGGAGAGAAGATGGATCTGAACTTTTAAAAAATGAAGGAATGTAAACTTCTAATGTGGTAAATGCTGTACAGTAGCAGAAGATAGATCTATTTTAGACATGAAAGTAACAAGAATGGAGTGACAGTAGTTCAAGATAAGGCCCCGACGGCACTGAGGATTTGGCTGAGTCTAGAAAGAAGAGTATGAGTTAAGCAGAAGAGGGAGAAGGTGATGGAGAAGTCAGGTAAAGGTCATGTGGGAGGAGGGAGCATGAACAAAAAGTGATACGTGCTGCAGCACAGAGAATATGAAATGACCTGCCAGGCGATGTTTGAAAAATGGGAAGGGAATATACTATTTAAGATCTTGTAGAGTTAAAATATTGCCATTCAACCTAAGAGTCTTGGAAACCCGAGTTAGGGAGATATAATTCCGACTTCCATTGAAGTTAGATCTTCAACCTTAAAGGAGAGATTGGGTGAGTGGCTAGCAAGTGCAGGTTCTGGATCAGGAGACCAGTTGATAACTGGCTGGCAAAGTTGTGATGTGAGGTGATAGTGTGGGAGATGAAGGGGAAAGATACACTTGAAAGATAGGGAGAGAGATTGAATGAACTTATTATGGATTGAATGTTGGACTGGAGGAGAAGGAGATGTAAATACTAGCTCCTGGAGTTGTTGATGCCAACATATACTTGTTGAATCATTAAATGAATGTCAGTCATTGAGATTGTATATGCAAGCATCCCTCATGCCTTCCTTTTGCAGATATGCACTCAATGCTCACTGGTCATGTTATCAAGCTATTGTCAAAGCTTCACTCAGATAGCTGCTGGCCAGAGAAGCATTCATGACTTCATCCTCTCCCTCATCTCTACCATTCCCCTCCCAAAACCAAACTATGATTTGTGGGATGGGCACTGGGCTGTGTTAGGCAGAGGACCATCACGGCACTCTGAGGGCAGGGCTCAATCTCTTTCACCCCTAAGTTGCTAAGTTCAGCCCTTAGCACATAAAACGGCACCAGAAATGTTATGCTAGTTGGAGGCCTACATCTTCATGCTCAGAGTTTCCAGTCTAGTTGAATAGATAAAGATGAAAAGACAATAAAAAGAATTAGAAGAAAAGCCATCAGACTGAGTGAGTCAGGAGTTTTCCCTACCAAGGTCGTCCGGGAATGCTTTTCAAGTGCCATGTGAATATGTCATTTTGGAGAGTTACTTCCAAAGTGTCTCACTTAAGTAACAGCCTTTTGAGTGGCTCTGTATACTCCTGGCAATGGCCCTGAAGGTTTCTCAGTGTTGGTATAATGGAGAAGAGTAGAGTATGCTAGAGGAGTAGCATTAGTAAAGACAGAGAATAAAAATCACATGTGAAGGACTGTCTTGAGAACTCTGCTCAGGAAAGATGGAAGGGGCCCTTTGGTATAGTGCAAAAAAAAAAAAAAAAAAAAAAAAAACCACCACGAGACCTTGAATGTCTCCAACCATGACTTTGTATTTTATTTAGCTAGGCTCAAGGCAAGATGGAAAAATTTCTCTTAGCCTCAGTTTTCTCATTTGCTAAATGAGGATGAGAATAACAACAATATGTGTGTATATTTGTGTGTGTGTGTGTGTGTGTGTGTGTGTGTGTGTGTGAACCAGATAAGAAAATGAACTTGAAAATGTCTATTTTGGAAAGTCAAGCAGCACTGTACATTTTGTTTTCCTGGAGACTTGCCACAGAGAACCATGAATCACAATTCTGTAGATAAACCCATGAAACTGTATTTTTGTTGCTGTTGTTGTTATTGTTGTGGTTGTCACCAATTTGGGAAACTGATACCTCCAGTATCTAGAATGGAAATGTAATTTGTTAAGCTGTTGCAAGAAGTGAAAGAAAGGTGGTAGAGGCTGGGTCTAGATGATCTGGGTTATGAATGAGATGAATGAGATGCAGATTCCCAGTTAGCCCTCATCCCTTTCTCCTTCTAGGTGCTCAGTGGCACCTCCAGGGTGAAAACGCTCACCATTGAATGCTCATTAATTTCAATCTTCGCTTACAGTCTTTCCACCCTCCCCATCACTCTGTGGCTGATCAGATTCTGCAGGGAAGACTAAAGAGGAAGTTTACTTTGGAGGATGCTAAAAAAAACATATGGGAGTGAAGAATACAGGGTGAGGCAGAAGGAGGTGATCTGTGATGCAGTCACAGCAAAGGCCTGTAATTGTACATAGAGCCCTGGGTCCCCAGTCAGGGTCCTGTGGCCATAGTCTACCTTAAGACATTGGGGAGAAAGATGTGGTCTTAGGTGAAAAACTCCCAGGAATAAGCTATCCCTTCTCTGGAATCCAGGCTGTCCCTCTCAGCAGCTGGGAAATCACTGCTTCCGTCCTGAACAGGACGTTAGGCACTTGACAATATGACACAATGCGGAGTACAGCCTGGCCACTGCTTCAGTGCTTCTTTCCAACATTCAGAACCTCCTACTGTTCTTTTACTAACTGCCCCCCCAACCCCCAAAAGGAGGTTAGCATTATAAATCCAGCACAATTGACATCTAAACTGCTTCTATGACTTTCTTTTATCTTCCTTTGGGTCCAGCCTCAAAACTGGCTGCTCCTTTCTCTAGGACAAACCTACACTTTTCACTGCATTTTGCATCAACAAAGTTCTTACTCCCTCTCTGTTCATCCTTCAAGTACTGTTCTGTTCTGTTCATCCTTCAAGTACCTGTAATAAACAGCTTTAAAATATTTTGGCTGTGTAAAATTCATCTTTTTTTCTAGTAATAATATATATTTCCTGTTTCCTCATCAATTGATTTCTCCTCTCCTCTGTCCCCCTCTCTTCCCCCCTCCTGCTCTCCTCTTCTCTCTTTTCCTCTCTTCTCCTGTCATCTCCTCTCTTCTCCTGTCCTCCTCTTCTCCTCTCCTGTCCTCTCCCAACACACACACACACACACACACACACACACACACACACACACACACACACACACACACATACACACTGCCATCTGTTTTGCGTATGGAGTACCTTGGGCAATGATTCTAACATATTACAAGGTTCTAATTAATTGTGAAAACATCAAAATATGTATTTACTTAGAAGAGAAATACTTGTTAATTACTAAACCAGAATACTGTGGAAACAATCAAAAAGTTGCAGCTATAAAATGTTATTTTTTCCAGCTTAATTTCCAATGAGCTTATGCACTTCATTTTTTTTTGAGGTCCAAGAATGCTACATCAAATGTTTTTTATGGTTTCAGATATTCCAAAAAAGAAAATCATCAGATTGTGACAAGAAACTTGGACTTAAAGTAGGTGACAGAGTTCAAGTGTATTATCACAATTTGTATAAGTGTAACTTTGACATGTCAACTTCCTTTTGTGGTCCTGATTGTCCTCATTTTTAGAAGTAAGACTGATAACCACAAATGTCCTTTTCAGTCTGAGAGTCTATAAAGAGAGGAAGTAGAAATGGAAGCTTCCCCAGCTCAGTCTCTTTCTCTTCTGCTCTTTGTCTCATAGGATGCAGACTTAGGGAGCATCTTCTAGCTTCTCAAATGAGCCATGTTCTTTTGCCCCAAGCCCTGACCAATCTCCTCTCCCAGATGCACTTTCTTTTGGACTGACTGATTTCTGCAGTCTTGTGAGTATCCATGCACATGTCATTTTCTTTGAGAAGCTTTCCCTTGACTTCCTTGATTAGATGCAAGTCCATGCTAAGAACTCCCACATTTTATACTCTAGAGAAATACAGTTTATTTTATGTATTTGTTCATTTAATGTTTATATTCCCACTCATACCACATTCTAGAGAACAGAAACACAGGATAGGACTTGGATTAATTAATTGATGAACAAATGTAACATAAACTAGTGAAGGTCCAGTGTTTAATCAATGATCGTTTGCTTCTGGCCTTAATTTATAATTCATATCTTTATTCATCTCTTGTCCCACTGTGGGGCAGATGTTCACATCCAACCCATGAATTGACAGTGAGAAAAGTCATTAACACAACAAGAGGACAATCATGCTAACCATAGTTTTAACCTCTTTGACTTTCCAAGAATTGCTTTAAGTACATTCTGTTTTCAAAGAGCAGCCTCTCTTCTGCTTCCAAAAGCCTGTTCCAGCCCATCCAGCTCATCCCTGGCTCTGAATACAGGAGGGATATTGAGTCCAGCAGTTTCAGAGCCAGTTCTAGCAGAAAAGCAGAGATTAGGGAAGCTAGAGGAAACAAGATGCAATTCACTTGACCTCTGTTGTTTCATATTCTGAGAATAGATTAGGATGAAGCAGATTTGGGACCATCATGAGAGAGAAGCTGCAACGAAGCCTCTTCCTAAGCAAGCATTTCCTTGGGGGAAGGAATCAGGACCCATCCTCCAGCAAAACAGGCCTACCAACTATAGAAATGACCAAATCAAACACAGCCCAGAGATCAGCCTGTTCCTTCTCCCCCTGTTCCCAGTTATTAATAAAAACTTAGTTAGGTGACACAAGTAAGACCCAATCACCAAAGATAATGTAACCCCACTACCACCTCTTGCCCTGATACTTAACATTTTCCTTACATATGTGCTTACGATTTTGTTGCTGAATCTCCAGGGATCCTCCTGCCTTGGCTCCAAATTGGAATAATGTTTACTGTTGAAATCCAATCTTGGTAATTTTGGTAGTAAAGTTTGAAGCTCCAACTGTGATTTCTTTATCATGGGCCATAAAGGATATCCCTCTTGGCCTCAGAAGACTTTAATGAGTGCTACACATAAAATCAAAGATGAGAGAGTCTGACTCAGCCATGAACACAGTGCATTTTCAGTCAAAACTCATCCATTCAGCCATTTATATGTGTAATTGAAAGACAAGGGGGACAGAGTCCCAGCTTACACCTGTTATCCAGCGTAATTATTAACAATCTCTATTTTCTTCTCAAAAGAATCCCTGAGGTTGGTCAGTTTATGAGTCCTTAGAACAGAATCTGCTTCTGAATTCTTCTCTGGAGGGCTCCTCTGTTACAATGGTGTGGATTATAGGCTCATTCATACATGCTCGTCTTTCTGTTTTCCTTTCTCTTTTTCTTAAACCAAAGACAGCCCTATAAAATTTCCCCTCTTTTGTAGAAGTACTTCACAGATGGTAGAGTAGTGGTATAGAAACCAACCCCACCCTTGGATCTAGAAGCAGGATCAAAGAAATGTTTATTTTCCCCATAGCTTGTTCTAGGGAAGCCATTTAGATCTGTTAAGACAAAGCTCATGAAGTTGTGGGGTATTCTGAGTGACAGATGACTGTGTGATCCAAGACAGCAAAGTGTGTTTGGTGGCAGTTTCTTGGACAACCCAACACAGCATTTTACATAAAATCCAAGCATGAATGGGTGATCATTGAGTACTCAAAGGAGAAATCCCCAAATTAGGAAAATAGAACAGTATCCATGTAGTCCAAACCAGTCAGTAAGCTACAGAAAAGGTACTGTGCATCTGTCTCTTAGATGACTCCAGTCTGCTACAGAGGAACTTTGGCAGTAGATTGTGTTTTTACTATTTGAATAAAGCCAAGGAACAATTATGTTGACCAGGATGGCCAAATGAGGGAATTGGAAGTGATAATCACTATTGTGCCATCTTAGAACATGTCACTAGAGACAATAAATGGGGGTGTTTTAACTTTTGATATTACTTTTCTGCACAGTGCTTTTATATAAATGGTGCTGTTTCCATACCACACTGTGGGGGCGGGAGGGTGGCATATTGGATGCCTCATGCTTGCTCAGAAGACCTCTACCACTTGATTCATGCCTCTATCCCTGCCTTTGGCCAGTTATTGTAGATATGGAGTCTCTCAGATTTTTCTGCCTGAGCTTGTTTTGAACAGTGATCCTCCACAGCTCAGCTTCTGGAACAGCTAAGGTTGATTATAGGCATGAGCTACCAGTTCCTGGCTCTTCTCAAAATTAAAAAAAATTGAGCCCAACTGTGGGCCTCCCAATCTGGTTTAATAACTGAAGTCTTTAGTCTTTTCTTTTGCACAAAAACCAGATGGCACACCTGTGAATGTTCAGCCTTGAACCGTCTCCAGATCAACACCACATGTGATGATCATTGTCTCACTCATCTTGAGTCTCTCTTACTCTAACACCTCCCTGGCTTCATGGAAGTGGGACCCATCTGCCCAGCTGTTTGTCTGTATCCTCAGATTTGCAAAAGACACAAGAAGACAACTGTCACCAAAAGTTAGGAGCATTAATAAGAAAAATAATTGTTTAATAAAGCTACTAGATATGTCCACAATGACTGACCCTCATCAAGATACGATGTTTTCTCAGCAATTGTAGAGAGAAAGATGAGAGGGGGAATAGAGCAGGCACCAAGAATTACATCTGACTTGCTGCTGCCAGCCGCAGTCCCGGTCTGGACAAACAGAGGCTATCTCCAAGCTGTTTTCTGGGAAAGCAAGAAAGTGGATCTGGGTATTGGAGATACATTAGGAAGGGTCTGCTTGCCAGTGAAGCCATCTGATCAACTGGATGTGTACAGCTATGCTTTCTGGTGAGTGTAAAGCTAAATTAGGCAGAAAGACACCCATCACAAATCAGGGCACTTCATGTGGAAACTGTAACTTAAGGTGAATGAAAAAGAACTCATCCTGGAGGTGAGGCTCCTAAGCTGGTAAAACAACATAGAAGAAAAGCTTCCTTCCCACAGGTCTGCAGGCTGAACCTTTCTTTTCCATATGAATGAAAGAGCTGTCAGAATTGTACACACAGCCAGGGAGTGGTTAGATCAAAAATGAAAGAAAGCACTCATTTTCAAGTGCAGGATATGAAGTATAAATGCATGTAGTCTATCAGAAAATGGTTCAAGGCAGACATTCCATTTCAATATGCAGTCATTTTACTCAGAGACTCAATCTCAACTCAGATACAAGATATAATTTCAAATGCAAACTGATCCTTTCAAAGTCAATGAATTCTTTCTCTCTAGACAGTAGTGGAAATACTCTTTGTCATATGACTGCCTTCCATACTCAAACCAATGATAGAAATGTTGGTCACTATACTTTTGATAATACATTAGGAACTTTCCCAATCCCCAATATCATGTGAGCTGTCCATCCAATAACTGGAAAAAAAATAAAGGAAGAAGGTATGGTTGTATAGCCATATTCAGGGAAATAAAGAGAAGTTGTGATATCTCACTAATAGGATATGTGTCACCATTATCCTCTTTTGTGACTTAGGACAAGTCAATTAACATCTCCCAAACCTAGTTTTAGATTTATAAGGACTGATTCCACTGACTTTGGGGCCTTTTTGAGAACTAAATATTACAATCTAAAAATGATTTGAGAAGTATCAAATGTATCCTCAAATGCAAGCCAGTGTTCTGATTTCAGGACAGCAAAAACTGGCTCATTGTTGACATATCATTAAATTAAAAGGCCTACTTTTTAGGAATTTAAAAATAATAAAAGAACCAATCTCTTGTAATTCTTTCTTTACCAAAAAAAAAGCCTCAGGGCATTTTATTTAATTCACATTCCATTTTGCAGGGAGTCTTTGGAAATTACAAAAAGAAGTTAAATTTCAGTGTGGGATAAACATCTTGACTCTATCTGGAAGGGGAAATGTCTGTTTCCATTAAGCGATCCCAATTCCAAGGGCTCCATCTGAGCCCTAAGCCATCATTCTCCACTTGGATGGCAGAGAAAATTCTAACACTGGATGGAAACTCGAGAGGTTGGCTCTTTACAAAGATTCTTTCTTTTCAAAAACTATGGAGAAAATTGGATTGGCAAACAATGGTGTGTGCTAGTGTGTGTGTATGTGTGTGTACATGTGTGCATGTGTGCATGTGTGTGTACTTGCGTGTTTTTCCAATTGGACATAAAGAAAATAACAGGGATATGAAAGAAAGAAATAAGTGATTTTTTTCTCCCTGAATATAGTTCAAGAAAAGCATAGCTGAGTCCAGAAAAAAAAGAATATAAAAAAGTATAGGAATAAAAGAATATATGCAGTTGGGTTTAGTGGTTGGCATCGGTCTCTACAGATTTTATTGATTTTTCTTTCAGGCATTTTATCCCTTTCCTCTCATCTAACAGAACCCCACTGTGGAAATTGCAAAACCACATGCTTTACATCACAAGCAGGATGACCCACTGAATTACTAGGGACCATTTTTGAGTGGCCATGTCCCCCTCCTTTTGATTAGATACTACCATCTGAGAGGAAGTCTTCTGGAAGGTTTGAGGAAAATATTGATTTTCTGAGATAGCGTCCTGTTCTGCTGGGAGGTATCATGAATGAAACAAGGCAGACTACTGTGACCTTGAGAAAAGCCATTCTGAGGATGGCAGATCAAAAAAGTGCACCACTCCCTATGGATAAAGGCCCTCATGGTGTTACTGATTGGCTAAACATCCAACACTGCAATTAACCTGCTCTCTGAACTTCTTTCTGTGTGATCTTTAAACATCCCTATTGTTGACTTGAGACTGGGATTTCAACAACTGGTAGCCAATATTGTCCTAATGCTTCGCCACCCTTGGTGGTGACACAGAGATGACAATGAGTTGATGGGTGACCCATGGGCTAAATTGGTGCTCAGCAGGGGGGGAAAATCAGTTCAATGAATTGCCAGAAGAATTAAAGGCCTACTCTGACCTAGGCATTATGCTCAATTATTTTTGTTTAGTTAGAGATCCAATTTCTGTTCTCAGAAAGTCCAAGGTCTAGTACTCTCATAACTTCAAGTAATATGACATCACATTCTCATAAGCAACAAAGTATGTGCATATTGCTCTGAGCCATAATTTTCTCACAAAGAGCCTCCATTTCTTTGTGTAACAAATTGCTTATTTGCAATGATGCACTCAACCCACTTGAAGTAAAAATGATTGTTTTAGAGCACTACATGTTGGCTCAATTAGGACCTGCTAAATGGATTTTTGTTTTCCACAAAGCACCTGTTAGGTTAGGCATCCTGCCAGGGGCTTTAGGGGGTATAAAATTTGAAAGGACCATCCTTGTCTTCTAAATGTCTCCTACAATTCAAGAGGAAAGACAAACAGTTACTGTCTGAATTTGTACCACATCAAGAACACAAAGGAGAAACTCATATGAAAAAGAGGAGGGGGTGGGGGGAGGTGGAAGGAATCACTTCTGGTTGGTTATCAGACACATCTCCAGGAGAATCATGACATTTGAGCTGTGAAAATATATAGGCTTTCAATAATCAGGGGTAGGGACAAAGCATGTAGGCTTTCAATAATTGGGGGTAAGGGGGATAGGGACTGTAGATGGACTGACATCACCCGTCCAGGGTGGCAGAAGGATCCTACAAGGTGTATTCACTGATAGGCTGATCAAATGTTGAAATGATACAGAACAGGAAGGAGATGGTTGAAATATTTTGATGACAGAAACCAGACTCCAAAATATCTTGACAGGCCAGAACACTAGACTGTATCTAACAGGACGAAAATGATCTGGGCTAAATGTACCATTTTGCATTGGCTTATTAAAGGGAGAAAGCATCCATAACCACAGCTGCTTATGTGAAATGGGCCTTCTGTTTTATTGAATGCATGCTCCTTACGAATCCACAGTATTGTTGCCAAAAGAAAAAGAACTAAGGCATGCCTTTTTTCTCTCTCCAAAAATACAAGATGCCTTATCTTTCTGTTCAAAGTGATCATAACATATTTCATTAGTGTTCTTTTGCTACCATAACAAATGACTAGACATTTAGTGATTTAAGACAACACAAAATTGTTTTCTTACATAGCTCAGGAGGTCAGAAGTATAGCATAGGTCTCACTGGACAAAAATCCAGGTGGTGACAGGCTGCTGCATTGTTTACCAGAGACTCTATGGGAGATTCTATTTCCTGGTCTTTCTGATTGTTGCTTGAATTTTGTTCCTTGGTTTTAAAGGACCAAGATCCATATTTTCTTTCCGGCCATAAGGTGAAGGCTATTCTCAGCTTCTAGACACCCACACATACTGTGGCTCATGGCCTTTACCTTCTAGTGTCAATGCTGGAAAGGTAAACTAAGTTTCCAAATCACCCTGTCTTCCTTTGCCACAAGGTATAGTGCTTTGTTTCTAAAGAGCTTGTGACTAGACTGTTCCTGTCTTGATTGGGATGGTCACCTCAAGTCTGAAGTCTTAATCACATCTACAAAGTCCCTGTGCTCTGTGAGATAACTGCATGTAGGAATTGGAAGGATTGGGGCATGGATATCTTTCAGGGACTATGCTTCTGCCTATGGCATACCTGCCTCTTCTCTGAATGTTCTACTCAGGGCTGGTGGAGACTGGACTATCTCAGCTAGGTCTTAATAAATTGAGAGCAGATCCTTGGAAGATTAGTTAGTTGATAAAGATAGAAAATGGTGGACATGCCACTTGCAAATTCTTGTTCCCATAGTGCCTCAGACTTTTGCTCAAAATGGTGCTTCTTCCCACAATGCCCTGAGTTAATCCTATGTCAGTCATAAGACATAATAATGTCTTATACAAAGGCAGGCATGGCCAATCAGATCTACTCTCACAACCAGGCATGATCAATCAAGTACTTCCATACTTGTGCCTGAAGGTACAGTGAATAAGCCATCCAACAAGCCTAGAGCCATGTTGTTGGAAGTTCAACCATGCTACTTAGAGACCCCAAACAAGACCACCAGTAAATCTTAGACCAACACAAACTGCCAACTCATAGAATCAAAAACCAAAGAAATGGTTATTGTTTAATACCCCTAAGTGTTGGGGCGATTTATCATGTATCAAAACTAACAGGGTCAGGTAGTTATATGGATGTATTTGTCCAAACATGTTTGGAGTTCCACATCATGAAAACTCCAGGTTGCTTTTTTTAAACTTTTGATTGCAAAATCAAGGCAAAACAAAACAAAAGATCCACTGGCTTTCACAAATCATTCAACATTGTGCTTGGATTTAATGTGCTGTTTATAGACACATGTCTATGCCTATTTCCTTTACTCAATTTGATGATTTTCTTGATAACTTGAATGTGTGTAGTATTCTTAGTCATTTTACTGTCATAATTCATCTACCTTTAGAAAATAAAAAAGTGTATTTAAACTGAACCACAGGCCAGTAATTAAAAGCAGATGGTTTAAAGGGTATGTTTGAAAAAACACAAGATAGAGAAAAAGGAACAGAGAAATCAGAAATAACCCCCACATTTTTGATGGACCCAGGATAATTACAGAGGACAGAATATTAAACTTGAAGCCTAGCACTTATCCCATGAGAATAGAAAGTTGAGAATAAGCACTGACTATCAAGCTAAACAAACACAGACATATTTATGTGTTCATTTTGGGTTCTATTACTGTGACAATTCAAATGATCCACGCCTAGTGTTTCTTTCTCTAAAATAACTCAATGAAACTTTAAGGTTTGCAGAAACACTTTTTAAAATCATGCAAATCTGAATTAAATTCTCTGAAGTTTTTGACATCTCAAAAATGTGGAAGGCATAGTGACAAAAGAGTATCAATGATTTTTGACATAGTACTGATATACTAGGTCTTACATGGAATAGTTTTTAAATTTAGTAACTTCTAAAACTGATAATAGTCCTTTTAGATGATATTATTTTTCTTATTTAGTATTTTTTTTTGCCAGTATGAGGCTTGATTTTAGGGCCTGGGTACTCCCCCTTTGCTTGTTCATGCAAAGCTGGTGATCCACCATTAGAAGCAGAGCTTCCCTCTGGGTTTTTTTGGAAGTTAAGAGTTTCACAGACTTTCAAACCATGATCCTTAGATCTCAGCCTCATGAATAGCTAGAATTACAGATGTGAACCACCGTGTCCACCTTCAAACTCTTACAGAATTCAATGTACTTATGTTATACAATATATTTGTAATAAGTATACATCATAGAATGGTAAATCACACTAATTATTATTTCCATTACCTAACATACTTGTAATAGTTTGTGATGAGTACACTTAACTGGGCTGGCTTTTGCTTTGGTCTTTTTTGCTCTTTTTGACTACTTCATTGTGGTTCTTGTAGTAGGCAGTGATGCTTGTTTCCTTCAGCTTAGAAATCAGTGCTCAGCCTGCATTGGTTGTCTATAATCAGTGATGCTGTGTTCCCAGAGCTTGGTTCAGGAACCTTTACTCTCCTGGTGACCATATGCACCTAGAGGAAATAGGAGCGAGGAGGACCCCAGGTAGAGTGTTAAAAGACCAAAGGTCACCTCTGCTAAGGTAGATTGGTATCTCCTAATCCTTCATCTCAAGGATTGGACTTTAATGACATATTCTATTCAGTAGGCTTTACCATCATAGGTTTTTGTTTTCTAAACTGGCTATTTAAGACCACATTTATATTTTGTTACCTAATGCAATCTAACTGCTTCAAGAGGCTGAATCTCATCATTAGTCTTCACCTAATGGAAGCCAAATATGTTACAATAAATAATGTTCTTTGGGAGGTAAGTTTAAGAAGGCAAATGAGAAACACACAAATGCATACCACTACCTGTGATTATATGTGCATGTATCACACACATACACTCACTCAAACACACACACACACACACACACACACACACACACACACACACACACCTGTTTGCCATGAAGCAAGGCTGTTATGGATTGTATCCACTGTCACCCTCTGATTATGAAGCCTTGCTCCTCCTTTACTAGCCTTCTTATTGGAGTTACTACAAATAGATGGAAATAACTTCCAAGGATAATGAACTTTGGGGGATGATTGGTTGGAGTTCAGAGTTCATTCTGAGATAGTTTATTTAGGTCCCTTTAGTAAAGAAACACGTCCTAATTAGGAAACCACTCCATTTATATTGCTCTCAAAAGAAAAAGAAGATAAAAGGTGACATATTTTGAACAGTTACTCTCCATTAATTATTTTACATGTCATATTTCTTTTCACACCTTAAAAAGGAGATAACATTATCTTTATTTCATGGATAAAATAGGGCTCAGGTTTCATATCCAGGCAAATGGATTTCAATGAAGGATTTTGATCATGAAGAGCTACAGGTGACTTCCTCTGAATACATAGATCCTGCTCCAGGGGTATGTCCAAATAAGCCAGGATCTAAATCCAAAGATGCATGTATAGATTAGTCTTGATGGACTCACATTTAAAAGGGAACTTTGGAAAAGTCTCTCCTGCCTCTGTGAGCAGGTCATAATGATGAAGGTGGTATACCTACCCATCCTCAAAACATTCTGTGTTTTTAACATAAATTAGTAAGGATCATAACCTTTTCTCATCCGTGTGGGCCACAAAGAAAGGAGCTAAGTATAAATCATCTACTGTGGAAGTTTGTTCTTTCTCTTACTAGTCAAAAAAAAAATGTGTCCTTCTTCTATAATGTGATAAAGAATCTAGAACCAGAACATTCATCGCTAGCGCCTATACTAGAATCTGATCCATTGTCCTGTTTTCTAGCTTCACAGTCACAGATAAAAAAGATCATGGCCATTAATGAAATAATTAAAATCAATGCATCAAAAGGAAGGTAGTGGGGGATTGAATTAATGAGCAATAAATGAGAAATCTGGAAAGGTAACAGGAAGAAACACACTATAAGGGAATTATCAGAAGAGAGAGGGAAGAGAAATGATGTGATAAATGTAATGAATGAAAAGAAAACTAAGAATAAAAAGACTTGGATACAAGTTTTAAGCTCACAAAATATCTGAGTGGCTCAGACGAGACACTTTCTCTCTTGATAAGATCTGAGATTTCCAATTAAAAATAGACCGCATGGGGTGCTCTAAAAGTTTATATTCTATGGCTGTACCACAAGAAGTTACAAACAGAATTCTTTCTCCAGAAAAGCTTTGGGGTATTTTGTTCATTAGAGATTTGCTGTCTATTGCCAGGGTATGCTTCTGCACTAAGGTAGGGACAGTTTTAGTTTTGATTGGCTTTCTGAAGTACATATCCATTTCCCTGACAAGTTAAGCCAAGTGCATCTTCTCATGTGGTTCAGGAATCCAGGCATTTGGCTGAGACAGAAAGTAAATGCCTCCTATTAATGTGTGACAAATCCACATGGAGAAAAACACTATTTCTCCCTTCCCATATGGCACAGCTGAGTACGGCTGGCTTTTCTGGCCTTGAAATGGTTCCACAGAGCAGGTGGGTAGTTGATTTCACAAGTTGGTGACAATTCAGTGTGTCTCTCCCATGGAGATGAGATAGGGTGAGAATTCTTCCATTATAGATAGCCCGGAGCTGTCAGCAAGGGCTTTGAAAGGGGTCTATAGCATTGGCTCATCTGCCAGGATGAAGGTTAGGTGCATTACTGTGAAAAGAAGAGAGGGAAAATTCAAACCCACTTAAGATGCTGATTCTGAACTTTCCTTAAAATCCAAGGTCATTGGCCTTGTAAGGATAAAATAGACTTTCCCAAAGATACCCTAATCTCTCTGCATCCCAGTCTCAATAAGGTGATTATGATGAGGCCTTTGGGGGAAAGGCAAGTCCAAGGAGAACACATTCTGAATTTCTCTTTAATCTGTAGGCCCAAAATTTCAAGATTTGATGGTTTTTCATAGTAAGCTAATTTGGGCCCTTAACAAGCCTTGATGAATCAGCTGGTTCCCTCTCCTCACATCTGTCAAACAGGTCAAAGCATCGGTAAGATTGCACCTAATAAATGTGACAAACACCCAAAACAATAGTCACAAAAAATACAAACTAACCTGAACTCTTTTTAAAAAAAACAGTAAGGAAATTCTCCTGGAAAGAAATGTAGTCATCTGCTTTGCCCTCTAGATTGTGTTGATGTAGACTACAGATGGACCGTGACCTTCTCTCAAATGCAACTTGACATTACAAAACAAAGCTCTTATTTCGCATTAATAATTTCCTCAAATTAAGTATTTGGCTCTTCTAATTTTGTAGTGCTATGGGTGTGAGTAACTGCTTGAATAAATACGTATTGAGACACTAATCTTATGTCATATAACCAAAATTAACCAAATATGCATATTTTTCTAATGTGCAATGTAACCTCATATGCAATTAGGCATTAATGTAAAAGGTTTTGTACAAATGAAAAGCAGTCAAGTTTGAAAAAAATATACCAAAGTTTCAATTACAAGATAGAAAATCAAAACACAAACTGGCAAGTCACAAAAATTGATTTGGATAAACATACATACACACATATATACATATGCCCATACAAGTACACATATGTTAATATTTCTTAGAAATAGCAATGACAGATATGTGTCATGTATTGGGAAGGTTCCATGTTGAACACTAGAGATGACTTAACTATGAGAATTATTTAATTGACTAGTAAAAAGAAGATGTAGTTGGGTGCTGGTGGTTTATGACTGCAATCATAGGTACTCAGGAGGCCTAGGTCTGAGAATCACAGTTTGAAGCCAGGAAAGTCTGTAAGACACTTATCTCCAATTAAGTACCAAAAGCCAGGAGTGCAAGTGGGTCTTAAGTGGTAGAGGGCCAGCCTTGAGAGAAAAGGCTAGGGTCAGTGGCCAGGCTGAGTTCAAGCCCCAGTCTCAACATAAATAAATAAATTAATATTCTTTATATATTACAATTGTTTTATGTATTATATTTACATATAATGTATATAAAATATAACATAATTGTTTATAATATACATTATAGATAAATATATAAAACATGTATTATATAGATATGATATGTAATATATATGTAAATATATTTAGAATATATAACTATATAATATATAGTATATCTATAAAATATATACTATAAATTTATAATATATTATAAAATATATAATTTTAAATATATTTGTGGACTCTAAACTTTTAAATATCTAAGATTTTTATCAAAGATCACTTAGTCCAATTAAAGAAATCTTTGTCATGTTTCTATATCAAAATCCAATTCATCTTTTCTTGGCCATCAAAGACTGGAAGCTTATACTCAGACATGTTCTAGTGTCACATAACCACAATCATGAAAATGTTCTTCCCAATGAAACCAACATGTCCAACATTCATTCATATTTCACCAGAGTTGTGTGGTATCCTTGATTTGTTCTCATGATACTTTTTACCTTTTCAGATCACTTGTGATAACATTATAACTCTTGCTTAAGTATTAAATATGGCCAATTATTTGAAGCCATGAATGGTGGGAACAGATATCAGATATCGCTTAATATTTATTTGTCATATACTATGCATCCATTAAGCTCCATTGTCCCTATTGAACTTCAATGTCTTGAACTAACCTCCCACTCCAAAAGGTTCTTCTCAAGTCAGAGCAGAATGGAACTACTGTCACTTGCCACACTTCGTACAGAGCATGGTGGTCTTTCTTACTGAAGAAAAGGGCTGAAAGTATGAGCTAACTTTATAGTATCTTTCTTAAGCTTGTTATTCGGGTAAGAGCCTGATGTCTACAAAGGAGATACAAATTCTTTGTTTGAAAGCCACAAGAGGGCACTGGACTACTGTATGGACCTAGCTCTACTGAGTGTCCAAAGCACAAAGCATGGGTCCGTATTGGCATTGCACTGACCTCAGTAGTACATGGTCATATCAGTTACTGGACCTCAACATTTGTCCCCAAACACTGCAGGCAATCATGGATGACATAGAATTATTGGCAATGAAACTCACACTCAGATGCCACACTTAGAGTATGCTAAATCTAGTAGAATCTACCTGCAATTTGGGAAAGAAAAAAGAAAACAAGAAAAGAGGAGTAATGTACTTTCCTGAAGCTCTAAGAAAAAGACAGTGGTTGGTTGGGCTACGAGGGAGACAGGTGGGAGCCTTCCACATCTACTTTTGGAAAGCCTAGCATTTGATGAGTCTGTGTTGCCCTAAGGTTCTCCCTTGTCTACGAGATTTACACTGAGCATGAATACACCAGGTATTCATTCTTTGCACCCGGAAAGTGCTTCACTTCATGAGGTTTTCAGAAAATGAGTGTTAGGCTAAGAAAAACACGCTGAAAACTCTTCTATTAAGACAGACTGAGTTCACACAATTATCACTACATTTGAAATAGGCAAGAAAACCAGCCAATAGGTTAGTCTAAGTAAAATCAACAAGCAGATTATTTGGGTCAATGAAGAAATGTCTTTACAAATCCAAAATAGCGGATCAGGTTAGTTCAGCCAAGTGTGAATCCATCTAGGGAAAAGTAATCAGTCAAACATGTTGCTTGGGATCATAGAAATCACATGTAAGATTCAAAGCTTGTTTTTTTTCTTTTCTTTAAAAATTTTCATTTCAAACAGTCTAGTATTGTGAAGAAAATGATTTCTTTAGCATCATGCATGAGATATACTTTTCCCTAAAGTTAGATAGGTGTATGGATGAATAGACAGATGATACAAGAGCCAAATGGATTCAAGACTGATTGTTATAGAAATACTTTACTAGACTGTTCACCCTGGAGGCTTTTGAAGTAGCAGGAGAGAAAGGAGATGGGCATTTTTTTTTTTTCCTGAGGCAAGGGTCAGCTCTTGGGAAGCAAGAAATACCCAAGTAATTGTATGCAAAATCACTTGAAATTATTAAAAGAGACTCTGCTGTTCCTACTTTCTTATTCATTAATCCACATTCTGAATTCTGTATCCATGGCCTCCTTTTTTTTTTTTATGGATTTAAGACAGGGACTTGAACTCAGAACCTGATGCTTTCACTCATTGGCCACTCTACCAGCTAAGCTATGCCTCTAACCCCATGGCCTCCGTTTTTATCATTTAAAAATTCTACACATTATATTTGGGGATATGGTGTGGTAATGTGGTTACATTTCATGGCCACAGAAATGTATCAGACTCCTCTTGATTCTGATCTTAGAAGCACATTATCCTTCTGACATCTGGCCCAAGCACCTTCTGTGGCTCTGGTCCTCCCTCATGTTCTTAACTTTGTCTTTCTAGCACCACCCTAATCTTTCAGCCCAGGGAATCTTGTTTTGCCTGGAGTCAATCTATTTCTGACAATGCCTCAGGGTTTAAGTTCTTTTCAGTGTGGGGTGTGTTGAGTCTGTTAATAATATCTTGGCTTCATCTCCCTTTGAAGTGGCCACTTCCCCTCATGATGGGATTTTCTTGGATTCCAGCCACCGATGTCTCTATATTCTCTAGTCCTTGACTCTTTTGTTCACTTTACATTCCATTTTAGTGTTCATCTTGACCCCTCTAGTTCTGCCTTCAGAATGGTACCTTAAATGGTGGCAAGGACGTCCATTTTCTTCTCAAGTCTAAAGCTGTTCCTCTTCCTATCACACAGGCTTCGGAGGGGAGGAGAGGAGGGGGGACACTCCCAAGTAGGACAAGAGAGGTGACCCAAGGTGTCCTGTCTGCATTCTGGTGATCCAGAATCTTCTGTCTGCATTTTTTCCCTCCTATGGTGGTACTTTGAGGCCGCCTCTCTGGCCTGTCTTCCATCTGTTGCCAAACACACACTTTTTAAAATTAGGAAGTGAAAATGATCGTTCTACTCTTAGCCAGGAGTTCGTCTGGTGTGATCCAGGGAAAAGATGATTAATGGAGCTAAGGATTCCGCCTGGGCCAGGAGATGGCAGCTTGTCGGGAATAACTGAGACACAGCAACCCAGCCATCGCTTCAAATCAGGTGAACCAAGCATGGTGTTTGGCCTTGAGGTTAGCCAGTGGCTTTGGCAGAAACTATGCCTCCACTAAGTGTCTGGTGGGTACACATGGCCCAGAGAAACATGGCAGTTTTTCAATTCTTTGGTTTACATAGAGAACCAACCTAGACAACATTGGCCAACAAGCACTTGTCAGCAGCTATGAGAATCCAGACTGGCTGTCTGGATCACCTCTGTTACATGGGGAATGGCAGTAGTTTCTTTTTGCTAAATGTTGTGTAGATTTAGTTCCCAAATCCTTTCTGGGTTGGTACTTGTGTATAATAGTCCTTCACCGAAGGGGGCAAGAATAAAAGAAAGAAAAATGTGGAGAATTTGAATCTGCTCTGTTCAAACCCAGAAGGGAAAGTAGGAAAATTCCGTAATGATCTTGGCTGGACACTGTTTTCCTCCGCTTCTGTCAATGTTGAAATTAATCTGATTGCAGGAAATACTCAAGAGTTACAATCTTATAATTTTGCCTCATCTAAAATTTGGAACTCAGACATAGGGCATAAATCTTAAAGTGGGGTGGTGCGTAGGAACTCAGGGTATGGCCCCTCATGATTGTCATCTTTGATCTACCTCTGCCTGCCAAACTCTTATGCACCACTGGACTCACCCCTCTGCCACTGTTTCCCGAGGCTTTTCCTGGACCTTCTCTTGTTCCTCTGTGGTCCTTTAGTACTTTGTGTGTAGCTTCCTTACCACTTAAGTTCATGTAGCATTTTTCATAAAAAAATGTTTGTTCACCAGTAACCACTGGAAAAATGAACCAATTTAAAAATTCATGTGCAAAAATAAGATCTATCCATTTTATGCATTCAAGAAGCAATGGCAGAGTCCATGTCTATCCCAAGAACAGAGAGAATGCAGAAGAAATAGAAGTTCAAGTCTGAAAAAGTCATACCCCTCCCCCCCTTCTCAAGTAAAACCAATCACTGTAAAACACATGATCTCACTTGATTCCTACCTGGAGTTCTTTTCTCTTTAATCGAATGGAGATTGCAGTGATTAGAGTCAGAGAGGTAAAAACCACTGAGCATAGAAATGGGGGATTAGAATCAAAGACCCAGATTTCATCTGTTCCTTTCTTTCTACAATGTGGCCTCCCAGTATGCCCCAGCATCCTTCCAGACAAAGGTCCAGAGGAAGCACAAAGGGACTTCTATTTTCATCTTTTGGTTCCAACAAGATGAGGATCAGCAGGCAGGCAGACACACTTGGGAATAATGGATCTGTTCTCTCAACAGGACCCCTCCCCCAATGTCTTTATTTCCACTCAGACTGACCTACACAGAACAAGCTCGCTCTGTAATGACCACGTCGTCAGCAGGGGCTGTGTATTTAGTAGCAGGAAATATAAGCTTTTGTGGTCAATGTGACGTCATCCCACCCACTAAACAGGCCTTTATAACTTGACCACAAAAAGGCTTGAAAAGAAGAGACACATAACACACAGGGAAAGAGGCGATGGGACCATCAACAGTTGTCTGCTGTGAAAGGAGCATTGTGTCTCCCAAATGTTTCCTCTGTAGACAAAACATCTGGATGATATATGGCACTTTCTCTTTGTAGTCAAATGCCCCAATTCATCCTCTTGCTCTCTCCCTTCCTCCTTCCCTCCCTTCCTTTTATCATTGGTTTCACCCTTAGCTTAAAATATCTATGTAGACATATATACATATTAAGTCTTGTGGGTCTCTTAAAATATTTGGACACATGGCCCACTCAAATATGTTCATAGAAACACACATGAAGATATCTCTGATTTTATTTTTTCTCTTGGGTATTTTACTGTTAAAGAAAGAAAAAGAGAGAAAGTATAGAAAGAACCAGAGAGAGTGAGAGAGAATAAACATCTACAAAGACATTCCATGACTGTCTTAATTTGCTAACTAATTTTGTAGAGAAATAGAACTAATAGCCCAGTACCTTTCAGGGCCATATTCTCATGTTTAAGGTAATATTCCACTTTACCTTTATTTCAATTTTAGGCAAAGAAAGGCATATGTTAGGCAGGGATGCAAATGACTCACTTGTACAAAGAGAAGAAAATATATAGATAAGCTTTAAAAAATAAAAGCCAAATAACTTGAATGAGAGTGAAGGGTGTGAAGGAAGTGAGAGTACATTTCTATATAAAGTTTTCACCAATCCTTTTCATCAGTGTTCACGAGGTGAGAACAATCAGAGAAAAGAGAAAAGCAAAGAACGAGGGAGGGGGAGGGAGGAAAGGAGAGAGAAACAGTATGAGGGGAGAGAGGACACTAGAAGCAGATGTGCCTCCCGTCTAAGTGAATGGAAAAGTATAGCTTTTCTCAATTTGTGCTGCTGTGGAAAGCTTCCTCCCAGGCCTCTGAGATTTCCTTGGAGGTAAGGCAACAGGAAACACCTGTTTCACTTCTCCCTGTTTTTTCCCCCACGTAGGGAGTCTGGGCCCCTACCCTTTGCTTTCTGCAGTGCACAAATAGGCAGATTTTCCACATGTCTCCGTCATTCTTAAGAGAGGAAATCTGGACTCATCTATTAGCAGCTGATACATTTAGATGACTTCTCTACCCACCACTCCATTCTTTGGCCCTCCTTCAATTGAACTTCATTATGGCTTCTTCCAACCAGCTCCTTCTGCTCTTGGGCTAATAATGTTTTGTTTTGTTTTGTTTTTCCTCTCAGAATAAATGAGGAATAAGAAGTCTACTCAAAAGAAGTTTAGGGGCAAGTATAATTTCTGCTCATCATCTGTCCTAAGTTTACCCTCCCTCTCCCTGCAACCAATGGGGAAACAATGCAGTGCCATTTTAGAAAAGCATGAAAAACAGATGCAAGTATGCATCAGGTTAAGATAACAGTCTGCAAATATCCTCCCAGAGAAGGGCAGCCTTTTAGAGTAGCCCTCATCCACGAAAAGAAAAAAGCAGCCAAGAAAACATCTGCATAGCCACATACGTAATGTAAACTCTCTTTTTCATACAGAAAAAGTAAAAATCGGAAAACAAGAAAACACAATAGGCTTGCAAAAACCTACAACGTTTGCCATGTCTGACCCATCTTTAAAAAGATTAATCATTATAGTAACATCTGTAAAACTGGCTTTTTCCAGTGGTTCCTTCTTCCGTTCTCCAGAAAAAAAGACATTCTTGAGGTAAAAAAGGACGCACAAGGAACAAACTAAAGTTCTGTTTTTTTGTTATTGTTTACAGGAAGCTTTCTGTATCTGCTGGGGATAAATTGGAAGTGCTTTGCTTCCTGAGAAGTAAGGTAGTATACAAGGTGTTCTTGGAGCCAATCACTCTTAGTAAGTCATTAGAAAAAATCAAGACTATAGCCACAACATAATGGTGCACTACCTTTTATTCTAGACCATCTGACTACCTGTGACATGGCAAGGTTAAACCAGAGAACCTCTAGAATTGCTTCTGTCTGTGGTTCACAACATATATGACAGTACAGAGTTGGCCATGCTATTCAAATTGCTCCCAGAAACCAAGAGAAAATAAAAGCAACACACAAACTAGGAAATAAAACAGAGAATAAAAAAATTCATGAAAGAAATCCTAACTAGGGTCAGTGAACTTTTGAACAAAATCACTCTTTACAAGTGACCAAAAAAATGCAAATTTTTATTAATAAGTTTTTTTATTGTGAAAATACTGTACAGAGGGGTTACAATTACATGAGCAAGGTAATGAGTACATTTCTTACCAAGCATTGTTGCCTCCTCCTTTGTTTCCCCTTACCATCCAACAGAATGCAAATTTAAACAAAGATATTCCTGGCTCTTGGACAAAATGGAAAAGATAAAATTGTCATAATTCTTTACAATTTTAATGTTATTCATTCCAAGAAGACATTGGAAACAACATATATACCAACTATGGTACAATCATCTCTCCTTATCTGTAATTTAATTCTGGTGGTCCAGAAATATTAAGTGGAAAATTCCAGAAATAAACAATTCACAACTTTCAAATCGTGAATGATTCTGAATACTATGAGGAAAACCCTTGTCACCCCTCCATTATCCCCCCTGCCCAATTTGTGAATCATCCCTCTGCCCCATGTCCCCAAATTGTAGATGCTTCCTGCTCTCCATTAGTCATGGAGTAACTGTCTCAGTTATCAGATGAAGGGTCACAGTGTACAATGCCTATGTTCAAGTAACCCTTACTTTACTTACAATGACCCCAAAGCACAAGAATAGTAATGCTGGCAAGTCAGAAATACCAAATTGAGGCTATCAAGTAATTCCTTTCCATGAGCAGGTAAAATTGCTCAACTCAGTAGAAATGAAAAAAATTATGTGCTAAGTCTGCTGAAGTCTCTGGTTAGCATGAAAGATCTTTGATCCATGAAATTATGCTGGTGAGACAAGGGATTCATGTTAGCTCTGTTGTTGCACTTCATGCTGTACAAGTTTCAGCCACAGCACCTGCCCAGTGTGTAATTAAGCTTGGAAGGGCATTATGTCACAGGGTTCAATACTATCCATGGTTCAACACTATCCATGATTTCATCCATCCACTTGAATCTTAGAATGTATTCCTGTGGATAACAGAAGATTGGAGATCACATAAAAATATATCCATTTATGTGAATACTATCACTCAAAAGTTATACAGGTCCATATGCCTTAACAATGAAAATATGACTGTCATACATTTTCAGAATACAACAGAACATGTATACTATCATTCCACCTAAGGGAAATAATTGATATGTTTGTACAGAAAAAAACATCAGAATGGATACCCACCACGATAGTAGCAATGATTATCTCCAGGTGTAAAAATCATCATATAAAAATTCATCTGTGGGTCAGGGAAGGTGGCTCAGTGGTAGAGCGCTTGCCTTGCATGCCTGAGGCCCTGGGTTCGATTCCTCAGCACCACATAAGAAAAAAGCCAGAAGTGGTGCTGTGGCTCAAGTGGTAGAACACTAGCCTTGAGCTGAAGAGCTGAGGGACAGCGCCCAGGCCCAGAGTTCAGGCCCCACGACCGGACCAAAAAAAAAATCATCTGTGTATTTTTCCACAGTGTTGCAGTGTTTTGTAGTGAACATACACTAATTTTATAATCAATAAATTTCACCTCTTTTGGGGAATAATTCATAATTAATTAAGATGCTATACATAGAAGAGCATAGCATTGAAAACAGATATCAGCATTACTGGGAAAGAAGATGTAAAGAGAGCTGTTAGCCTGCTTGATTCACCCAGAGCCTGACTGTCTTACATACAATTATCAACTGGCCCTTTGTGGTTCAGATATTTCTTTCTTTGTAAGTTGCTTGTATTTGCTGAGCCTCAATTTCTTCACGTATAAAATATTGATGATAATGTTCACTCTACAAGTTGCAGGAATTCAATTTAATGCCATCTACAGATTGTGTAGGATGAACCCAATATTACTGTTATTATACAAAATTAATTCTATTTATACTCTAACAAGAATGTAATATTAAATTTGTTACTTGATAGAAACCACACAATGGCATGCTACATGTCATTTGTAGTTTGTTCATCGCTACTATAAGTGGTGGTTAATAGGATGGGAGAGGTCTTTGGCCATGAATGGCTTTGTAGCCTCCTTGTCCTTCTTAGCCAGCAGGTCAGATAGCATCAAGTATGGAGGGGTGGGGGGCAGTGTCCGGGCATTAGTATGACCTTGACCTAGATGGAACAAGGATATGAAACTTAAAAAAAAAAGAAGAAAGGCAAATTCTGCTTTCAAGGTGCTTGCGATCAAAGGAGGAAACCAAGACAAGGGTCTTGATTGCAGTTAAGACAAAATATATATACACTGAAAAGCTGGAGAAATGTATCTGATTCACCCCAATGAAGACTTCAGAGAAGCTGTGATGTTGTGCTAATATTTTTTTTGAGAAAGGCATGCGGAAGGACGTTGAAGGCAGAGGAGGGAACACATGGAAAGAAGTTGAAATCATGCCTAGTATAACCAGACACCTTTGCAAAATTGGATGAAATGAAGGACTCTGTACTTTCTCTACCTATGACTGGCTGTTGCAGCTTGAGCAACCCTCCCAATTTACCTGAGCTTCCTGATAGCTTGGCTGTAAAATGGTGTGAGGTATGGATTTATGCCCTCCACCAGTGATAGATGGGGATCCCAAAGTATGGTGAATTTTGGTCTAATGTCTAAGCATCGTCCTGAGTATGGGAGTGAGAGAAGGTGCCAGAGAGATTGACTTGAGTGTCTTTTCTCAGGTAGAAAAATCGACTTGACTTTTGGCTTCTGAAACTTCCTTGTTATTTCAGATTTGGAGAGCAAAACCAATTTGGTGGGCACCAATGGGAGGAGAAGCTTTCCTGTCCAGACAGATGCATAGGCCAGGCAGAGTTGGAGCTCTCAGCGAACTCACTTTTGTTGACCTGAGAAAGGGTCAGTGAGTACTGCGAGGGTCAGTAAGATGAGATGAAGAACAAACTGAGACAATATGACACCACAGGGGATTGCTGGGAAAGAGCAGTCATCAGCAGAAAATTCTGGCACCCAATTCTCCCCAATAAACAGCCAAATTGGAAGCCAGCAAGTGACCTCTGTGCTGATCTCCAAGAGAGCAAAGCTGGCTGAGACAAAGGCATCCTGGGGTATCTGATGGAGAAGAGTGTGGAACAGAGAAGAGGAATCCTGCCTGGCCAGCAGCACTTGCCACCCAAGGACCCTTCCAGTCATTCTCCCTGGCCTTCCCTGCCATCAATAGCTCCGCTCTTCTCCACTTGACTGTCCTCCTGGGCTGGGAATGAGGGCAGATATTCTGCCTAAGCACCTGGACCAGAAAATCAGAGAGAGCCCCAAAGCCTGACCCAACTCACAGAACTTTGGAAAAGAATAAAGTAATGCAAAATGCCTTAAAATGTCCAAAACTCTACCAAATATTAATATTATCATGTACGAACCTAAATATTCTCAGCTTTCAGATTCCTTCTTAGGCCAAAGTACATTGGAATTTAAAACCAAAATGACCAGGAGCTTTCCTTTCCAATATTCTTGGGATGACTTGACTGACATGGTTTTTATAACATGCTGTGAAAAAATAGGAAAAATTATTTTTGAACATTTATAAAATGTAAGTTCTACTCTCTCAGAGCAAGAAATCAGGCCGTATCTGAAATTGGCTGCATCTTAGACACCTTGGTGTTTGCACATGAAAAAGTACAGATGAATGTAAAGTTCTTCCTAACAATAGATAAGGACTCTGCCTTTCAGGCCGGTGCTCTCTCCCAAGTTTTGCTTCCTAAAAAGAGGGAGTTGTTCTGGGAGGCCTCTAATATCCACCAGTTCCTAAACATGTTATCCCTTCAGTATTTTTTGAGCATTTTCTGTATTCCTCACACAATGTGGGACTGAGAGGAGAATATGGGAATGTGTGTTTTGCTCTCTATCTCAAGCATCTTCAGTTAGTTGAAGGAATGAGATGTGTCTAGCAACGTACATAGCAAATAAACATTTTTCTGTCAGTTTTTGCTCCCATCAAGTGTTTAATTTATTGGTGTATACAATGCAGAGGATAGGTTTGCACTTGCATTTTGTGCACAAGAGACCTGGAGGACCCCCAAAGTGAGGAGTATATTCAGCTAGAATAAACAGCCTAGGTCTCTTGGCTCTCAGTATTCACAGATCAACTTATATAAAAGACACATGGTCTGTGGACACAGACAAAACTTGAATAGTATATTCCCTCTGGTTGGGTGATTTGGGAACTACCTAATATTCCCATCCTAGAGATGTGCTAGTGGTGGACTCAGATTGGGTTGTGGTGAGAGGTTCTGTTGTTTTTTTTAAAGGTAATGTGTGTGAAGTGTCTTGCATGGTGCTTGGGAAGATGGAGAAAAGCAACCTAGCAAATACTCAGCTTCTTCAGCAACCTCAGGACATAGAGTTAAAATTTGCGTGGGGAGGGTGGGAGCTCTGGAATGCCTGAGTATTCCACAGCTTTTGGTTCTATGTCCTTTTGTTATATGTCCATGTTGGATCTCTTCTCCTAGGTTATATGTCCATGTTGAATCTCCTCTCCTAGGTCCTGGGTATGTTACAGGTCTCTTCATCAATCCCAGGATGCCTGGAAAATGTACAGCTGAAGGTACCAATGACAGCATACCTGGCCACTGAGAATGGGAAGAGATGAATGAGTATAAAGCATGGAGCTTTGAGAGGAAAGATTGTACCTGGAGAATATGCCCCCTCTTTGGTGTGTGATATAGCCTTGACCCCATTGTTCTGCATCTGTTTCTCCCATTGTACAGAGGAAATGGGAAGGGAAATATAGGAATATAGGGTAAGCATTTACTCCCTTCCTGACTATTATTTCAAAGGGAGACTTCACTGGTACACATTTGAATCAAGCTACATCCTCCTTACTGTGTAATCCACCAGCAGCATTTATTGGGTACTTGTTGAGTATACCTACAGTGCTAAAAAAAAATCTCTGAAGGAAAGAAGGTAGCAGAGTAAGCACATTGGAGCTGAGGCTGGGTTCTATTATTTACTCACAAACTACTTAATCTCAATGAGGTTTTGTGTTTCAGACTACAAAATGAGGATAATAATTTGCACCTGTAAGATTAATATGAGCACTAAAATAATGTATCTATATATATATGGATAGAACATTATAGGAGCTGAATAAATGGTAACTGTACTTGCAGTGGTTAAAAACTAGCTACAGGCTAGGTATCCAAGTGAAGGAGTTATTAAGAGTTAGAAGCCATGAGTATTGCATACAGTGACCAAGAGGCAAACCATTTAGGTGATTTGAATTGATCCTTGAGATCTAGAGAGGATATCTGGGGAAATGGCTGCAGATGGAGAAAGACCTGAGGTAATGAGTCAAGAGAGCTGGAATGCAGAGACCCCAAGAGCGGAGTGATCTGACATGTGGTCAGAGGAGTGATTATAGGGTGAAAGGACTTTGTAAAGACTTTAGCTCTAGCTCTGGATGAGATTAGAAATGATCGAGATGCCCTGAATTACGTCTTAAGAGATTGCTGTATTGAGGATTGACAGTAAGGGAGCATGTAAAATGGCATGCCTCATTTATCTGAAAATTAATAAGCAACAAGGTAATAACCACCTTCTGGACATTTATAATGTGCCCAGACTTTATGGTTGGCATAGGATCTTAGTAAAGACATGCAAGAAATCTTTGGAGAGAGATGACTGGATCAGGCAACATTTGAGGAAGCAGACTTCACTCATGGTTGTAGAGCTAGGCAGGGATGCATAGACATGCTAGCGCATCACTGTGATTTGGATATGAAGTGCTCTCCCTGCAAAGCTTGTCTAGTGAAGGCTTGTTCCCCTTGTTCTCCAGCTGGTGGTGCTCTTAAGAGGGTTGAATCTAAAAGAGAGTTACTTCATCAATGAGTCAATCCATTGATGAGTTCATACTAAACTGGCCATTAGGAGGCGTTGTTTGGTTAGAGGAAGTAGTCCTTGGGGGTGTGGCTTTGACTATTGTTGCTGGCCTCTTGACTGCCATGATGTGAGAAGCTTTGTTTTGGTTCATGTTTTTGGTGCCCGTTATATTCTGCCTCACTAGAACCACATAGCCTTGGAGCAAGTCAGTCGTAGACTGAAACCTCCAAACAGTGAACCAAATATTTCCTCCTTTTTCACTTGTCCTCTCAAGTATTTGTTATAGCAATAACAAAAACTAACACATACAGCTAGTGAATGATGAAAGGAAGGTCTCCTTTCAAGTCCTGGGCCCTAGCATTGTTTTGCCTTCCAAATTTGAAATTATCTGCAATTTCAGGAACCAAAAGTTGAATAGAATCTAATAAGGTCTCTGATGGAGGTTGTTCAATTATCATACAGGACCTTTTCAAAATGCTTTGAAAGTTGGAGAAATTAGACTTTAGATTAGAGCTCTACCATTCACAAACATTAAGATGTTAGGTTGTAAAATTTATGTTTTCATAAAGAAAAACAGTAAACAGATGAAAAGACAAAAAAAAAAAAAAAACCCAGAAGTATGAGGTAAATTGAACATAGAAAATCCTCTGTAAAGTTTCTACATTGGATTCCAGGGTGATAATCTCTTAATAAATCCAACACAAGTAAAAATTGTATATACTGTAACTAAATATCTGAAAATTTGGGAACTGGCTAAGTTTACAAAGAAACAGAGAGTCTTGAGCAAAGAAATAGTACCTACCACATTTAAGAGGCACACGATTTAATTGAGCCCATGTTTCTTTCATTATTTTATGGAGAAACTATAGCCTCTGTTTTTGCAGCTAGAACTATTTTACCCTTTGTTCCTTTAAAGGTAGCATTTTACTTCTCCATTCAGCCTAAAGATTCTTCACAACTCCTTTTATTTTGTTTTGTTTTGCATATCTTTTCATCTTCCTTGAAGCACTCTTGTGACCCTTCATTCCACCTATCTGTGACTCAGTTTACTTCTCCACTAGATGATCTGATACCGTCAAGAATTATAGTTGATGATTCTGAGTTAAAGATCTTTAAATTCATTTCCTTAAGATAGCGTTTAAATGTGACAAGAGAAAAATCAAGACTCCCTGTCACATGCATTTTACGAGGAGAAAGAACTATGATTGTTGTTCCTTTCCAATGTAAATGTTTATGTCTTCAAATCCTTAGAATTTATGTGAGTGGCTGAAGTATAAGCCACATGCACGTTTCTGTTAAGAAATCACACTTTATTCCCTGTCCAAGAGAATTAAGTGGAAAGAGAAAGACACCTTTGAAATCATGATGGGAAATCTTCTAGACCTCCTCAGGACAGGAATGAGGTTTAAAGTAAATATAACCAGGCTGGAATGCAGGAATCCAACATGAATTTGTCCATTCTTTTCCTTCTGGGTAGCACCACATTTATATTCTGCCAGACAGATGAGTCTGGTGGCCTCCGGAGAAGGGCATGTTACCCCACTCACAGAGCATTTGGTCAATGGCTCCAGTGTCCAAGGAACTTGTCAGTTGTAAAATTCATTGTGTGCGCTGATCTCCTCTGCCACATTATTAACCAACGTCCCCTTGTCCATTTCCCAGTGGATGTGGAGAACAGATAGCTATTATCTCCGTTAGGATAGAACATTCAGAAGCTCAACAATCTCAGGCAAGGCTCCTCAGTTACTTCCTTCCATCCATCATCACTCTTGCTAATACCCTCCCCTGCCCCCTCACGTATCCACACCACATAAATTCCCCTTTAAATGCTAGATGAAATACCTAATGGAAATAAGGTATGGGGCCTGTGAAATGTCTTTTAGGCCTGCTGCTATATAACATTTTGCCTGTGACAAATGGTCCTTGGTGATCAACACTACTAATCCAATAAATCTGATTGTCCTCAGAGACAACAGGTGACATGGAGGAGGGTTCATCAAAATGTCAGCTAGATAGCAGCAGCAATTATGTGTGTGAAATTGTAATTAGTGTTCACGTGAGAAGCAGAAATTATGACATAAGGCAGCCTCCACAGCCAGCCTGGGTAGATTCGTCTAGATTGTTCTAGTGAACTGTTCTTTCTTGCAATCAATGATCCTAAAAGCCTCCTGAGTTCTAAAAACTCTCAGCACACAAAGGACATACAGTGGTATATTTGCATTAAATATATTTGGATATATGTTGTGCAGAGGTAAAGTAAATTATTTACACTTTTTCTAAGTGGCTGTTTTAGGTTTAGATGGGCTAAAGCCGTAAGGGAGAAGCTAGTTAGACAGGAAAGAGAAAAATGCATTTCTCTTTGTATTTTTTCCTGATCCTTTTGGGAGACACACTTTTTGGAAGATGGCTTTTCCTAGAAATGGCTGAAAAACGGCAGCAGTGAGGCTTTTGAGTGTAAAGGTAAGATAGATGTTTCTCGCGGTTATTATTCTATGGGGGGCGGGGAAATTTAGGGAGAGGAGAGGAGCGGTCATTTAGCTGGAGAATCCAGAAGAATCTGAGAGAAGCAGGAGAGAGCAAGGAACTAGGGGAGGGACCAGGACTGAGTGGGGATGAAATGGGACTGATTTCTAGTTAGGTTGCAAAGCAGGCTGATTGTAAGGAGCCAGATCCTTTGAAGGCCAGTTTTCCACCCAACTTCAGTGTCTTATCTCTTGGAGCTAAAATCAGAGGACCTTGAAAAGCAAGGACCTGAAAGTAAGACCCTTGATGTAAAGAAGGGCGAGAAGCCTTCTTTCTAGTCTCCTAATAAGTGTTTTTATCATCCCTACAACAACCCCATTACAAGGCTGCCAGATTCCATTTACATAAATATTTTCTGGAGTCTGTAAGCTTCTGCATATAAAGATGGCCTTAGCCCTTTGAAAAACCTTGCTTTGCTTCATCCAAACTTGGGTTATTATGTTCTTCATTTGCATGATGTCTCTCAATTTCAGAACTGACAATCTGGTGCAAAAAGGATCCTCTGGTGTCTATAAGTCTCAGGAAGCCATGTCGACGGTTTCCCACTCTCTGCCCTTCACTGTTCAGTTCAAAGTGCTAGGAGCACAGTGGAGACTCGTCTCCATGTATCATACACTCTCCATGTATCATTATCTTCACTAATTTAAAATCCAAGGTTGGTAGTTATTGTTTTGGCATTAAAATACTATTTCAAGTGCTTTTAAGCATTTCATGGTTTAAAAAAAATGAACAAGGACAAATAGTTTGTTTGGACTTACAACAAAATTTCAAGATGCATTTATTTTTGAATTGGAGAACCCAGAGGCAATGGTTTCATGAAATAGTAATAGAACAACTACCTTTTATATGGGGTATGTGTGTGTGTGTGTGTGTGTGTGTGTAGACAGAGAGAGACAGAGAGACAGACAAACACACACACACAAACACACATATACACAATCACAAACCTTAAACTCTTCTCCCACTTTGGTACCTTTGGCTGTGGTTCACACCTCCTTTGCAGGACTGGAATTCATTATGCCCTCACTCCACAAGCAGGCTGAGGGGTGTGATGATCAGCTGCTGTACAGTTGATGTGAAGGCTTAGCTTGGAACCTGAAGTCTCTCTGCTTTGGAAGTCTTGGAAGAGGGAGAGAGAGTTACTATAGGACCATCTCATCACCTAGTAATGGTCAAAAGCAGTGGGTGGTGAACAGAGTGCCTGTTAGAGATAGAAGATGCATGAAAGGAGAGAGATCAGTCTTAGCAAATATAAGAAGGTCTGTGCCAGATTACCTTAAGAACCCGTTAGCATAAGATCTGACTGGGATATTGTTGACATTCAACAAAATAAATATATTTAAGTTTTCTGGTATAGGAGAACTCACCAGCAAGAGCATTAAAGATTTCAGACAAAGATCTGAAGGGAATAATGTGGGAACATTTACTTAGAATAAGCACCAGAGACTTGAAACTACTAAATTACATAAGCATAGAAACCCAAAGACTACAATGAAGATTGTTCTCGAAGGGAGGAGAAAGAAACATTAACTGCATGACCGTCTTACTCCAACTTTGTCTACTTTGAGTCAGGAGAGCCGACACTTTCACTATTTCAATATGCATTTTCTTTTCTTAATACAGACATTTAGAGTCTGTTAAATTCCGTGTCCTTCGTTTTCATGAACTACCTGTTGGTATCAATAGGGGCAGAGTTGAAGATGGAGTAAGATGGGGAGAACTCTCTTCCAAAATTAAGTCTCTAAACCAATCCCAGAAAATCACAGCTGTTTCAGGAGAAGAAGGTCAATGAGGTCGTTGATCTGTAGTTTTCTCTGGGCTTTATCCCCACATCTCCTTCACTGTCCAGCCCTGGGTCCAATAGGTTTACTATATACTCCAAGAAATGACATATAATAACCATGTGTGGGTTGGAAACTGTCCAACAGGCTGGATGCTTGGATGTTAGGACATACTCACAGAGCTGCATTTTAGCATGAACACTACTCCTAGGGAAAACTCAAATACCTAGGGGTCAGTCTCACCCCAAGCTCATCCATGAATCTACAGTACCCTCACTCAACACAGAATAGAAGTAAGTCTGGTGTCTAGAACTTTAACTTGCCAATGACCATTTCATACCATAGTTCCCATCTATTCATCCCTAGTAACTAACAACAACCCCAGACCCTTGCTTTGTCTTGAGCAGAAGGCATTGCAACATGAAAACCACTAAGAACCATGAAATGAAGAGGGATGTGTTACTGCTTTGGGGCTTTGAATTCCATTTTCCCAACAGTTCCACCCATTACCCCAGCCCCAGACCAACACATTTATTTCAATTCTACCCAAATGGGCTTAAAAAAATGGGGACCCTCCCTCTGGAAGCTGCCTGCGATTTGCTGAGGGTCTGGTCCTAGCCCTGGGGAATCTCTCCCTACTCTAGAAGAAAGCATTACAAAATTAATTGGCAATAAAACCAACCACAGGGGGATTGTGGGGCATTTATCTTTTTCAGATGCCTTGTTGTTTCTGTCCATCTGGTTGCAGTTAGTCCAGAGGTATAATTTTCAATGCCTCTCTCTTCTGGTAGACCATACAATTAAGGTATTTGAAAAACAAACAGCTCTTAACCACAGCACGGTGAGGAGCTAGTTTAGCAATCTGTGACCCATTTTCCCTGAGCAAACACAGTTCTATATCCAACGCAGTCATAAAGCAAGAATTGAAAGTCAGAAGTTATTATTTTATGTAATAATCTAACCCTTTCCGGCACTCCACATAGAAAAGCAAACGGGATGTGAAGATGTTGCTCTTCTTGTACCTCTCTTTGGGAATCCTTAGTAATTTCTTTAAGACTTTCCCTAAATTATTTGTATATATCTGGAACCTTCAGAAGGAAAAGGCTCAGTGACAGTAAGCTCACTCTGTCTAGCAGTCTGGGGACCAGGAAAAGAAAAATGATGGGACCACATTCCAGAGAAGCATGACCATTGGTTTCTGAAAGCTGATAGGTATCCCATGTATGAACACAGAAGTGCAGATAAGTATTCACTGAGAAAGAATTACTCACAGTGCAGTCAATCCTGTCCTCTTCTCCTTCATCCTGATCCATGAGACAGCCTACACAATGGGAGATTGTTGCCATCAATGACAATTAGCCAGTGGTCTAATAGCCAGAGTATACAGAGAGCTTAAAAATTAATCCCTCAGCAGACCAACGACCCAATTGATAAATAGGCTAATGAGCTAATGGGAATCGTCTAAGAAGACTCCATAGGCCAACATCTATGGCCCTATAGGAAATGCAAATCAAGACCACACTGAAATTCCACCTCACCCCAGTTAGAATGGCCATTATCAAGAAAACAGACAATAACAAATGCTGGAGCCCAATTGTACTATTGGTGGAATGTAAATTTGTTCAAACACTCTGGAAGGCAGAATGGAAGTTTCGCCAAAAAACTAAACATTAAGCAACCCTATAACCCAACAGTTCTATTCCTGGACATTTATCCAAAAGATTACAAACCAGGATATAATAAAGTCACCAGCACAACCCTGTTCATTGCAACACTAGTCACCATAGCCAAGTTAGGAATCAGTCCAGATGCCCCTCAGTGGACAAACTGGATTAAAAAATGTGGCGCACACACACACACACACACACACACACACACACACACACACACACACACATACACACACACAATGGGATTTTATTCATCCACTAGAAAGAATGATATTGCAGCACTTGTAAAGACCTGGAAAGAAAATACGTTAGGTGAAGTAAGTCAGGCCCAGAGAGACAAAAGTATGTAGGAGCTAGAATTGGCTCATAAACACATTGGCTGGCATGCAAGTACATAGATATGTATTAACTGAAATATGGTAGATTCAAGAGAGAACTCAAATTGTGTAATTCCTCATAATATGAAAGCCATATAAACAGGACTTTGGTCTTGAAAAGGGTGGGGTGCATCCAAAGGGAGAGTGGTAGACAAATAGAGAGGAGAAGAAAGAGAATACAGTCAAGAAGTCGATGTAGATCCTATAAAATTAAGAAAGTAAGGGAAGGGTGTCCGGAGAATGTTGAAAAGGGTGATCAATATGTATTGTATTCCTAAAATGCTTTATTAAATGGCAACCCATGTGTACAACAACTTAAAGAGAATTAAGAAAAGAATTCTAAAATCATGTAAATAACTTTATGTTTAATAATGAATTCATCCAAGGTATACACAATTGCAATATCTATGTGCCTCTGATCATACAAAATAATATGTATCAAAATGAACTCCAGGAAATGGAAATCAAGTTTTTTCTTTGTTATTGTTTTTATTATCTTTTCATTTTATCTTGTTTATTTGTCTTTGGAAGAGGAAGGAGGTGAGGGAGAGGGCACAGAAATGGAATGACAAAGGGTGAACAAATGTAGCAGTGGTACTCATTAGACACTATGTTGAAAATGAACTATACAACTTGTGGATGGGGATTGGAAGGAAAAACTGGGAGAGCGTTAGGGAAGGGGTAATGTCCAAAAAGAAATGTATACTCATTACCTCACTTATGTAACTTTAACCCCTCAGGTACATTGGCTTTATAATATCAATAAAAATAAAGTTAAATGTAAACAATAATGAATTCATCCAAGTAAAAGTCTCACATGAGAAACTCTATATAGATTTGTTTCCTGGCTCAGTCTATTTTTACCATCTTTCTAATTCTCCCATTAAAGTATAAAACAACAATGACATGCACTAACAAGAGTTTGCAATTCTCAAAAGTGCTGCTAAAGCTGGGTGCCAATGGCTCACACTTGTAATCCTAAGTACACACGGGGCTGAGATCTCAGGATCATGATTCAAAGCCAGCCTGGACAGGAAAGTCCATGAGAATCTTGTCTCCAATTAACCACCCCAAAACTGGAAGTGGAACTTTGGCTCAAATAATAGAGCACTAGCCTTGAGCAAAAGAAGCTCAGGGACAGCATGTAGGCTCTGAGTTCACACCCCAGGACTGACACACACAAAAACATATACACACAGTGCTAACTACTCACAGCAGTCATTAGAGTTACTCATCAATTTGACTCCCATTTCCTCCACTGGTCCCCATCCCAAACCAAAGAGGATGAAGACTTTTATCCATAAAGAAATTCACAGGAAGCCAGGCATTATGGCATATACCTGTAATCCCAGCACTTTGAAGGATCAGGGAAGAGAATTGTAAGTTCTAGGCTAGCCTGAGCTGCATAACGGCACCCTGTCTCAAAATAAAACAAAGTTAAACAAAACATAACACAACCAAAAATATAAATTCAGTGAATTTTGTTTCTATTTCTCAAGGTCCTTTGCAAAATGAGACTTCTTAGAGATGTTTCAAATCATATTAATGGTCTTGGGTGAAAGGGCTCTAAAAAATGCTGAACCAGAATTTGGATATGGAAGAGGTCAGCACCATGGAGTAGAATGGCCCCCATCCACACAGGGGGTCATGTCTGCAAGGTTATGTCTCTTCCTCTCTCAACACTGTCCTAACTTGCCTTGGGAAGAACCCATCATTCTGGGTCCAGCACTAAGTGAATGCGGACAAATTGTTCTCCTGACTCCTCTTCAGTGAGAGAGGGCTGCCCCTCTCTCTCGACAGGAATGCATCCTCCACACTGAGGAGGTGGAATAAGCTGGAGATCAACATTCCTCTTTTAAGACAAGAGCATGTGTGGCCAGGGCACCTGTGTGTAGGCTCCTCATCCTGTCTGCATATTGAGAGGCAGGACTGTGCTATATTAGAGTTGTTGTTTTGTTCCTCCATGATGTGTGAATTGCATTTGGAGAATCCAGGTAAGTGGTGTGAATGAATCATCCATTTAGAAAGTAGGAACCTGTGTAACAAAAGGCACAATGGGCCCACATGCAGAATAATTCTGTTCTCCAACCCCTATTCCACTTCTTCCTCTCTCTCTTTCTCTTGCTGTGACTCTGTCTCTCTTTCTCTCTGTGTCTGTGTCTCTGTCTGTCTGTCTGCCTGCCTATCTGTCTGTCTTTCTTTTTCTCCTCCTCCATTGTTTCTCCATATAACAGAATCATTAAGCAAATATATGTTCCTGGTTCTGGTCTTTGTGTAAGAGATTTCAAGATGGGTATGAGTCCTCCCTGCCTTCAAGGGGCTTCGATACTGGGCTTCTTTTGGGACCTTGATTTTCATAAGCCGTGAAGAATTAAATATAGACATCTGTGTCAAAGGGGCGTTTAGAAGGACACAACAATTCAGATGCTGTTTGTCAAAGGAAGAAAAAAACCCAGCTAGAATGAAAAACAGATCTGGCTGAGAAAAAAAAAATAAAAACCCTGTGAATTCATTAAGCATGAAAACTCTTTATGCAAACAAAATCGGCTTTTTCCCAAAGTATACAGACCCAGAGATATTTCCTCTTTCCTTCCATCTCAGCTGCATGGCTGGAGATGCCCAATTGGCTGGTGTAAGAAGTCTTAAGAGAAGTGGCGCTGTGGCTCAAGTGGTAGAGTGCTAACCTTGAGTTGAAGAGCTGAGGGACAGCGCCCAGGCCCAGAGTTCAGGCCCCACGATCTACAAAAAAAAAAGTCTTAAGTTTGCTGGGTGTGATGGGGACTACTCACAATCTCAGCACTTGGAAGACTGGAGCAGGAGGATCTAGAGTTTGAGGTTAGCCTGAGCTACATAAGAGGACTCTGATTCAAGAGGGAAAAGAAACCCAAACTTCCAGCTAACAGTTTCCCAAGCTTTGCTAATCTCCCTTCTCACTCTCCAGGAATAGCTGCCCCTCCCCCTCTCCTCCCAGAATACACTTCCAGGGTCCCCTCCCCACTCTTCCAGCCACCTGTGCAGCTGAGTTCCTCACACCCCTCAGCCAGCTGCTGATGAAGTCACAAGGTATTTTGGTCCCGATGACAGAGGTGCAAATGGCAGCTTCCATCCTACTGGGATGAGATCATGCATGTGAACGCACTTCGCAATTTATAAAATTCTGATTAGGCAAATACAAGAGGTGCTTACTCCACAGCTCCGAAACTCAGTCTCCCCATGCACAGGAGGTGAGCCACCAGGGAAAGATTCTGCTCCTCTTTTACACCTCCAGCCTAGTCTATCTCCTTCTGGCATCTCCAACATTCGCATTTCCTCCATCCACCTCTGTTGGAATCAAGTGAGGGTGAACGCTCAGGATACAAAGACAGGTAAGCTATTAATTCATCACCCTTTGTCACAAAACATAAAAGGATTTTCTTCAGGCCCCCACAGAGGCCTTGAGTGTTGCTAAAAATGAGAGCTGCAAGCCTTCTCATAAGTCTGATTGGAGAGTTCATAAACAGTCATACACCACAGAACAATGTTTTGGTCAACAATGGATTGCACAAGCCATGGCTTCCTCTCAAATTATAATGAACTGTCATTACTCAACGACATCAAAGTCATCATAGCATCTTAGCACAAATGCATTACTTGTATCCCTGGGGTAATGCCTATGTAAAAGAACTTACTCTACTGCTACTCATATAAAGTATAGTGCAAACAACTGTGTACAGGACTTAATACTTGGTTATATAATTAGTGACCATTTTGCTTCTTATGTTTTTACTATATTATATGCTTATCATTGTTTTACTAGGTCCTACCTATAAAAAGAAGCAGTACACCATGATATGCGGGCAGCAGCTTTATATCTGCCATGTTTACGTTGGCTCTTGATAGTAGCTGAGGCCACATGGAGTGATCAGCTTCTACCATCTGGGCTGTTCGAGTACTTGCTAAGATGCTCACACAGTGGTGAAATCACCTAAGGATGCATTTCTCAGAATGAATCCTCTAAGTGAAGCTGCATGTGACTGAATAGTTGGAATTTCTACCAGTGACCTCACAGGCTGGCTACAATGACTATGCAAAGAGAATATATAGAGCACAACACTGAGAGAAAATGAGGAAGGCATGTTATTTTGGTCCTCTGAGTTCACCACAGATTTGCAAAGATGCAGACTCAGAATATCAATTACCAAATGAGGCTCTAGTCTTTTCCTGTACTAGTTATATTTTATTTTCTCAAGCAAACATGGCGAACTTGACCATTTCCGTGCTTAAACTTTTTCATTGGGATCCCATGTCTACATCCAAATCTCAAGTCCTTATCATTCCCTAAGAACACAGACCCTCCCCACACTATCCTTGCCTTCTACCCTACTACTTCCTAGTGTTCACTTCCTTTTCTTTCTCATGTGCTAGATGGTATGCTCACATTTCTACAGATCCTCTGTTTCCTCAACACACTGATTTGACATGCCTGTGTGTGCCACTCACTTCTTCCTTGTTTCTTCCTTGTAAAATTATTTGTTCTTTGAAATCGAATCAAAACACCATCTATTCTATAGCTCCTTTTAGCTCCTCTCTTTTTTAAAATATAAATTATTGTTAACATTGTACAGAAGGGTTATTTCATAAGTCAGGTAATGAGTACATTTATTTTTTAAACTATTTTACCCTTTCCTTCACTTTCACCTCCTCCTATTTCACCCAGTATCTTCTTCTATTTTTTTTTATTGGTCATGGGGCTTGAACTCTGGGCCTGGGCACTGTCTCTGAGCTCTTCAGCTCAAGGGGAGCACTCTACCGCTTGAGCCACAGTGCCACTTCTGATTTTCTGGGGGTTAATTGGAGATAAGAGTGTCACAGAAAAAAATTATATTAAGTGAAGTAAGCCAAGCCCAAAGAAACATAGGTCCCATGGTTTCCCTTATTTGCAATATCTAGTATATGTATGAGTCAAGCAGAAAAGGTCAGATAAGGTGAAGTTAGGAAAATGAACCCTAAGATATGTATTTAAATGTTTTTTTTTCTTTCATGCATTTGTTTCTAACGCATTTATAAGATTATTTCTTTGTTGCTTTGTATGTCCCTCCCCCACAGTATAACCCCTGCTTTCTCTGTATTTGATGTTGGTATAATTTGTGGAGGGGAAGGGGAAAAACAAGTCGTTTAAATAAGGATACAAGTGGACCCGTTGCAACAATGAGAAGTACAAGTTGTCATGTTGAAAACAAACTTTACAACTTTGGTGGGGGGCGGGGGGAGGACTGGGTAGGGGGTAGGGGGGAGGATGGGAAGGGATGGGAGGGGTAAACAAAGGAGGAGGCTACAATGCTTGATAAGAAATATACTCACTATCTTGCCCATGTAATTGTAACCCCTCTGTACAGCATTTTCACAATAAAAAATAAAAAGAATGTCATAGACTTTCTTGCCAGGGCTGGCTTTGAACCAGGATCCTCAGATCTCAACCTCCTAAGTAGCTAGGATTACAGGTGTGAGCCACAAGTGCCTGGCTCCTCCCCCTTTGTCTGCCCACAAATTGCATAGTTCATTTTCTGCGTAGCATCTGATCTTTCCTACCTCTCTGCTTTCTGTTTCTTATATTGACTTTCTCACTAAATTTGATACACAGACATATGTACATGTATTCATGCATATATATATATATACATATATATGTGTGCATATATGTGATGTATATGTACACACACATACATAGGTATTCACATACACATATATATTTTGCTTTGTTTTATTGGTACTGGGGCTTGAACTCAAAGCCTCACACTAGGCAGGTAATCTACCACTTGAGCCACTAGCCCAGCCTCAATTTTACCTATTTAATAAGTATAAAAACAGTAACTAAATTATGAGCTATAGAACCAGACTGCTTGAATTTGAATACTATCTTAGATGTGAAAATGTTGAAGTTACTTCATTCTTGGTTTCTTACTTTAAGAGTGTGTAAAGTAGGATTAAGTCATCATAGCTACCTCAAAAGTCGTCAAGAAAACTAGGTGAGTAAATGCTCAGAACACTGCTTAGCATAGAATAAGCACTCACTGAATACCAGACATGATTCGGTATTCCCTTTCCATCCTCCAGGTGCCTCGTCATCAGACCAGTTTCCCTCGAGGACAACACCTGAACCATTGAAATGTCCTAACTCGTATTTTTGTCACAAGCTTGCAATGGGTTATTTTCACTTTAACTCAACAAGTTTTAGGCATAAGCTTTATAAATCAGAAACTACTAATGCTGTCATGTAAGTCCCCGAAGCCGATACAACCAACTTTTACCCAGATTTTTCCACTTCAAACTAATCTTCCAACTGCACTGACTTTCCTCTCTGGCTGTTAGTTCTTTCCCTTCTCCATGGTATATTCCCCAGTGTAGTGTCTTTCATCTTATGTTTTTTTCACTCTTTCATCTGTGTGAACATAAAGAAGGGAAATGAAGGAGTTGAGAAAAAGGGGAAAACAAAACAAGGCTGTTCCTGAGGTAACTATAAAGGGCAGGGGTAGCAGACCTTCACTCTACCCACCCTGAGCCTACAGGATATGCCAGACACAGTACCCCTGCAGAACCTTTGGCAATGCTTCCCAAATAATAGCTTTGCAGGCCACACACTCCAGTTCTTGCATCTCTGTGAGGGAAGCCCAGTCTTTTGGAAGTTCAACAGAATCTTCAGGGAATTCTAGGCACATTCACCTTTAAGAACCATGGGTTCAGAATGGCTCCCCTGGCTGTTGCTTCTGACAAGACTTTGACCTGGCTTGGGGTGAGAGTAATGTCTTTATTTTACTAACACATACCCTCTTTTGCTAAGGTCTCTTGCTAAGATTCTACTTCTGTTCCAGAGGTTGTGCTTGCATCCAAGGAAAACCCACTTAGGCCCTTTCCTGGGAGAAAAAGGCCAGAAATGACCTCAAATTTACTACATTAGTAGTAATCTGCTCCAAGGTGTTTCTTTGATGTTAAATGCTTTCCCAGGCCTGTCAGTGTATCACTCTACTTCTCTTTGTCTCTCTGCCTGTCTGTTTAATGAGTTGATTAACATGTCCCCCACAAGTCCCCACCAACAAGAGTGGCTATGACTCATAAAACCACAAAAAGTAAATCTTTTAGCCCCTTTTCTTATTCCTTCTATTATTTCAGGTGATTCCTCCATATTACTTATTTCTTACTAATATTGGCAATATGTGAAGGCATTTTCTTTCTACAAAATGAAGAACCTACAGCTAAAACTCAAGTTCCAGACTCTGGAACACACTTCAGACAGAATACTAGCATTATGTGCTGTGAATCCTTCTGGAAATGATTCTGTGCATTACACATATGGAAATGTATACAGAAAATATCAGAGGAGTTGGCCTTGTATTTGTATTTGTCATTGAATTCTCCCACACTGCAAGTATTGATCTGTAGGTTGTTTTGTTTCTTCAAGGTTTCTGCATATTTTATAAAGCTCTCTCTCTTTCTTTTTTTTTGTTTGGTCTATCATGGGGTCTGAACTCTGGGCTTGGGCGCTGTCTCTCAGCTCTTCAGCTCAAGCACCCTACCACTTGAACCACAGCACCACTTCTGACTTTTTTCTGCTTATGTGGTGCTGGGGAATCAAATCCAGGGCCTCATCAAGGCAAGGCAAGCACTCTACCACTAAGACAACTTGCCAGCCCTCTCTGTCTCACTTTTTAAAAAAGGAAAGCTACATTATATCTTATGAGATCTATGTTCCATTATTTATTTAATATTGACCCTATTGATGAAGTTTGGCTCTTGTAAAAAAAAAAAAAAGCTGCAATAAATATCCTATGTGCTCACATAAGCTTATCTCAGTAATGACTGAGATGTTAAAGAGAGGATTAATGACTATATTTTAAGTTTTCAGAGTTATTGCCAATAGTGTTTGATGATGTTCACAGATGTCTATACCAATGTTACTGCTTCCTGTCTCTAAGAAAGAACCCATCCTCTTCCTTCTGCCAACTGACCCTCATTGGTTCATTTTTTCCTACATTCTGAGCTGGTGAAGTTACCCAGCTATGACTTCCCTCTCGAGTGACTATCCAGTATCTGACATAGTTGTTAGGACATCCTGGAGGGGAAGTTCAGGAGTGAATCACTCACCTCATCTACCTTAGAAAGCCATTGGGAGACCATATCAATCCACAACCTCCCATTTGTTTCAACTAATTTGGTCCACATTGACTTTATCTCCATGAGTCTAATATGCCATGCCCTGAGCAATAAAATAGCCAAGATAATGCCATCTGTCAGAGGCTTGGTGGTATGCTTGGTGCTGTGCTTTATTTATTTATTTATTTATTTTGGTCTGTAGTGGGGCTTGAACTCTGGGCTTGAGCACTGTCCCTGCGCTCTTCAGCTCAAGGCAAGCACTCTACCACTTGAGCCACAGTGCCACTTCTGGTTTTCTAGTGGTTTATTAGAGATAAGAGGCTCACGGACTTTCCTGCCAAGGCTGGCTTTGAAGTGCGATCCTCAGATCTCAGCTCCTGAGTAGCTAGGGTTATAGGTGTGAGCCACCGGCACCAGGCTTGGTGCTGTGCATTTTAAATATAAATACAAGCTTTAGTCTTTGCCTCCAGGCAGTTCTTGACTGGATTAAGAAAGAAGGGCTAATTGCAAGCATAAAACAGGCAATAAGGTGAAGTTGTGGGTGAGTAAATGCCAAGTATTAACCATAGTGATTGGATAGAACAAAAGGAAAAGAATGGTCTTTGAAGGCAAACCAACTTGGAAAGCTTCATGAAGTAAAGGAGATTTGAGTTGGATTTAAATTGACATGAGGGCTTTGGGTGTGGGAAGAAAAGGGCATTGAAGATGAGAAGAGCTACTTAAAAACTGATTTGAAGTAGGGCACTGAAGAGCAGGAAGGGATAGGTCGCAATATAGACTTTGAAGAAGAGCGCTGGGGGAAGGGAAATTAGATGGATGGGGTGATTAGATGGGCGTAGGATTGCCTTAAATGTTAAGTGGTTGTCTGAGCCAATGGTTTACTTCAAAAAGAATTGAAAATGACAATAGTTTCTGTTCACCAGTGACTTCTGATTGCAGGTGTTAGAAGAAATGAGCACTGGACAAGGAGTAGAGCTCAGTGGAGCAACAGGAAAAGGATTAATCCAGCTTTCTGAGTGATATTGTAACTACAGTTAGGAGTAGCCAGGGGAAATGACAATAACAGTGCAACGGCACCTTCAGAATGGGAGAAAGAGAAAATGAACAAGACTTTAAGAGATGTCCTAAACAACATCAGCACGTAACTTTCAAAAAGAATCTGCTCCGAGGTGTTTCTTTGCTGCTAAATGCTTTCCCAAGCCTGTCAGTGTATCACTCTACTTCTCTTTGTCTCTCTGCCTGTCTCCCTGCTTGTGCCTTTCATTTTCTCCCTCACCCCTTTTCTCTATCTCAATGTCTCTCCTACTTGAAATCAGAGAAAGATGAAATAGCTATTTCCCTAGTCTCTTGGGATATACTGGGATATATGACACATTAATAGATCTCTGCCAAAAGGATGTGAATGAATCTACCGTTTTATGACAGGTAATAGGAACACACATCTTTTGATAAAATTCAGGTCTGTTACATTTTGATTCATTCCTTTGGTAGGGATGATCATATATTTCCAGTGGTCACTAAGTAGAATACCCTCATCAATTTTCCCTCTCCCTCAAAACCATCCTGAGTGATAATAGAGATGCTGTTGAATGAAATAAGATGTTGTCCTTGTTGAGTCCTCCTATGTGGGCCATGGGAAGTGTTTTCCTATGGAGCTAGTAGGGCAAGTAGAGTAAAAATGATAAATGAAGTGGCATAGCTCATTACAAACATTCCTTCTTCTGTCCCTGACTTTGAGTCTGACACCAACAACTATGATCCATGGTTACCTGTGATAACTCTGACTTACTATTTCTTAATACCAGCCCTCATCTAGATCAAGGTCCCTCCCCACTATCTCCCTATCACGGTCTTTTCTCTAGTATGAGATGAACAGAGGTGTGCCTTCTGTCATGAGTTGGCCTTCTGTAAGACATTGCTTGGAAAAAATACACTGCACTTCCCCAAAACTGAAGAGCAACTTTCTGGACTTCATATATTTAGCAAATGCATATTTTAGAGAAAGCCACTATTTAGCAACATCTCAATTGTATTTCTGAAGCATGGTTTTACCTGAATTGACAACTTCAGTATAAGTAACAGTTAGTAGTCTGGAATAGGAAATAATTATTCGTCCAGTGTCTGAGAAATTAAAGTTTACAAGAGACATTCTTGATCTAAAAAAAAAAAAAAGATGGGAGAAAGAATTGTGGATCCATAATCTAATTTCTTTTTCTACTCTAAAATCCAAACTCTGTTTACAAGTCCTGAGTTTTAGCTTTCTAATTTTAATTTTTTTCATATATTGATGCCTGAATGTTCTCTTATTCCATCATTATTTTCTCAAACAGGTCCCAAAATGGACTATTATGCAAGATAGTCAGAAGTATGGATACAGTGCTTCAGGCAACTAGGGAAAGCCAAGTAACACCTTGGAGTAGTTGGAGGCCAGAGCACTAGAAATTGTTCATAAGGCTGGCAATATTTTAAACTTTGACTACCTCATTCCTCACTTCACAAACCCAATAATTCCAACAGCATAAGAACCAGGTAGTTTCCAGCCAGAGGAGCGGAAATAAAGACATACAATCGTGATTTTGATCAAAAGTGGAGCAAAATCCACTGGGATTATGGATAGGTGACTGTGGTGGTTTGTGTGCATAAACCCTGGAGATTTCTAGGCATATGATTTGGACTCTGGTGATCACATACAGGTGAGGGCAGTTTATTCACTCCAACTGGGAGAAAAGAGGGAAAAGTCTGGATGTGGGGAGCAGCATGGACTTGTGATATAAGCATCTGGTCTCTCTACCTCAATATGCCCAAATGGGACTATAAGAAAGCCAAGGAGTGTCGCTTGTAGAGATATCACCATCTTCCCAGAGCATGTGACTTTGGACCCCTGATCCAGCTGTGGTACTTAACTACCAGACCACCAAGGGAACCACATATCTTTAAGAGATTAAGAGTTAGTAGAGAAAATCCAGAAGCCTTGTAAGTTTTGAGAATTCAATCCATTTCTCTCCTCTATTTCTCTCTGTCCCACTAAAGTTCCTGTTCTCTTCCCGCATCCTGGGTGATCCAACAGGCACTGGTGTTCAGGATGCCATGTGTCTGCTCCTCATCTGCCAGAGGGAGGGACATAGAAATCATCCTGATGGCTCCCCAGAACACAACTGACAGTAAAATACAGTCAGCTCCAGCCTCTCTAGCCACTATAATGTATTGCATTCTCAACCTAGGTACATCAGAGCTTGTCAGAGTTGAGGGAAGAATAAAAATGAAAATTAAGCCTAAAATGAGACTTTAATTAAGACTGTTGGCAAGGAGTAGAGAAAACCGCAGGGTAGGAAAAAGGACATAAAATGTTGTCAAAATGTAGCTTGTTTATCATTTTTGATGTGGCCCAATGAGAAGACCCTGGCAAGCTGACATAAAATATCTTCATGTACTCAGGTACTTCAGGGATACTGTTAGTACTGACAGCAGCAAAGCAAAAGCTGCCTTGAACAAACTCTGCCCAGTGAGCTGGCTGACAGGAAGAGAGATAGAGAGAGTCGCTTCTGTCTTGTCCCATGCTTTTCTACTCAGGCAGTTCCTAGGCCTTAGAGCCCATAGGTCCTGCTCAATACTGTGAATAAGTGATGGAAAGGGAAGAATCTCCTTGGAAATGGAAGGATTAATACCTAGCACTGCCCTTATTACAGCTGGTAGGCTGGCCATAGGGTGGAGGTCTGATTGGTTGAGCCATAGATATTCGGAAAGGGTCATCTTCAGATGATAAGACCATCTTCAACTGATGCCATAAGCTTAAAGCTAAGGACAAGTTTGCTCAGATCCCACAGTTGCTCAAGAAAGAAAGCATCCTAAACAGGTAAATAGTGTTAATGAGGAAAGGAAGCATTGGAGGTAAAAAAAAAAAAAAACAAAAAAAAAACAACCTCAAACATAAATATTATTAAAACCAGATCATTCTTACTGTTAAAAAATACACCATAAAAAAAACTGAAGGAGAATTTGGTGGACTAGACGTGAAATGTCTTGTTTAATGTCTGATAGGATTTAAAAAATTGTATCTTGGTCTAGGGAAATAATGCAGTATTTCTCTTACCAATCTCAACCCTTAAATCGGTGAGCCATTTGTTGACCAGTCTTCCTGCATTCCATCCATGGACATCTGCCCAATGGAATGCTAGAGTGGAAGATTGTGTGGAACGGAAGCCATTCTTACTTTGCCAGATGGACAATGCTACTTAACTCATAACTTTCCATCACATTTTGCATACCTGACCAATACGAGCCTACTTCCTGCTAGATTTAAGACAGCCGACAATGGTCTCCATCCCTGGTTGACTACAACAAATATCAGGATTAGAGGAATATCCAACTGAGAGTGGAAAGGAGAGAAAATGTGTGCAGACTAAGGACATACATGATCTCAGTAGCCAGGTGATACCATGCAATGAGCAAACGAATGAATCAGACTAACAAAGAAATAAGAGTCCACCATGCCTGGCAGCAAGACATCAGTCCCCAAATCAAGAGGTCAGTTTTTGCACCTACCTCATTCCAGTTTCACCATCAGTTTTATAGGAAAAAAAAAGACTCTACAATTTTATTTTTTCCTCTTTTCTACTGATCAAGTGAAATATGGTAGATTCAAGGGAGAACTCAAATAGTATAATTTCTTAGAAAGGCAAACACAAAGTTCAACAAAATAAATACCAGGAAGCAGGTGCTTGAAAGGATTGGGGTAGGGCCAATAGGGAAGGGGTAGGTGAATGAAGAGGACAGGGGACAGAGTAGTCAAGAATTCAAAGTATATTCTACAGAATTGAGTGAGGGAATAGGGTAGGTATGGGAGGATGGTGAGAAAGTTGAAAAGGGTGACACTGATCAAAATGCATTGTATTCATAAACTGCTTTGTAAATGGCAACTCCTTTGTACAACTACTTCAAGATAATTTTTTTCTTTCCATATATATATTTTTACTGTAAAAATACTATACAGAGGGGCTACAGTTACATGAGTAGGGTAATAAGTATGTTTCCTATCAAGCATTGTTATCTCCTCCTTTGTTTCTCCTTTGTATCCCTTAAGATAATTTTTTTAAAAGTTACAATTGTCATTGGGATAATATATACTAGTATTCAAAAACTCAATATTCCTGAAAGATGCAAATTTTCATTGCCCTCCACAAAGGGAAGTACCCTGAGGAAAAATAATAACTGACATTTTATAGCCAAGAAATAAACAAAGACTGCCAACACAATCAGGAGTTAGAAAAGTAGTAACCTCCCATGTGTCTGAATGCTGGTGGTTCACACCTGTAATCCTGCTATTCAGGAAGCTGAGATATGAGGATCATGGTTCAAAGCTAGCCTGGGTAGAAAATTCCATGAGATTTTTGTATTCAATTAAACACCCATTATTTATTTATTCATTTATCTGGTTGTGGGGATTGAACTCTGGGGCTGGACGCTGTCCCTGAGCTCTACAGCTCCAGGCTAGTGCTCTACCACTTGAACCACAATGCCACTTCCAGTTTTCTGGTAGCTAATTGGAGATAAGAGTCTCACAGACTTTCCTGACCAGGCTGGCTTTGAACTGTGATCCTCAGATCTCAACCTCCTGAGTAGCTAAGATTACAGGCATGAGCCACTGGCACCCAGCTAAACACCAATTATTTTTAAAGTGGAAATGGGGCTGTGGCAAGCCTTGAGTGAAAAAGCTAAGGGACAACACCTAGGCACTGAGTTCAAGCTGCAGTAAAGGCATTTACCCCTCCCTACCCACCCCCAATCCCCTATATACTTTGAAACCAAACAATGTGAGAGTTTATCAGTCATGGTGGCCTACTCAGTAGTCAGAGAGGCCTCAGAATATGGAAAAGAAGGAAGAAAAGACAGGAAGAAAATCTCTGATCATTCTGGGTAATGACTTGGTCAGATTTAGGCTTTTAATTTATTTATTACCCCATGATTTCTTGCTTACCAAACATTTAGGTATGTAGTTGAATTGCTTGGTACAATTTCCAAGCTGGTGTCTTCAGAAGCTAGACCCACAAAAGAGATCAGAGTTTGAGAATAGAGGGCAAAAAATCACAGGGAAATGTGGAGAGAAAGGGATTGATTTCTTGTCAGTGGGGTGATCTGGAGCAGGAAGTTTGGCTGAGTGTGAATTCAGGGGGTCTGGAGAGCAGAGAGGATGATCTGAATGGGACACCCTGTCACAAAAGAGCAGAGAGCTCCTAATGGCCTTCCAGTGTCCCTCAAGACATGCAAGAACCTGAACACATAACCCAGGCCTAGGAGGGAGGTTAGGAAATAAAGAATAAGGATTGAAATTTCCTGATACTTCAGGCTGAACATTTGATATATGGAAAATAGTTAGATATCATTTCTTCCCCCCTTGAGCTCACAGACTGAGGTTGAAATCCATAGTAGAAAACAAAGAACCAGATCTGAAGTCAGTGCAAATCTTCCATTTGGGACCATGCTTGGTCTCCAGGAGCACAGTTTACTTGGCTGTCACAGGAATACCATGCAGAAAGACTGCTAGACACCATAGACACTATTCAGCACTGTCCTGAAGTCCCTGGCAACTGTCACCCTTCCCACCCCCAGCGAGTGGTCACTCAGAACTACCGGCACTGTTCTCTCAGGTCCAGCCAAGACTCTTTTGCCAAAACTATGTCTTTGCTTTGGGTTCATCACGTCTTATTGAAAACTCCCCAGTGAGAGGAGAGAAGTACTTCCCAGGATGATTAGAAAAGATGTTCAGAAGGGATAGAATACAGAAATGAGCACCTTTGTTTGGTGCTCACTTGGTGTTCATTTTCATGCTTGAGGTTTGTCTCTGTTTGGTGTAGATTGTAACACATATTACAGAAAATTTCATTGAATGCCCAAGTGTGAAATAAAAATTCAAGGAGTCCTAAACAAAGGTAAAGTGTACTTTACCTTTGCTTTGTAGCTAACTGAAGAGAAATGGAGTCTTGGAGGAGATTCTGATCACTGACTTTGCTATGCTCCTGGAACCATCTAATCAACATGTGATGGAATAAAACATGAGATTTTTTAAACATTTAGTTAAGGGTGATATACATAGGGGTTACAGCTACATAGGTAGGGTAACAGAGTACATTTCTTGTCAAACATTGTTACTCCCTCCCTAGTTTTCTCCCACTTTCCCTCCCCCTCACAGTACCCTCCTCCCGAGTTGTAAAGTTCATTTCCAACATAGTATCTTGTATCACTGTGAGACAAAAGACAAACGGTGAACCAATGTAACAGCAACATACACACACACACACACACACACACACACACACACACACACACACACACACACACACACACACACACACACACACACACACGAAAGGGTTTTGCTATGCTAGCTTCAGTATTATGGTCCTCCTGCTTCAGCTTCAGGAGAGTGAGTATTTTAGCCTTGCTTTTTAATATGTAATTATATTGGAATGAAACCTTTTTATATAAAGAAGGATGAGAACAATTAAAATTCCTGCATAAAACCCAAATTTATCAAGGAATGTAGAGAGGATTGCCTTTGTAGGGGCTTTCTTAGAATGTTCTCACTCTGGATTTTTTGAGCTTTTCTTTCTGCTGGTCTTCCCAGTGGAACCCACCCTGAACCCATCCTTCCCTTGAAGGAAGAAATCCATCCCATCCCATACAGCCTTCTTGGAAGGTGGTTTAGGAGATTAATGGTGATTCCACAGATGGAGCAGCCCACACAGGCAGCCGACAGGAAATAATCTCCAGCATAAATGTGTCACCAGGACTATTATACAGGGATGAGATATATGAATTTATCATCAAAGTTATCAATCACCTCTTTGTACTTAAAAAAAATCTCACTTTCTCTTAAATTCAAACTGTATTACTACATTTTTCCCCCTTTACTCCTTTAAAAGCCAACCCTGACTTGGATCCAAAGAACAAAGTAAAATTCAACCTGTGGTCTATGGCCAAGTGGAAAGAATGCTGGGGCCAAGAAACAAAAAGCCTGGATTCCAGAGTCTGTCTCCTGCCACCAAGTGCATCCCTTAACTGGTAAAGCGATGGGTCAGAACTCAGATATCCCCTGTATTTTTGTCACCTCTGACATCCTGTGACCCCACCATTGTTCACAGGAGCCCACTCTTGGTGAGATCAAGACTGGCTTCTTGGTTTAAGGGGTAGTCCTCATCTCTGAGTCCTCTATGGACTAAAAGAAGTGAACCCCAAAAAAGGAATTCATAGTTAGGCAGTCATCCATTTGGCTTTGCTGAAAATAGTAATTCTTTTTTTACACAGGACATAGTTGATCACAGTTTCTTCCTTTTGTCCATGTTATTAGTGCATATTAATTGTACAATGTGTGGTTTTCTTTTTTCTTTTTTCTTTTTCTTCTTTATTGTGAAAATACTGTACAGAGGGGTTACAATTACATGGGCAAGATAATGAGTACATTTCTTATCAAGCATTGTAGTCTCCTCCTTTGTTTCCCCTTCCCATCCCATCCTTCCCCTGATCCCCCACCCAATCCCCCCCACCCCACAAAGTTGTAAAGTTCATTTTCGGCATAAGGACTTGTACATCTCATTGTTGCAATGGGTCCACCTGTATCCCTATTTAAACGATTTGTTTTTCCTCTTCCCCTCCACAAATTATACCGACATCAAATACAGTGAAAGCAGGGGTTATACTGTGGGGGAGGGACATACAAAGCAACAAAGAAATAATCTTATAAATGTGTTAGAAACAATCACATGAAAGAAAAAAAAAACATTTGCAATGTGGGGTTTTCATCGTGATGTTTCCATGTATTCCTGTAATATATTTTAATCATATCCAACCCCTCTATTTCTCTTTCTCATCATTCTCCCACTCTTTTTTTTTTGGAAAGGGGAAGTTCATTGCAACCCTTTCTTGTGCATGTATACAACATACTTCACAGTTATGCCGTAGATTTTTCTAGAACCATGTTTCCTGTGAGAAGAGTTTCATTTTCTTACTGGGATGAAGGACCATTCTCTAATTCCCAGAGCAAGGCCTTAGAGAAATATGATCTAGGCCCAGAAGCAAACCATCATAAGACCCAAACCAAAAGAGGCCTAGCAAGAAAATGAGAGGAAATTATATGAACAAAAATATATGCCTTTTACTACTATTTATGTCTGTCATAAAGATTCAGTTGATTTTCAAAACTTATCATATGTGCTCCAGAGAGTGAATACCACAAGAACCCAAATCCATGATTTCTTTCAACCACCAAGCGCCAGCTGTAAACCAAGACACCCTTGTTCAGCATTATTGCTCCTCATGGCAGGCAGCGATTCCCAGGGCTGTCTCTGGGTTTGAATGAAAAGTCAGTGTGGAAAGTGAGTAGCTGGTGGATTTGGTTGGCTCCCATTCAGATTCCGTGCAATGGACTCCTCCCAAGATTGTGTGCTTTGTTATGACTGGACCTTCTTTAGCAAGTCTGATGTTCAGTTTTCTACTTCAGCAAGGAAGATGTAGCCTCTGAACTCTGTGAGGTCAGGGGTCTTATGTCAAATATTTATTCTCTAATCACCAACAGATAGTCAGTACTCAAGAACTTGTTCAAAGAATAGATGAGTGTGTGGATGATACATGTGGCCCCTTCTCTGTCTCACTGGGGTCACAGAGGCTGGGCTCTGAGGTAGATTCAAAACAAAAGACGAAATGGCAGCTTCACACTCAGATAGTAGCCTCAGTGAGAGCATCCTGCTCCCTCTGCCTTCCTCTACAGCGAGTGGCTTTAGTCTTCGGTGAAGAGAGAAAATTCATCTCATATTCTTCTTTCGTGTTTTTCTTCCTTAAGACTAGGACTCAAGGGGAATCTTCTTGTGGCGAAGCATCCTCAGCCCTGAGGATTTTATCAAAGTCCAGGAAAAAAAATAACAAAGGCACGGTGGTTTGTGCCCTTTGGTAGAGCCATCGTAAGAGAGCAGGATCAGGAGAGTAAGAGACCACCAGCACGGTAGTGGGAAGTAACTGAACAACTGGGTAGCTGATAGAGAAAGTGTGATGCATATAGGAGAGGGAGTGAGCCTCGTCTAGGGATTTCCAGTGCTCTGGAATGGCGGGAATACCCAAACCTTAGGATCTATGAAAGGTTCCCCACTGATGAACATGAGGTATTTTAAGTAAGATCACTTGCCATGTCCCAGTGTACCAGTTCCAGTTTTTCCTTACTGACCTGGGTTCTTGTCCAGTTTAGTATTTATCGTGGAGTGTTCATTTTTCAACAAAGAACCATCATTAACAGCTATATTAAAATAATCCAGAGAGGACTGAGGGGAATCACACTGTGGGCTTTGTAGTTAGGGGACAGCGTATGAGATGCACTTTAATATGTGATCACAATAGCATTGACCAGTAACAAGTTCATCTCTATTTTGCTGATTTTTCCATCTGTAATGACCATCTACTTTTAAATGGGTATGTGTGAGTTGCTGGCTGATAAAATACAATGCTTAGTTGTGAGCAGACTAGGGCAGGAGCCTTCAAATAGTAGTCTCAAGTAGTAGTGGGGACTCAATAGTAGTACCCATACCAATTGCTTTGGGTACCACACAGCTTTCAGTGGTTCTATGTCAGCTACAGAAAGCTGCCAGAGACTAGTTGGTGGGTGTCAGTAAGAAACATGGTATTGTTCAGGTGTTGTAATCATAGAATACTGTGAACAAATAGACTCTGAGAAGTCCTTTCAGCAGCACATAGAGCCTTTATTTCAGTAGTTTCTTTTATCTGTTATACAGTATACACCTACAACCTACTTCTGAGTTTTTTAACTTTACAAGAAACCACTTGGCTGGGGGTAAGTTGCATGCAAAATTAGATATTGAATTTTCATTTCTCGAGAAGGTAGGTAATGAACACGTGACATGCACCAAAGGCCAGTCAACATTAGTCATCCATCACAGATAATACTTCTATCTGGAAATCAAAGGGCATAAGGCTGCTGAAGAATTGGCCACACCTCTTGTACAAGTTAGTGGTGATTTTTAAGAGGATCATTTGACATGTACCGCTGCAGTATATCTATGCATTATTTGGTGCAGCATGACTTTTTATTTAGATGACACGATTTCTCTAAGCTAATTGTTTTCCTTATTTGACTATTTATTATTCATTTACTTGTTTTACCAGTTTCTACTGTGCTGAGATAATGAACAAAAGTAAGTTATTCTGTGGTAGCTACGTTTAGAGGAGGAGAACTTGGCGAATAGTAAAATAATGATTTTTATATAAATGTCCTAGGTGCTTCAAACAGGAAGTCCCTTTTTAGTTAACCCAACCATTATTCTTTTCCTCCCTTCATCCTGTTCACTATGGTGCATACAACATCAGTATTAAGGCCACTAGTCAAAAAGTAGAATGTGGAAGATAGAACTAACCTTTCAGTGATTATATGAGTACATGTTTTATGGGGAGAAGCCATGGTGTAAGTAAGCAACATCATTACTGAAGAGAGAAGGCAATAGAGCAGAAATGTGTTTGAAATTGATTGCAATGGATAGATCATCTATAATCTTGTCAAACAAATATCAGCATCCCAGAATTTAAAATAATAGCTGTGGCCTGAAATATCCTGTGGTAGCAGAAAGTAAGGAGGCGCTGAGACTTCCCAATGATGAAATGTATTTAAGGACTACAGGGACTGACAGCAGCAGGAGCTCCTTCCTAATGCCCAGCAATTTGAGCACTAAAATAAATCACATAGTATTGGGTTATAAATACCTAAGAGTTCATTCCAACATAAATAAATGTTAGGACAAATAAACAAGTAAGAGAGGAGAGACAAAATCCTTACAGTGTCCGAATAATTCATTTTTATACTTCCTTTCCCAAAGGTGTTTAGCTCCCCCCCATCCCTGCCCTTAGGTGTGGGATGTATTTAGTGACTAACCTCAATACACCACCACCACCCTCCGCTAAACAGAGTATGGAAAGGCAAAACTTTACAATATAGAATCCCAGCAAACACTGACTTAACCAAGTGAGCAAGGCTGACATCACCAACATGGCAGCATGTGCCCTGGTATGAGCTTCAGTCAATGGTATTTTTCTTTCCTTAAACTCATAACCCCTTTGTAACCACAGAAATACACTAGACAAACTCAACTGATTTGAGTTTCTACAAAACACCAGTCCACGATTCCCCTGACTTTTCAATGTCATAAACAAACAAAAACTGAGAAATTGTCATAGATCAGAGGACACATAGGTGTCTTGATTGCTCTAAATAAGATACTCTGGACTATTAGAACATTAGTAGAAAACCTGAAAGAACCTGTAAAAATATATAAGTTTAGTTAACAATACTGATGACTTAGTTGGGACAAGTTTTCATGCTAATATAATAATAAAGGAGGACATGACTGAGATACAGGGGAATATAGGTAATGCTTGTAACAATTTTTCAAATTTGAGGTTGATATAAAACAATTAACTAAACATGGTAGCTATAGTAAGAAAATTTAGAAATATTTTAATAAATAGGTTAATGAGCAAAAACTCAAGTGTAATTTTGTGACTTTTATATGCAACATAATGACAGAACTCAAGTTCACTCTACTGATTACGTGAATCACATTTTAGAAATATTTATCTATTAAAGGATTAGCGTCAATCTAAGAGCATTTAAGGTTATTTAACTTTTTATAAGCATGTTCTCTAACTTGTTTTTGGTTTTGATTTGAATTATATTGAAAACATTTCATTAAAAGACTCAATGAAATGTAAGGACAAAAATACCAGCATTTGAAGGTTTAACTGAATTTTATTGACAGCAAAGACTATGAGCAAAAACACATGGATGTGCATCCTTTTAAAATAAATGCAAGAGGTATGAGGTAAGAGGATTGTGTGCCCAAGTTAAAACAACCTAGACCCACCCTCAGTTAAAACTCAAAGCCCTATGCCCCAAAGAACAAAAGCAGATGATAGAATCCTCACCTAGCAAGTATGAGGCCCTGAGTACAAACTCCATCCTGTCAAATAAATTAATAAGTAGGGTGGAAAACTAAACCAATTATGCAAGGAGAGAGAAGCAGAGGAAATTGTTGCATGAAATATTTGGGACATACACTAAAATATATTTCTTTGTTTACCTAAAATTCAAATTCAACTGATTTCCCATGTTTTAATTTGCTAACACTGGCAAAGAAAGAAAGAAAACTGAATTCCAGACCAGCTCATTTATTTCACACACTCTGTTAGCCTTTCCCTGTTAAATGCTGGGGATTAAAACATTAAAAAAAACTTACCCTTATCATTGAAAAACCTGAGTCCCTACTACCTTATGGTATGGGCTTGGAGAACTTACTTGACTTTCTAAAATAAATACCACTGACTGTAACATGGCAATGGCATCAGCCCATGGGCTGGTTTGGTGTATCAATGGAGTCTGGGTGTGAACATTTTTGGTAGTCTTAACTTGTTGCACAATATCTGTCAAATCACTCCACTGGGCATCTTTGGCTTAGTGAAACCAAAGCAGATTTGTGGGCTGAGTTACCTGACATGTGTTCTGAGGGATCCAATATTTTTGCCAGATCTCTCTCCTTTGGGAACCAGTGCCGTCCATTTCCATCTTACTGAAGCCACTTCTCCTTCACAAACCCTGCCCCACCCTCTGAATTATAAAGAAAAATATTGTAAGTATAACCACACATATACAAAAAACCAGTGGGTTGAGTTTCACCAAATTTGGGATGCTCTATTAAAATAAAAGCTATGACAATATGCAAGAAAATTGCTTTGGGGGAGCCCAGGGGATTGGGAGGTGTTGCTTTGGTATCTTATAGCAGGTTTCAAGAATTGTGGGTCATTCAGGAATGAAGAATCTGTAAACAGAGAAAACCCTGTTTAAAATGTGAGTCCTCGAATAAAAATCACAGCACAGATGCTGATTTGCCCATGTGAGCAGTTTCTTTGAGAGATAATTTCGTGTGTGTGTGTGTGTGTGTGTGTGTGTGTGTGTGTGTGTGTGTGTGTGGACACTTATTGAGCACCATATTCTAGGCATTCTCCAAGTTAAGTTACATGGCTTAAATATGTTATCACATATCTACCTAAGATATGTGTCTAAATAATTGTTAAATAATATATAAAACACAGCAATAAGTGTTATTATGGGGTCTATTACAAATGTTCAGAGAAGGTAATGGTTGTCTGACTTTGGAGACAATTATTTAAGAGGAAAGCTAAAATTTAAAACTCAGGCAATCTGACTATTTTAGCATCACATTGTGAAGTTGGTTACTGAAAATTTTCCACTATGCAGCTCCTCTGCCTCCCCATTCAACACAGGTCTGGTGATGAGCTTAGTCCAGGCTCACGTTGTACTCCATGTTAACACCACATAGACATTCATTTTCTCTTCCTGGGCTTTACACTAAGCCAAGAAAATTGGGCCAAGTCTGGGTGATGACTTGCTATCCAAAGCTTATCCTCTGGTCTGTGATCTGACCTGTCTGTTGGAAGAAAGATTCCAGATATAAGATAGAGCAATGTTAGCAGGATGTGAGGGGAACTATCCTCTCTGGAGGGTTAAGTGACATCAGAATGGATTAGCAAGGGGAATCATATCACCTACTTTCCAGGGGAATTTTAAAAATAGCAGCAGCCTCTTTCCATTGGAATGATAGCAACAGTATATCTGTGGCTAAGTTTATACTGATCATTTATGAAATAAATGCAGTTTACAGCAGAGGTACATAAACCCAAGGCAGTTGTCAGCATGTCTGGTAAATTCTGATAGCAGAAAACTTACATGCTAGCAGAATTGTAGGCTCTAGTTATTGGATTTAGTTGTCTAGAGTGTTTAAACCCAGTATAATGCCACTGTGCCATCTACTTTGTCCGAGGCAGTGGAAATAATGGGTTTCATGTACTCATTCATTTATGCATTCAGCCCCTGCTACTTTCCAGACATGAGAGTCACAGTGTCAATGAGAGGTGATCCATGTCCTTGAGAAACTCAAAGCCTGGTGGCCTAGGTTCTGGTCCCAGTTGAAATCTGAGTAGTTTCTCTGCACGAATAACTTGAGCCTTTTCTGGATCTGGCCCTTACATTATACAGGAGATTTGACTAACACCCTTGCTAAGCATGGGTACCAGTTGACTCTGATACATAAAATCGATGTCATTCATTCGGCAAATACTTGCTCACATCATCCATGTCCTGGGTTCTGTGCTTTGTGAGACACAAGAACACTGAAACTGAATAGTAAATACTATGAGGCCTAAGGTTGCATTACAGGGGTAAACTCGAGGCACTAGAAGGGGAGGGACCAGAGGCTGGGCTTGGAGAACTGCTAGGTTGAGTCTTAGAGGATAGGGAGGACATAGAAGATGGAGGGACTGAAGGAAGGAATTCCAGATGTGAAAACCATGAACTAAATATGGAGGTAAGAGGGAGGATGGTTTTTTTCATGAGTTTAACAGGACTGAGAATAGAATAGGGATAGCCAGGAAGTGAGCAGAGACATTTGTAACAATTAATATATGTCTAGGAGAGTTCTAGCAGAGGATCACAATAGCTCAATAGCTATGTACATTTGACCATATAAAATGATGCTAATCGAAATGAACACCAAGACATGGAAACAAGTCTTTTTTTGATTGTTGACCTTGTTGTTGTCAATGTACTGTATCAAATTCTTTCTTTTTATTTCATTCTTCTTTTTCCCTTCGGTTTATCCCTGACAATCGCTGTCTTTGAGTCTGGTGCTTTGTGTCTTGTATATATGTTTATCTGATTTGGGGGAAGGAAAGGGGAATAACAGTGGTGTAACAAGGACAAAGGATGACCCAGTGCAACAGTGATACCAGGCGCTATGTTGGAAATGAACTTTACAGCTTTAGGGATGGGGGAGAGAAGGGGGGATTCATGGGAGAAAAACAGAGGAGTGGACAATAATGCTCTTCAAGAAATGTACTCATTACCTTACTTGGTTACTGTAAGCCCTCTGCATAGCACCTTTATAATAAAAGTAAAGAAAAACAGTGAGAGGAGAGGGAAGAAGAGGAGAGGGGAAGGAGACAAAGGAGGAGAAGGGGAAATGGCAATGTGGAAAATGGCAAGGATAAACAGAAAGTAAATGAGAAAACTACATCACGAAGAATTGTGTCCCCCATGCTTCAGAGTTTGGACATGAACTTGGGATAATTAGAGCTCACAAAGGACCTTACAGAGCAAAATGATGAGGTTGGTGGTGAGCTGCAGAGAATAGTATGGGTAGCAGGTATTGTGGAGGGGTGGGAGCTGAAAGAACAATCTAGAAGCTGGCTGGTTTGGGGCTGAATGAAAGGAACTCCTTCTCCCCCTCTCCTTCCCTCTACTGTCTGCCTGCTCCTCTCTTTTCATTTCTTCCTTGGGATATCCAATAAGCCATGGGAGCTTCGCAAGCAGAAAGGAACGTGCTGGGAGAGCTCCAGGGTGGTGGACACAGTAGAGGTTGTTTTGTGACTGTATAAGGAGCTGGTGACATCCATTCCTACTGTAATTCCTCATAACTGAGACCACACTCCATCCCATAAGAAGGCAGTGACTGCCTGGAAGTGACTAATCAAGAGTGGCACAGATGATACCAGTTCCTAAGAATCTAAACTATGTGGGTTGACTGAGCTCTGTCTACAACTAAGCTGTGCTCTCTTCTTCCCTTGTGTGGTTTTGGCCTGGTAGAACGTACTAGGTTGGGTCCTATCCATCCCCAAACTCTGTAAAATAGTTGTTCAGAGACCTTGAAGTTCCCCATAGTCCTGTGACATTAAGCACAGATACCTGAGCTAGATTCATGGGCAAGGTATTCTCAATATAAGGCAAGCAGACCCAAAGAGGAAGCTTAGCACCAGAGGCTTTGCTGGAAACAGATGAGAGGATGTTGTTATACAATCCCGTGTTCACGGCTATGTCTAACACCTGAAAGAAACACTTGAAAAGAAGAAAGATTCATTTTGGCTTGTGGTTTCAGAGCTTAAGTCCATGGTAGCTGGCTCCATTGCCTTTAGTCCTGTGGCAGGAACATCATAGAGAAAACATGTTCACCTCAGGGCAACCAGGAAGCAAAGAAGAGTAACTGGAAGGGGCCAAGATCAAAACAGGCCCGTTAAGGCATCACCACCACCACGACCGATTTCCTTCTTGCATAGTTCTACCACCTCCCAATAATGTCTATTTAAAATTTGAAACGAGGCCCTTATCTCTCACCCTTTACAAGAATCAATTCAAAATGAATCAAAGATGCAAGACCTGAAACTTTGGAATGACTATAGATACAAGTTTAAATATCTAAAGAAGGTTGCAGTTGCCTGGGAATTAAGAATAAAAATTGACAATGTGGTGGGACTACACCAAAACCCACAATCTGGAAGGAAAAAAATCATTGCCAGCTATTCAACAGATAAAAAGTTAATAACCAGAATATAAAAAGAGAGCAAAAAATTCATCAGCAAAAGAATAATCTAATGAATAGGCAACAGACCAGTCTCAGAAGTAGCTAATAACAAAGACATCAACAGTCAACAATATTCAACATCCTTGGCAGTAAAAGAAATGATAATCAAAACTACACTGAGATTCCATTTTACTCCAAGCAGAATGGCAATCATCAAGAAAATAAACAACAAATTCTGTCAAGGAAGTGGGGGGAAGTAGTAAGGAAGATAGGGAAGAAGCTCTCTTATACGGCTGGTGGGAATGTAAATTAGTATACCTACTGTGGAGATCATCCTAGAGGCACATCAAAAAGCTAAAAGAGAGGCCTAACACTTGTGGCTCACACTTCTAATATTAGGTCCTCAGGAGGCTGAGATCTGAAGATTTCAGGTTGAAACCAGCCCAGGAAGAACAGTCTAAGAGACTCTTATCTATAATTAACTACAAAAGGAGGAAAGAGGAAGGAAGGAAGAAGGAAGGAGGGAAGGAAGGGAGGAAGGAAGGAAGGAAGAAGGAAGGAAGGAAGGAAAGAAAGAGAAAGGGAGAGAGGGGGAGGGAGGGAGGGAGGGAGAAAGGAAGGGGAAGAGGGAGGGAGGAAGGAAGGAAGGAAGGGAGGGAGAGAGGAAGGGGGAGGGAGGGAGGGGGGAGGGAAGGAGGAAGGAAGGAAGGAAGGGAGGAAGGGAGGGAGGGAGGAAGGGGAAGGAGAGGAGGGGGAGGGGGGAGGGAGGGAGGAAGGAAGGAAGGAAGGGAGGGAGGGAGGGAGGGGAAGGAGAGGATGGGGGAGGGGAGGGGGGAGGGAGGACGGAAGGAAAGAAGGAAGGAAGGAAGGGAGGAAGGAAGGAAGGAAGGGAGGGAGGAAGGAAACGAGGAAGGAAGGGAGGAACGGAGGGAGGAAGGAAGGAACCATACATATGTACATATTTCATTTTTTTTTCAGAATTAAACTATGCAATGAGATGAGGAAGAATGAGTCAGGGTGGAGGCAAGATTTAAATCCTGGGATTCTGATTGTACTGTCACCAGACTGAACTCTGGAATTACCTGAAGCCTATTGCTCTATCAGTGTACAAAAAGTTAAAACCAGATGCCAATAGCCAGTGCTTCCAACTGGAGACCACTGAGTAAGCACATGCTTTCAACTCTCCAGGGGATCTCCAGCCTAGGCTGGTCTGGTTCCAACTGCTGTTGACATTCTGGATTATCTTAAACTCATCATAACTTCATTATAATGATAAAGACTCACCCACAGGTACCAGGACCAATCTGATTATAGCCAAATTGGGCAAGAAAAGAGGTGGCATACTAATTCCTGACAGCTTCCTTTTCGATCAAATGTTCTGGTGACAGCATACACCTCATACCATCTCATAACCCAATCCTCATAAACTCTGAATTCCAGACCTGCTGAGGAACCTGTATCTTTAGAGCATGAGCTCCCTCCTCCGTTCCTTGGCCCCCATCCTGACCCCACAACAAATACAAGCTCTCTTTATGTATGTATTATTAAGGTTCCTCTCCAACTATATTTTCCTGTTATTTTGAAGGAAAAAGTTCAAACTCACAGTTATGAGACTATTTCAACAGCCTGGATATCAGAGAGATTGTTAATGTCCATAACAGAAGATTTTGCAGGAGGAGTCCATCTTGAATCTGGGTGTGGATGTAGCAGTGCACATCTGTAGTCTCATCTCCTGGGAAGCTGAGCCCTAACTATATGCTAACCATTGTCTAAGGAAGGTCTTGAGTTCAAGGCTAGCTTGGGCTTCAGAGTAAAATTATGTCTCAAAAACAAGAACAACAACAACAAAAAGCAATGAAATAGGTTTTGTTTTCTGTTGTTTGTTTCCTTTTTGGAGAGAGGATAATGAGTCTTCTTTCTTCCCCTATCCCTTGCCTTCAGTAGCTCAAACACTTTTATTCTGAGTTTCCCAAACATGCGTCCTCAACACCTCCTTCCCTCCAATGTTGCTTTAGTGTGGAAATGGACTTTTTTTCCATATAGAAAACTGAGAGCCTGGGGCTGGGAAGGTGGCTCAGTGGTAGAGTGCTCGCCTTGCATGCCTGAGGCCCTGGGCTCGATTCCTCAGCACCACATAAGAAAAAAGAAAAAAGCCAGAAGTGGCACTGTGGCTCAAGTGGTAGAGTGCTAGCCTTGAGCTGAAGAGCTGAGGGACAGCACCCAGGCCAATAGTTCAGGCCCCATGACTGGACCCAAAAAAAGAAAAAAAGAAAACTGAGAGCCAGAAGCACCAAACTGGCAATAAACTTAAACAGGAATCTGGGATGAGGTCCTTGTCTCTCTGTGAGCGTGGGGTCCCCTGGCCCCTTCTGGTTGGCCACAGGACTGGCTCAGCCTCTGTCCTCCCTGCCTTCATGTCACACCCACAGGCTCAGTCCCTGTGAGCTTTTGGAGGTAAAAACTGATGTGGAAAGTGTTCTTCATTTCTCCTTGTCATTACCGGAACTCTGATTTCTTGGGGTCTCGGAGAGGGGTACATGGTGGGAGGGTAAGAGCTGTAAAAATGTCTTTTTGAAGGATGAGCCCTCCATGAGGAGGTCTGAGAGCAGGAATCTGCCAAAGGCCCAAAGGAGGCGGAGCCAGCAGTGCTGACGTCAAGGAATCTCCGGGGTCTTGACACGGAATGAGATAATGTCTATTTCCCAAGAGAGCAGAAGCCCCTTTCTCCGTAGAGTCTTGTGTAATTTGGGATATAGAAGGACAATAGTGGATGAAATCCTGTGCTGACCCTGAGAATCTTCTCTCTGTTAGGCTTGCCTTAGAATAAGGTTCTATGTGTGTTTCACACACATATTCACAAACGCATAGTCTCCCTAGACAGAACTCAAATGTGACCAGTCTTTACTCCCATCCTCAGCAACAACTGTCCTCTTGTCTTTTCTTGGTCCTTCCTCTTTCCCCTTTATTCTTTTCTTTACTCCAGCAAGTTAAAGAAACCTGAGATTGCATGACATCTGCAGCAGGAATGAGGGCAGATTATATTTCTCATCAGCCTGAAACCCATCAAATTGAAGTCATTTACCCCACAATCAAGTTGAAGGGCTCTCTGGAAAGGCACAGAACTTTTCCTAAGGATTCAAAGTAGGGGATTCAGATTCATTGAATGAAAAACAGTCCTGCTTTTTAATTATCTCCTCTTTTCCAGACCTTCAGGTTGCTCTGCAATACTGTCCACCCCAGCTCCAGGTGTGCAGGTAAGATCTCCAAAAATGCCTCTGCTATTCATGCATCTTTAAAAAAAACAGTAAAAATCTAAGCTTTCTAAACCTGAGTATTTTCAGAGAATCCAGAGCTCCTTTTTCCCTTTCCATTCTGAAAGCAGACCTCCACGTGGCTTCAAGATCTACACATAATTGTCCCAACATGCAATATTACTTGGGTCACAATGTCCACATACAAATCCTGGCCCTGTGCCATCATCATATGAGCAGAGAAGCTGAGGTCCAATAGCTCTGAACTGAGCTTAAACTCTTTGTATAGAATATGGCAAGAATCCAACCAACCGACCAATCAACCAACCAAATGATCAATCAAGCAATCAACAGTTTAGTAATGTTTTTGACAAGAATGAAGTCTCCACAAGGTTAAGAACTATATAGATTGTATTCTCCCCCACCCTTAGAGCACAGAAGTATGTGGGCGCATTTCCAAGGGTTTCAAATCTACCTCATTAGAAGCTGTTGGCATGTCGATGTTGAGAGATTTCAACACCCAAGTTGAAAGGTGATGCATGGGATTAAAAATCAGCTTTTCTCATGTTGTCCAACTAAGCAAACATTCTTGGATATGCTAACCCTTCTCCTCATAATTAATTTATAGACTATTATGCCACTTGGTGGGCAAAGGAGTTTCTTTTTCTACCTCAATCCTGCCTCCATGATAATCTGATTTCCATAGGCCCAGCAGTGAGGCACAAGTTTGCCAAAGGTGGTGTGTTCCTGTGGCAACTGGGATACCACCATAGACTGGGTGTCTTAACACAACAGAAAGGGTTGGTCTCATACTCTTGAAGCCTTGAAATCTAAAATCAAGTAGTGAGCCAGGGCCTTGTTCCCTCTGAGCCTTTTTTCTGTCTCTTCCTAGCTCCTGGTTGACATTGGTGATACTTAGATTCTCTAAATTAGAGCTGCAGTCCTCTGGTCTCCATCTCAGCCATCACCTTGCAATCACTCTGTGGGTCTCAGTTTCTTCCCTCTTTTTCTTCTCTAAAAGCAAATTACATAAATTTAAGGTTTACCCATGACATTTTGATGTGCATAATAAAATGAATATGACAATCAAGCTAGTTAGCCTGTCTCTTCACATCTTCATGTTTTACTTGAGGGGAGAAACACATAAGTTCTATCCCCTTAGAAAATTTCAAGTACATGATACAGCATTATTAACCAAATTACCTATACCATACACTAAGTTACTTGAATTTATTCATCCCACCTAATAGTAACTTTGGATCCTTTGACCAATCTATCCCCATTTTTCCACCCCAGTAATAACTCTTCTACTTTCTGCTCCTATGTTTTTTATTCCCTATATAAATAAGATCATATAGATTATTTTTGGCTGGTTTGTTTAACTTAATATAATACTCTCTGAGTTTATCCATTTTAGATTTCTTCCTCCTCCTTCTTCTCTTTCTCTCTTCCCTTTTATCTTCTTCCTCCTTTTCCTCCTCGTTCTTTTAGGATTTCTTTCTTTGTGAAGGCTGAGTAGTATTATATACACATATATTATATAAACAGATATATATCTGATAAAGACATGTATGTTTCACAATTTCTTTATTTTATTTATCTGCCAACAGAAGCCTAGTTATTTTCATATCTTGACTATTGTGAATAATGCAGCAATAAGCATGAAGTGTAGATGTCTTTTCATAATACTGATTTCATTTTTTGGATATATGTCCAGAAGAGAAATTGCTGGACTAAATAATATTTCAATATGTTCTAATTATTTTTGAGACAGAGTCTCTCTGTGTTGTCCAAGCTGGCCTCAAATTCATATTCCTTCTGTCTCAGAATCCCAAATAGCTAGGACTACAGGTACCACTGTGTCTGGAAATAGTCCTTCTTAAAAAGTTCTTGAGCAAATCTCTATATTTTCTTCCATAATGGCAGTACCAATTTACATTCTTACCCACAGAGTACAGGATTTCCTTTTCATACATCCTCCCCAACACTCGTTACCTTTTGTCTTTTTTTGATATGAGACATTCTAACAGGTATGAGTCGTCTTCAGTTTCCTAATGATGTCGAGAAACTTTTTCATATGCTTACTATCTATCTGAATGTTTCCTTAGGAATTACATCTATTCAAGTTGCCTGCCCGTTTCTTTTTTTTTTTTTTGGGGGGGGGGGTCTGGTCGTGGGGCCTGAACTCGGCCTGGGTGCTATCCCTCAGCTCTACAGCTCAGGGCTAGTGCTCTACCACTTGAGCCACAGTGCCACTTTTGGCCTTTTTTTTCCTGCTTATGTGGTGCTGAGGAATCGAACCCAGGGCCTCAGGCATGCAAGGCAAGCGCTCTACCACTGAGCCACGTTCCCAGCCCTTGCCGGTTTCTTAATAGGGTAATTTTTTTGTCTGCTGGTTTCGCTACTGAATTGTATGAGTTCTTAGATGGAGATGAATGAATTCCAGCAGTCAACCTTTAATCTCATGCAGACACATGCCAGTGAGCACACCGGCATGCATAGCAGCCTTGCCTGTGGCAGAGACAATGCTAAGAGGGTGGGCTTGACCAGGGGGAGCTGAAGATACTTTTTCCATGAGCCCACTGACACCTTGCCACAAACAGACCATATATTGATTCTGTTTCCCAAAGGAAACTAAAGCTTGAGAGCTTTCCTTCCTGACCAATCTCACACAAAAAAAGATGAGGAGGAAGGACTGAAGCACACTGGTGAAAAGGGCCTTCAAACCTGGAAGCTGAATGGAGAGACAGAGAACAAGGGCGGAAGCTGAGCAATAGCGGTGCCAACAAGACAATATGTTGGAAAGGATCAGTACAGGTTTACGAGGGGATTGGGGGGAAAGGAATGGAGGGAGAAAATGGGGGAGTGGGTAACAAGTTAGGCAATGAAATGTAATCACTACCTTGTGTAACTGAATCCCTTTGTCTATCACCTTGACAATAAAAATAAATTGAAAAAAAAATAAAACCTGGAAGCTGCACACACACACACACACACACACACACACACACACACACACACACACACACACACACACACACACAAGGGGAAGCCTTGCTTTCCAGGTTACATTGGCTTTTACAACAGGATGATGTCTTGCATCCAAGAAGCAGGAGCCACAGAGGTGGAGATTTTCCTGCACACAGACATGCTTTTCTCCGTTTTCCTGTTTCTTTCTTTTTTTTATTTCTGCCTAGATGTCTGAGAGTCTGCCACTTCCTATTTTTTATGATTGTACAAGAACCTTAGAAAGTCTTTGATCCCATCTCTGAACTCTTTCAGAGTTCAGGCCCAAATAAGAGCCAAGCCTCACTCTCAGAATTTTCTGGCAGCTCAGTACTGTGCAATAAATATTGTCTCCCAAATTCTACCCCTTTGTTGTTTTCACTTGCCATGCTATATTGGGCTTGGTACATACAACCAGGGTAATTTTTCTAAAACACAAATCTGATCATGTAGAAGTCTCTTACTGAAAATTCTTTGGTGGTTCCTTATGACTCACTGATTAATGAAATACACATCCTACCTTAAGACTGAGGGTCTTCCATGGCCTGGCCTCTCCCCTGCCCTGAACATCATAGGTGCCATTCATGTACTCTCAGCTTATCCAATTTCCTTGCAGGTTGTTGATACACCAAGTACCTTTCCATTTTATATTCTAGTCTTGCCATTAGAAAGCAAGCAACAAAATCTAACCAAGTTTTGTATTTTTTCCCCCTTGTAAAGGACCATGGTCTACTTCAGTCTGGAAAGTTTGTAAATCTAAAGATGAGGAGTGTTTTGTTGTTGTTGTTTGTTCTTTCTTTTCTTTCCTTTCCTTTTTCCCTTTGGTCTTTCTAACGCTTCCCACGTAAGGAGACGTTCAGCTCTCGGGGCTTTGGAATCCTTCCACTTTCCGGTCACTCTTACAAAGTCTATTATTGCTTGTCAGGTCATCATTCTAGGCTACATGGACCTGAGAGAATGGAGAGTAAGTGCACTCTGTGTGAACACCACACAGTGACAATAAATCATGCAAGCCACACCGGTAGCTGGGTCTAAATTTTCCATGTCTGTCTGTGGAGGAGGTTCACCTACCCTCGTGTTTCCTCCCTCCACTCAGCCGTTCTTCTATCCCATCCTCTTCCTACGCCCAGCCCTCACGCGGGCCCTCCGTGCAACACAGCTGGATCATCACAAGTGTTTCCCACAGGTCTCCCTGGCAGCTCCAGCCGGCCGGTCATCGTCATCATTGGGCAGGACTTCCCTATTTTCTCTTGTTTTCTACCTCCAAGTCCTCAGGTTTGTTTTTCTTTTCTTTTCTTTTTTGGAAACTTCTGTTTCTTTTGTAATTTTCCCATCAACACCCCCATACAGCCAAATTAAACAAACTAACTCAAAAATCACTGCTGACACTGAAGAGAGATGCAAGTAAGTCACGTCTATCCTCATTCTGAGTCAGGACAACCCCCCACCTCCCCCCCCCCCGTCCCCCGCCCCAAGCCAGGATCTCAGTTAATTACTGAGACACCCAAACAACCCTCTCCTGGCTTTGGCATTTACTCCTGTGTGGTCCCCCCTTCAGGTCCTTGCTTCTCCTCCAACAGAAGCATCTAAGCAACTCCATTATAGTCTGTACCTGTCTAGAGTACTTAGATCTTATTGCCTTCATCAGACAGGGACAAAGGTCATTGACTCAACCAGAAGCACAAAAACAGGTATTTCACAGATTTCTATGCCTCTCCCTTAAGTCAGTGGACACCAACCAAGTTTGAAGTATCAGGCCATCCTCACCCAGAAGTTGCAGAAAAGATCTGACAGGAGATTGACCAGTGTGGGCCTAATGCCTGTTCTCTTTGATGTAAAACTTTCAGCTGTGATTAAGCCTAGGAGGGAGATGGGTTCCCAGAGAAGTGTCCAGCTAGCGCATCACTATTGTGGAACCACTAAGTATCACTAATTTAGCTCCTCAGTGCCTGGAGCCATGGGAAATCCAATTAGCACTTTGGAGAAGGGGCCTGTGGGAATTACATGCACCAGAAATAAGGAAAAGAAGAAAATCAAAATGAAAGAAAAAGAAGAAAACAGAAATGTCTCTCAATCCTGCAAAGCATTGCCTGACAGTTGCAACCTGAACGCTTCACAAGTGTCTATGAATCCAGCAAAGCATTATTGTGACTTGGACAGAATATAATAAAAGCATAGCACCCACTCTCCACTGACACACATATATAAATGTATCCACAAACTTACAGAAACAGGCAAGCAACAACAATTATGAAAATGCGTTATGCATTTATTGTGTAAGTTGACATGGAAGGACAAAGTGTGGACTATGCGTTTGGTTCATTGTTGGAATCTACTGACTAGATAACTGATCTACAGTAAGTCTCTGAACTTCTGTGTCTCTATTTCAACTTCTGTGTGTAACCCTAATAGATTCAGAGGTCCCTGTAATTCCATCTGAGAGCAATAGGTAGATCAGTGTATTGTTTTCTTTAGCAGAGATGTTGACAATTGGACTAGCATTTACAGGGCTCTCTTTAGTAAGTGTAGGGAAAGTAAAAAGCAGTAAATATTCCTAAATAATAGAGTTTTCTCATAATTTTAAGTATGACACTTCTGTTCTCTTCTTGCTTCCATCACTACTTGGTAGTATAGGTGAAATACAATATTGGACATTCCTTAGGAAGACTGTAAGTCATTATATTTATGTACAGTATTGTTGTATGAATCTATGATGAGAGGATTGGCAGAAAAATACAGGGAGAAGAGGATGATTTTTCTTAATACAATCATGATAACAAGTTCACCTCTGAAACTACGTGGAACTCTCTTTGCTATGACCTTGTCTTTTCTCGCTAAAGCCCTCCTAACTGTGTTATAATTTTTGTCCTTGAAAATGGAGTGCTCCAATGATTACTTAGTTCATCCATGTAAGAAACATTTGTCCATGAATTAAGAGATTTCTCCATACCTTTAAAAAATATCTACAAGTCAGGCTCTCTCTGTCCTAAACCATTTCCCTTTCTTTAAGGAGCTCACATCTAATGGGTGAAGCAAGAATATAAGCTGTTATTTTGGGTCATTTATCCCCAATGGAACAGAGCATAAAGAGGAAGAGCAAGATGAAGAGTCCAGAGCAGAGAAACAGCTGTTGCTGATGCCTAGCCAGACCCTAATTCTACTGTGGGCTGTCCTCATCAGAAGCGCCAGCTGTGGCAGACAACGCTGTTGTTCCTGCTGACATTGTTTATATCACCTTTCAATGCCCTACAGTAGAGACTGAAACACAGGTGTTATACTTTCTTCTTTCCTTTTGCATTTTAAGTGTCCATGAAACCATATTCTGGCCAGTGGGAAAGTTTGTTGAAGAGTCTTGGTAAATTATATTTTCCCTGATTATTGAAAGAAAAGCGAAAGAACAAAATTTTCTGCTTCTTTTATTTCTGACCTTTGAAAATATGATGTACAATTATGCAGCACACATCTTGCAAATATGAAGCGGCAACATGGGGTTCTTAAATCATAAGCGCCTGGGTGCCTGGCAAATAGTTGAGACAAAGAATTAACAGGTAGACATTTATCTCTGAGATAAACAGTAATGGTCCATCCTTTAGGCAAGTGTTATCATTTGCTGCTGTTGCTTTCATCTGAATATTTCTCAGCTCATTAAGATTTTCAACCTCTCAGAATTTTCTGGAAGGAATAGTAGTGTTTTGTAGTCTATTATTTCTTGATTGCCAGTCAATAGTTGGTTTAAACAAATATTGATCATGTATTATAATCTGCCATTCTGCAGCAGGGAAGGAAATTTAAGTCTTCTCCTTAAGTTCACTAATTCTTCTCCTTTTCCTCTCCTCTCACTTGTTAGGTTGCAATAGAAAATATAAAATACAACCCTGTCAAAAGGAGTGACATTGATCAAGATGCATTGTATTATAAACTGCTTTGTACAATTCCTTTGTACAACTACTTAAGGATAATAAAAAATTTTTTAAAGATATCCCAAGTCTGGCACTTAAGTTTGAAGCACTGATAATACTGATATTTTTTACCCTAAGTCAAAGAGTGTGATGTTTTCAAACAATTAAAAGAAAAAAATAATCCGGGCACCAGTGGCTCATGCCAGTAATCCTAGCCACTCAGGAGGCTGAGATCTGAGAATTGCAGTTCAAAGCCAGCCCGGGCAAGAAAGTCCAGAAAACCAGAAGTGGTGCTGTGGCTCAAGTGGTAGAATGCTAGCCTTGAGCTGAAGAGCAGCTGAGGGACAGTGCCCAGGCCCAGAGTTCAAGCCCCCCATGACTGATGAAGAAAAAAAGAAAATGAAAAAAAATATCCAAGGGACTTAATATTCCAGATTGAATACAACTATAGCAACTTATAAAGAGAATGAAACAAGAGTGACCTTTTCCTATGTTTAATAGACCATTGGCAATACTGCCAATACTGAAGATCAGTGGCAGTTTGGGATACTGGAGGAGTAAGCAGCACAAAGATAGGTTCATTAGGGCAGAAAACAGAATGCAAGCATTTTTACTGTATCCTGTGTATAGAGTTGATGATGATGATGATGATTATGTTTTTATTGTAAAAATACTGTACAGAGGGGTTTCAGTTACATGAGTAAGGTAATGAGTACATTTCCTATCGAGCTTGGTTACCTCCTCCTTTGTTTTTCCCCTGCCATCCCGTCCCTCCCCACCTCCTCAACTCCTCTCTCCCTTCCCTCCACCCTCGAAGTTGTAAAGTTCATTTTCAACATCGTGTCTTGTACGTCTCATTGTTACAATGGGTCAACCTGTATCCTTATTTCAGCATTTTGTTATTTCCCTTCCCCTCCCCAAATTAGAAAAATGTATACACAAGATGCAGGGCACTGGAATCAAACACAGTGAAAACAGAGGTTATACCATGGGAACATACAAAAGAAAAAAAATCACATAGTACATTATAAGTACATTGAAAACAATAGCAAGAAAGAAAAAAACTGCTTGTGTCCTTTTCTTGGGGTTCATCAGAGTTTTTTGTAAAGACACAGATAGTTTTCTTTTAAAAAGTCCACACACAACACTTTAAATTCTAGGAAACTTTTCTTTCTTTGCATATTTATAAGCCTGAATCCCAGTTTAACATCTTCTGGCCAAAATCTTATTATTGGAAACTCTGAAATTAAAAAAAAGAGTTTATAGAGACATTAGATAGAAGGGAGGTGAATGCAAAGAACAGGAGAGGGAGAAAAAGGTCATGTTGACTTGGATAGATTCCAGAAGTGGGGCATGAAATCACTGAGTGGGAAGATAGGTGGACGGAAGGTAAACTCTGGAGTCATGGCAACTGAAGCATACACTTACATGACAGCAAGCAAGAATCTCAGGGAATCACATCATTCGTGATAGCCTCCCTCTCAGGAGTGAATCAGGCACAACTGAAGTACAGGGACTTGGGAGTCCTGGCGGTGACTGATCATTGCCTTGATGTTTCAGAGTTTTCTATGTTATTATAGACAAGATAGGATTCTTGCTTTTTTTTTTTGAAAGGCCTCCTCTGATATGTTTTTTTTCTTTTATCTTTTCAATTTTTCCTATCTTTAAGTAACTGGACAAAGGAATTGGTACTGAATAGTTTAGGAATGAAATGCATCTTCATCAATGCCACCCCTTTCAACATTCTCACCCATCCTTCATTCCTCCTCCCCCCACCCTCGTCTCACTCTTCTTAATTTTGCAGGATACACACTGAATTCTTGACTGCATTCTCCCCTTCTCTTCATTGGTCTAGTCCTTTCCCCTTGACCCTAACCCTCCCCGCTGGAGTACCTACTTCCTGTGTTTTATTTTTGCTGAACTTTGACTTTACCTTTCTAAGGAATTGTACTATTTGAGTTTGCCCTTGGATCTACCGTATGCCAGTTAATACATTTGTGAACACTTGTATACCACTCAGTGCATTTACTTATTTGTGTATAAGCTCAATCTAGCTTCTACATATAAGGGAAAACATGGGTCCTGTGTCTCTCTGGGCCTGACTTCTTTCACTTATTTTTTTTCCAGATTTTTCCATTTCTTTACAAGCAGTTCAATATCATTTTTTCTAATGGATAAGTAAAATTCCATTCTGTGTATAAACCACATTGTCTTGATCCATTCATACATTAAGGGGCATCTGAGCTATAGTCATTTAATATTCGATAAGGGAGCCAAAAACATAGGCTGGAAGAAAGACAGGCTATTCACCACATGCTGCTTGCAAAACTGAATATCCACATGCATAAAACTAAAACTATGTGGAGTCTTTTGAGGAACCTCCATACTGCTTTTATATTTGATGTCGGTATAATTTGTGGAGGGAAAGGGGAAAAACAAATCGTTTAAATAGGGATACAGGTGGACCCATTGCAACAATGAGATGTACAAATTGTTATGTTGAAAACGAACTTTACAACTTTGGTGGGAGGGGGATGATTAGGTGGGGGGGCAGGGGGAGGATGGGAAGCGATGGGAAAGGGAAACAAAGGAGGAGGTTACAATGCTTGATAAGAAATGTACTCATTATCTTGCCCATGTAATTGTAACCCCTCTGTACAGTACTTTCACAATAAAAAAATTAAAACTAGATGTATCACCTGGCACCCCCATCAATTCAAAATGGATTAGGCATCTCATGAAACCATGAAACTATTACAGGAAAGGGTAGAAGAAACTTTCGGGCTCCTGGGCACAGTTAGAAACTTTCTGAATAACGATCCAGAAGCACAGCAAATCAAAGAAAGACTTTATAAATGGGACTGCAGCCCACTAAAAAGGACATAATTAACAAGCTAAAATGACAGCTTACAGAATGGAAGAAGATTTTTGTCAGCTATACATCAGGCAATGGCCTAATATCAAGAATATCCAGAAAACTTCTGATTTTTGAAACACTGTCTTAGTTGTTAATATTTAAATTATATTTTTATTATCATTAAGTAGCTGTACAAAGGAGTTAACACTCCGCAAATCAGTTGATAAGTATAATACATCTTTGTCATGTTCACCCTTTCATCCTTCTCTCCCTTCCCTCCCAACCCCTCTACTCTCCTCAGCTTTCTTATTTCATAAGATATATATTGAATATTATGACTGCATTCTCCTCCCACTTTCTCTCTTGGTGCCCACACCCCCTTCACTTGAACTCTCACACACATCTATTTAAGTACCAGTCTCCTGGTATTCATTTTTATTGAGCTGTAAACTAGCTTTCTTAAGAGATTACACAATTCAGATTCTCCCTTATAAATACCATACGTCTGTTAATACATGTGTTTGCACTTGCATATAACATATCATATGTTTACTTGCATGTTTGTAAATTAGATCTAGCTTTGATATATAAGAGAGAGCACGTGTCCTTTGTCTCTTGGGTAGGCCTGACTTCACTTAATCTGTTTTTTCCAGATCCATTTATTTTTTTGCAAATGATATAATATCATTCTTTCTAATAGATGAGTAAAATACCATTGTGCATATATATTACTGCACTATCAATTTTCTCCTTTATGTAGCAACTAAAAACCAAAATGAAATATCGCCTCTCACCTGTTATGATAGTTACCATAATCAAAAGGACAAAAGATAACAAGATTGGGAAGGATGAAAATTGGGAACTCCAACCACTGCCACTGAGAAGGTAAATTACTACAATCATTACTGAAAATAAAATAGAGGTCCCCCAAATACTGTACTTTTAGAGATGTGCCCAAAGGAATGAAATAAATACCATGGAGAGATATCTACATTCTTTTGCTCATTGTATCATTATTTACAACAGCTGAAATTGAATCAATTTCAGTTTCCCTTGACTGCTATTACTTTACTACTAGATGGATGGATAAAGAACATGTGTGCTAATCAGCTTTGAAAAACTAAAGAAATCTTCCCATTTGTGACAAGGATGGACCTGGAAGACATTATGCTAAGTAAAATAGGCCAAGCATAGAAGGGCCATTACTGCATTATCTCACTGTGTGGAATCTAAAACAAGTGAACTCATAGAAGCAGAGAACGGCAGTTGCTGGAGGCATAGTGAAAGGAAAAACTGAGGAGTGGCTGATAAAAGGGTACATTTCAGTTACACAGACGAATGAGTCCTACACATTCTTATACAGTATGGTTGCTACATATACTATACACTTTCTTGATCCATTCATCCATGAAAGGATGTTTCTATCCCTCTGGGCTCTTTCTATATACTGGGCTATTTCTGTATCTTGGCTATGATGAATAGTGCAGCAGTGAACATGATTGTTCATACAGTATAGGAAATAGCTTTACTGTACCCTCCTTTGTAATCTTTTGGATTGATGCCCAATACTGGTATTGCTGGATCATAGGGTGGCTCTATGTCTAGGTTTTTGTTTTTGTTTTTTTACTACATTCCTACTAACATTGTTTTAGGGTTCCTTTCCCCCCCACATCCATACCAGCATTTGTTGTTGTTTGACTCTAGACATACACATTATATCCTGACTTGGTAAAGATATGAATGTGTCCTTCTTAGCTCATATTTTGGGAACTTATCCCCAACATAACACTGTTCAGAGGTGAGACCTTTAAGAGGTGATGTATTTCCCTTAGGAACTTCATGAATAGCTCGATGCCTCTACTGTAGCAATGGGTTCATTATCAAAAGCAAATCTCGTCCTTTGTTGGTTCTTGAAATGTGATGTCTTCTTCTATGCTATGAAGCAGATAAGAGGTGCTCATCAGATACCCTAGATCTGAGACATCTTTTTTGAGAACTGTGGAATCAATGATAATTCTCTTCATTACAAATTATCCAGTCTTGGGCATTCTATAGCAGCACAAAACAAACTAAGAGATTTGACATTGAAATCCTGAGACTAATGAGATTTAGAGGTAACATGATCTTTTCTTCAATATCCAAAAATCAGGGTAAAGGTAGCTTCTGTGAACTACTTTTTTTTTTTTTGGCTGGTCCTGGGGCTTGAACTCTGGACCTGGGCACCATCCTGAGGTCCTTTTGTTCAAGCCTAGCACTCTACCACTTGAGCCACAGCATAGTTCTGGATGTTTCTGTGATTAATTGGAGATCAGAGTTTTATGGACTTTCCTGCCCAAGTTAGCTTCAAACTGTGATCCTCAGATCTCAGCCTCCTGAGTAGCTAGGATTCCAGGCATGAGCCACTGACTCCTAACTTCTTTGGACTTTTATAAGCCCCAGAGAGAGAGAGAGAGAGAGAGAGAGAGAGAGAGAGAGAGAGAGAGAGAGAGAGAGAGAGAGAGAGAGAGAGAGAGTATCTAATCAACATTTACAATATTTTTTCACCAGTTTGGTTCTTGGCAATTGGTCTTGCCAGACAGTCCAAACTGTAGTCTTTGCTGTTGCTTGTTTCAACCATTTTCCTGATTCAACCTGGTGTGACTGTGTGATCTATAACCATTTGCTATAACACCTGGCCCTATTAAAGAGGAATCTCTCCCCACCATGTCATTAGCCATTGTGGGATGCCAAAAGTCCTTCTATATATCTCATTCACTGTCTTTTATCCCAGATGACAATAGTGAATAATCACAAAGTCACCCAAACTCCAGGTTCCTGACTCTTCCTTTTGAGCCTGTTCTCTAAAGCCATGGCTATTTTGGATGGTACGAGACCCTGTGGAGAAGTGAGGAAAAGAGGAGCTTGATCATCACCCTAAAGCTGTGTTCATGTAGTGAGGGGTCCCGGGAGTGGACTCTGGGAATCGGATGGCCAGGCAAATTATGCCAGTAAATTCCCTTTACAGGTGACATGGTGTGGGCCACCCACAGAGCCACCCCAGCGCACTCAGACCATGCAGACTACTCATTCCAGTGGTTACATGGAGTGTGTGTCAGAAAGTCCTCAAGACAGGACCGTGTGGTCCTGTCAGGTCCTGTCTTCCCAAATTCCCCACTTCCACTTAGCTCCACAGCTCTATTTCTGGCCCTCCATCCGGGGCCACAAATCTTCAAAAACATCATGCTGAATCCATCTCAGCCTCAAATTAGGGATCCATGGAGCAGCCTCTGTGCTATCCTTGTACATTAGCCAGTGTCCGTGGTCAACCTTGCCTTCCATCCTTAGCAGGATTGACAGAGTAATGAAGAGGAGGAAGCAGCCAGCCCAGATGGGGAGTTCCTATGTCTAGACAGACTAATGAGTAAAAAGTGTTCCTCCCAGAGATCCATGAATCAGGACAAAACATCAAAGAGTGATTATCCTCCCATCCCCTTTAGCCTATGTCTTCCCGGACTTTCTATCCCATGTAAAATGGAGGAAAGCACCCAGTCTTCGAAATCTGGCTTCTGCTTGATACAAACCAAGCCTGGGGCTCCTCGTATCTCATAAGAGCCATGCAGTGCAGTGAAGATAGATTTACCTTTTTAGCCTCACCAAGCTGGCTTTTCAAAGAGGCCCGGGGGGGGGGGGGGCAAGATCTGAAAGGGCCAGGGTAGCTTCCTTCCTCATTATTTTAGAGTGGCCATTCTGAAATTCACACAATTCTTTCATCTCCAAATCAAGGGGTATGTTAGACTTCAGCTCTTCTTTCTTTCTGCAAGCTTCCACCAGTAGAAATTCATTTAACCTTTAAAACTTTTAGATCTATAAGGGGCTCATAATTTCTCATTCCATCTTTGATCAGCTCTGTTTAGGCTTTTTATGCAGAGGAAATTCCCATATTTGTAATCATTTGGAGTTCGATAATCATGAGATACATAGGTAGCTTGAAATAGGACTCGGAGTGAATCTAATTTAGTGCCCTGACCTTCTGCAGTGAGTTCATCACAGTGACTAGCCAGTGATCTAGCCTAGGCTCAAGTTCACGTTGCTTACCAGGTCTAGGGGACCAGATCACTCCACCAGCACTTCTTTTTCCTACTGGGGCCAAATCTCACCATTATATCTGTCATCTTCTGTAACTTCATGTTCCAGTATATAGAAAACACAACTTGAAGTTAATTCTAAACCATTACTCCAGTTGAATATTGGATTGTTTGACAGAGTTTTGCTTTGTAGCCAAGAATTGCCTCAAACTCATGATCCTGCTACGTTAGCTTGAGTGTTAGAAGGACAAGATTGTACCACCATATCTGGCTCCAAATGTCATATACTTTTGAAAGACTTATGCTAAATACCAGGAGTTAGAGAGGACAATTAGGGCATGGAGGTCTTGAAGGATAAGCCTTAGTGTGCTCCCATCTAGGGTCCAAAAGGAGGTAAAGAGCACTCTAGTTGTTTTTCTCTGGTCTGATTTTGTGGATGGGAGGATCTAGTAGAGGGAAGAGAAACTCCAGTCAAGGCCCAGCTGACTAAACAATAAAAAAAGGTCTCCCTTGATCTGCACAGGGTTCACTAGATAACGAAGTCCTGTTCCATCCATGTGTTCACTCCCGCTGTTTACACAGCAGACTAAGATCATTTCTATTCCATAGAGAAAGAAAGGGGAGATGGTAAAGCCAACCATGACTTGATCTCAGAAGTTGATTCCTAAGCAAAGCAAAGACTAGAATTAAGGTGTTTAGACATATGTTCCAGAGATCTTTTTTCCTGATATATCAGAAATGATTTCAGATAACATTCTAGCTGATATTTATTGAATATTTTCTATACATCAGGCATGCTTCTAAGTATTCTCATATACCATGCATTTTGCCTGTCATAATAACACTGTGATTTGGATATCATTTTTCTTTTTATATTACAGATAAGAAAACAAGAACAAGAGTGTTAAGCTTACACAGTTAATAAAAGACAATACATTCTATTTCAAACTCAGAAAGCCTGAACCATGACAATGTCCTGCATCTCTACAGCTCTAAACCAGCAGCCATGGACTTCAATGACACAACACCCCAATCTATAGGCTATATAAATCAGTTCTAACAGTATGCTCTTGCTTTTTTTTAAATTTAATTTTATTTTATTTGTGAACATACTGTACAGAGGGGTTACAATTACATGGGCAGGATAATGCGTACATTTCTTACCAAGCATTTATGCTCTTGTTTTTGCCCCCTGGTAATATAAGTTTTATTTCTAGATACAATAGGTTAGAAATTTAGAAGGTGCTTTGGTCTCAGCTGTACCTACAGCTGAAAAATCATGAATTTCCAAGGATAAAGTAATATTCTTTTTCCTCTCCTCTTTCTTTCCTTTCTTCATTTCCTCTTTCCTATCCCACCAGAGTAGAATGAGTCAATCTGCCAAGCCAAACCGAGAGACGCTCCGTGAAGTCAGTCTCTCCTGTGTCCCTGTGGGTTTATCCAGGGCAACAGCCAGGACTTCAAGGTGCATCTGGGAGTCCCTGGAGAAGTTTTGAGACCCCTTGGCTCAGGAGTTCCTGTACCAGGTGGTTGTTCTGTCAGCCAGCTCCCAACAGTTCCTCTGTAAACTACTCTATCTGGGCCAAAATTGAGCCCTACCTTCAAAAAAAAACAAGGAATGAAAGAAAAGAAAAACTCACAGGAGAGCCAGGCACTGCTGGCTACTCAAGAGGCTGAGATCTGAGGATCAATGTTCTAAGTCAGCCTGAACAGACAAATGTGAGAGACTCTTATATCAAAGTAACCAACAAAAAGCTGGAAATGGAGGTTAAACCCAAGTGGTAGAATGCCAGAATTGAGCAAGAAAGCCAAGCAAAATCATGAGGCCTTGAGTTCAAGCCCCAGTACTGGCATAAAAATAAAAAAACAGAACTACGGAAGAGGAACACACACACACACACACACACACAGAGAGAGAGAGAGAGAGAGAGAGAGAGAGAGAGAGAGAGAGAGAGAGAGAGAGAGAGAGAGAGAGACTCATATGTTGGAAGATGAATCCAAGCTCATCCCCTCGCTAGGTCTTCATCTTCTACTCCATACTTCTGTTGAGGCCAATGGCATTTGGGCCAATACTTTTCTGTCAGATGTATCCCTTGAAAATTCAACTCCTGGTCATGAATTAGTTAATGAGTGGCTACATCTAACCTTCCATTGCTTCTTACCTGCTCTAGAAATGCTTGCCTCTACTTCTTTCTGTCTTGTTTTCCTGATAGCAGTTTTTGCTTTCCTCCTCCTATTTTTATTTATTGATGTATATATTTTTGCCAAGTAGTTTGTACACTTTTATCTCTTGAAGGTTTTATTTATTTCTTTCTTGGTGCCAATTCTTCATTTCCTCTTTTATAAATTTAGTTTAATTTTATTGTAAAGGTGATGTACTGAGGGATTTTCCTCCTTAACAACCATAACCACCCTAAAGTTCAGCTCAATATATGATGCTCTGCCGCTCTGACATCCTTAGTGGCTCTTGATTGCTTAAGTAGCATCCTAAATTCTTTAAAAAAATCTTTTCTTTCAAGACTCTACATTTTGGGAAAATAAATCAAACGGTTGCTTCTCCCAGAGTGTGTCAGTGAACATGGGGTAGGGCAGGGATTTTCAGGCTATGCAATCCAATGAGAAAAAGAAGCAGCCCAAGCTGTAGCTCTGCCATGCCTGGCCTTCCTGTCCTCTACCCGGTTATCCATCCATGGACTGCATTAGGGTTGCAAGATCTTTCAGGTTCTGAAATTCAGAAAGACTGGAAGGCGCATAGACACAGACCCAGACTCTAAGTGGGATGGGAAGACTATTCAAGGGGTTAAATGATGTAGAAAACCAAAGACTAGGAGGTTAGCTGGGGGGAGTATCTTGGAAAAGAAGAAACTATATTAGGAAACTTCAACGTTGGAGGTCCTACATCAATGCCTCATTCCTTGAGAACACAATGAAATCACCATGAGAGCTTAAACATGGGAGGGTAGGCCCTGTCCCCACAGATTCTAGTTTTAATTCATCAAGCGTTCAATTTAGCCATTAGGATTTTCAGTGGCTTCCTGGATGCTTCTCATTTTCTGCGGAGTTTGAGAAGATCGCCCTAAGTGAACAGGGAAAATGACATGACTTTTGTGATGCTCTGACCAGAGACTGACAATGTATGCCACAAAACCCCACAAGGCCCAGCAATTTGCCCAGAAAATAATGGCTAGTCACCCACTCACCCACCCCCTGGTGCCAATTCTACCAATGCACCAGAATCACTTCATTCCTGTCACTAATTCCTGGAAACCTGGAGTCTCAGCTCCTGTGTGTCAAGGCCTGAGTGCTGCCTCAGGTTCCATTGAAGCATAAAGGCTGATTTCATCAACCCTGAGGTGAGCTCAAGTCTCAGCAAGTGGTATCCTCCCAGTTCATCTTGTAAGCCCGTTTAGTTTTAGCCTTGCTGCCAAGATAGCCATCAGGCCAGGGAACTTTCCTCTCCTACATCTTGTCCTCGGTGAACTGTGAACAGTATGAGAGAAGTCAGTGACTGGTGTTAGCACCACACACACTAAGCTATCTCCCGCGCGATTCCCGCCCACCCCCCTTCACCCCCTCTCCAATAAGAAGATCTGCCCTGGATCTGCCCTGGATCTGGAAGTGAGTATGCTGGCTAGTTGCGATTGGTCAGAGATGGGCCAATAGAGAGAGATAGAATCATCTCAGACTAAGAGTCAATCTAGAGAGAGGGAGGTAAACCAAGAGCGTGAGTCAACTCAATGAGTGGTGTCAAGACATAGGATAGTGGACATGCTAGGAAGGGATTTCATCCAAAAGGGAAGACATTCAGCCCAGAGTGTGAGCCAAATACAAGCATTTTTACTTTGGCAACTAGTTGCAGATTAAAAGCTTTGGGTAGAGATTACTGGACAATTGAGCTTAACCATTTGAAAAAAAAAGTGGTGATAACAGACTAGAAACTCTTGTTGTTCGCTCCTTTCTGTACCTTCTGTCTATGCCTTCCAAAATTCTGCTAACTTTGGGGGTACGTGAAACATGTCTGCCATTTGCCCTCCAAACAAGCTGCCCATTTTTCTACCCTGCTATATATATCTTCTCAAATTGGCTGCTTTCTGGTTAGGCTTAACCAATGGAACACATCAACAAATGAGAGAAGAGAGGAGAGGGTTATTCAAGTTTTTAATGTAGAGTGCTGGGCTTCTCTAGGAAAGACCACAACTACACTAAGACTGCTTTTCTGTTTTGTGGCAATCACTCCCAGTCCTTGTTTCTTCCAGACTTGTGGATGTCACTAGCCTGGAAGAAGGATATGACACCATTTTATTTTGTTTTTCTTAAATAATGCCCATATATTTCTGTAAATATCTCCTTTATTACACTCTCCTACTTGGACGACAACAAGATGGTGGAGGGTGTGTGTGTGTGTGTGTGTGTGTGTGTGTGTGTGTGTGTGTGTGTGTGTGTGTGTGTGTGTGTGTGTGTGTGTGTGTGTGTGTGTGTGTGTGTGTGTGTGTGTGTGTGTTTACTTACATTGCAGTAAAAATGAGCCCTCTAAAAGAATTCTTGATGTAAGAAGTAGTAATCAGTCCCAGCACTGGTCTCCTGGATCCCTCCAGCTCAAGACCTCCCTAATGATGTGCATTGTTACTATCAAGCTGTGCTATCAAAGAAGCTTACCACTTCTTCAGGTTCTGTTCCAATTGAGAACAAATAACTCCTTCCCTTATTTCTCCTTACCATATTTTCACCAGAATGAGGTCTTCCACCACTGCTAAACACTAACTTGCAAACAATAAAGAAGTCCTTGAAATATACTGTTTTCTTTATTCTGCATACTCCAAGAATCAGATGCCAAGATAGAATTCATTGTGTAAGAATGTTATGAGGGAAAATGACCCCAAGAATTTAAAAAACAAAACAAAAACAGGACGGAACTGGAAAAGGTTCGGGAGAGAGAAAGAGAACCTTCAGACAAAAAGGCAAATATAGCCCTCAGTGAAGGTGAAACCATTCTAGAAAGCTCTGCACACTAGGGAAGGCTTGGCAAAGACATCTAGAAGTTCTTGAACCAAAATGTAATGACGTAAACATTATAAGAAAGGAGTCTGCCTCGCTATCCCTCGGGCACCTAAGTCATTAGCAGAGGGCAGTGTGTGAGGTGTAACCTTGGAGCAAACCCAGTGATGATAGATGTTAGGCTGCAGCATCTGAGGCTCTCAGCCACTTAAGCTTCATGAAACAGGAGTCTGCAGGGCAGTATCTCATGGCCATGACAGCTGCATTCTGTTACAGTGAAGAAAGCTGTTGTCACACTTTTACAGGTCTGCTGCTTTGTCATGTCAAACCATGCCACATGATTCTAAAATAGATCTAGTACACACCATCAGAATTCATTTTCCTACCATCCTGATTTCCCTTGAGCAACAAAGCCAGAGTTTGTAACCATTGCAATTTTTAATGTTAGTTCTGGATAATAGACAATATCACCTTTATTACCCCCAAAAATGCTGAAGTTTTGAGAACTGAAGATTCCCAACACTTTTTAGTTTTCTTTCTTTATTAAAGCAATGTGTCTATTACAACTCAACACTGTGCTTGTTATAGCAGCCATTATAATAAATAGGAAAATTGTTTCTTTCTCCTGGAGTCTTGATGTCTAGGTGAAACATGAAAAATGTATTAAGACTGATTTTTTTCTATGTGCTGTGAACTGTTACAGGACCATACTTTCTGTACAGGTTATAAAGGAGTCACCACAAAAGAAATCAAGGTTATCAATGGGAGGTAGGGAAAGATCTCAGTAGAAACTTCCCAAAGTGTCTGCCCTATGTCTTGGATGGCTTACCAGGTAGATCTTGTGGGGTACAAATACCAAGCAGAGTAGGTTCCCCAGGGCCTGCAGTAAAACTGAGCTTCATGGCAGGGTGCAAGTGGTAGAGCAAAGAACTTGCCTCATGGCAACTGGGAAAAAGAGACAGGAAGGGGCCTGGGATAAGATTTAGCATCTAATAATAGGCCCTCAGTGACACACTTCCTCCAACTGGAGCCCATCTCTGAAAGTTTCCACAACCTACCCATTACCATATGAAACCATCCATCAGTGTATGAATCCATTGATTCCGTCAGAGCCTTTGTGACCCAATCAACCTCTCAATGGTTGGATCCATCAGCTGGGGACTAACCCTGCAACACAATAGCCTTTGGATACTTCATGTCCAAACCATAACGTAAAGAAAGAGAGTCATGAAAATAAGTCATGAAATGAGTAATTAACTGGCTTGTTTGGGGAGCTATAACCTTTGGAAGTATTAGATCGTAACAAATGACAAATGAATGGGAAGCAGTGGATGTAGGAGGGTCTAATGAAGAGGTAAATTAGAGACAAGGCTGGGACCATGGGTTATAAATTCCAAGGAATAATGGGACCCAATTTTCACTCAAAAAGCTTGTTCTAATTGAGGGGGTGAGATTCTAGACAGGAAATGCACATAGTTGGCAGCTATGACAAAGCAATGAGGGATAAGGTCCTCAGTGTGTTACCATGGAACAGTGGAGTTAGAGAAGGGATGTGGTCAGGAAGTTGTGGAGGGACCTCCACACTCCTACTGTGTGAATTTAGGGATATGCAGAGAGGAGGTAAGGAGACCCATGTAGGAGCAGTCACTGGCTATGGCTTCTGGGTTAAATGAAGAAAGACAGTATCATTCCTTGCTGAGGTGGGCAGAATTCTTAAGATAGTTCTAACATTTCCAACCATGAATGTGGATAGGATATATGAATATGATAGGATGGCAAAGGTGAAGTATTTTCATGGATATAAGGAAGGCCCATAACTAATTGACAATGAGCAAATCCTATGGGAACATTGGGGTGGGCCAAACCTCATCAGAGAAACTCCTGTGAGCTAATTAATAACAAATATTTATTGACTATCCACAAGCATTCAGGGGAAGCTGTTAATAGTCATAGAAAACAATTAGCAATTCCCATGATCAAAAGAATTTTTTACATATCTTTTGTTTTTCAGGTGGATTTTATGAGAAGAAAGCAGTATTGCAGGTCATTTCTAAATTAGTTTTGTGCTGGTGCTGGTAGCTAATGCATGTAATCCTAGCTCGCTTGGAAGGCTAAGCTTGGGAGGATCACAGTTCAAGACCAGCCTAGGCAGATCTACAAGATTTCCTCTTGAATAGTAAGTGAGCATGGTAGCTCATACCTATCATTATACTTGTGTGGGAGGCTGAAATAGGAAGGATCTTGATTCTAGGCTAGCCCAAGAAGAGAAGTTGTAAGGGCTATTCATGATGATGTATATGTCTGTCATCCAAGCCATGGTAAGAAATTGAAAGTAGGAGGATTGAAGTGCAGAAGAACTCCTCAGCAGGAAGCAAGACTTTATCTCAAAAATAACCAGTCAAAAACAAGGCTGGAGGTGAACCTCAAAAGCAGTGTATTGAGACTCTAAGTTTAAATCTCAGTACTGCTGAAGAAAATTTCAAATAAATATTAGTAAAAATTCTCCATGGGAAAAAAAATCTAATTCTTTTTTTAATCTAGTACTTTCAAGATAAAATTCTATAATTCAGATTATGGACCTAGAAAGTTCAATTATCCATTTTAAGGGTCATTTGATTAAGAATTGGTTCCCATTACAAACTTACTAAAACCATTCTGAGCTGCTCTGATACATGTAATGTACTTTATTGCACTAAAAGGAGCTTTGATCTGGTACATTTTCTCACCTGCATACTTAAAATTATCCCTATGAATCTAATAAATTGGCCTTAAAAAAAAGAGATTCTTGAATACAATATAAACTGTGAGTTGAATACAATATAAACTGTTTCGATCTATTTTCACATCTAAAGGTCATTCAATTACATTGAAGTTAAAAGGTTGACCTGAAATTCGAATAAAATCAATTCTTTTAAACATAGGAAGGTAAAATACTAAAGATGTACAGCTTTCTCAGTAGAAAATATTTGTCAAGCAAACTCATTACCTGAATGTTCTATGTCTACACTTTGTGGGTTTCTAAGACTATCACACGTGGAAAGAAGAAATATGTCATTCCAAACAATTCCTGGGGAGAAGGGCAGGCCTTCCCTGGTGGCTGAGCCTGTGTGGCATCCAGTGACACTGGTCAACATGGGAGGTCTGGCGCGGCTGATGCATAGAGAGATGTCTGATGACATGCCCTGACTGTCAGAGGAAGCACTTTTTAATCTTTCCAACATCTTGGACTCCATAAATCAGAAAAGGGGGTTTTCCCACCACTCGTGGTCCAGTTTTGAGTCATGACATTACCCAATTCTCCCATCTACCCACCTACAGAAGTCTATAATCCTAGCATTGGCGTCACCTCCATGGTGGTGAACAAAGTTTGTGCCAGGGAGGTGACCTTCAGGCCACCCTGCTCCTTCTAATCCTTGGCAAGAAGTTTCCTTTCCGATAGGTACCGTCAACTAGTTCTAAGGTCCCAAGTACAAGGAACAAGTCTACATCTACAGAAGAAGAATGTTCAACTGAAAGAGATGCAGCCTGGAAAGGCACATTTGGTCGAGCTGCTCTGATTTTTTCTTAAGAAGAGCTGGCAATGTGAGGGTAGGGGCTGTGTGGGTTATTTGCAGACTTGCCAATAGGTCTTATGATTAAATTCCTGGCCAGCCACTCAGCCTTACTCTGAGAAATATTTCCTTCCCCTGCTCCACCCTTTTCTTTTTTTTCCATGTGATCCTGCCCAAGTTGGTACAGACACCTTGGGTGGCAAAATCCACTTGCTCTATGGGCTACACCTCCTCATCCTCTCCCACAGGCAAATGCTTCAGGTTTTCCAGGAGCTCTGGGTAGCCTCAGAGATGAGACTCTACCTTAGAAGATGACCTCTGTTCTTAAAGTACATGTATTCTCATCTTTGCCATACTCTGCGAATGTGTGTGTGTGTGTGTGTGTGTGTGTGATTCTCTTCTTTCTTCTTTATCTCCTTTCTTCTGTCCTTTGTCATTTCTCTCCTTTATTTCTGTGTCTCCTCTCATCTCTTCTTCACATTTTCCTTCTTCCCTTTTCTCCTACTTTTCTGTACTGGTAGATTGGAAATACACTTCTTAATAGGAATATACTTAGCAATTAGGCATATACTTAGCAATATAATTTCAAGGGAAGTGTCTTGGAGATGAAGTGAATATATACTCATGCCAATAAACATAGTTAAACTTGTCTTTCCTACATGCCTGGCAGAATAACTTGTCCCTTAAGTGTCTCATACCATTTGTCTTCAAAACCATCAATTAATTGATCTATTGATAGAGTACTGTATTTTCTACATGAGAAATTTTAAAATTTAGAAATTTTAGAAAGGTGATTTCCTCAAAGTAAGCATGTATGACCAGACCCCCCCTTTAAGATCCACAATCTCACCAAGCTACTGTGATGGTTCTGTGTCAATCACCTAGTCCACAGGAAAGAGAATGTCAATGCTGTTTCTCTGAGAGAGCCTCTATACCTCATCCTCACTCTGAACTTCTGGAAAAACCAACCCTAAGATATGTATTCAAGTGTTTTTTTTTTCTTTCATGCGCTTGTTTCTAACACATTAATAAGATTACTTCTTTGTTGTTTTGTAGGTCCCTCCCCCACAGTATAGCCCCTACTTTCACTGTATTTGATGTTGGTATAATTTGTGGAGGGGAAGGGAAAAAACAAATCGTTTAAATAGGGATACAGGTGGACCCATTGCAACAATGAGATGTACAAGTTATTAGGTCAAAAACGAACTTTACAACTTTGGTGGGGGGGGGGTGGGAGGAGGAGGACTGGGTGGGGGTGGGGGGAGGATGAGAAGGGATGGGAAGGGGAAACAAAGGAGGAGGCTACAATGCTTGATAAGAAATGTACTTGTTATCTTGCCCATGTAATGGTAACCCCTCTGTACAGTATTTTCACAATAAAAAAAAAAAACCAACCCACTAAGGAAAATTCAGAAATAGTTTCATTTTAAGAAGGAGAGTGTTTATTTAACTATTCCATTCAAGGATAGAACTCTTTACTCATGCTTGCTGACATACTCTAAGTACCTGCTCTAGTACAGAATAGAGAGAAATCATCTGAAATATGGACAGGTGAGGTGAAATCAGGTTCTAGTAGATAGGATGAGATTAAAGAAGCTTCTAACTGGGGTATGAGATACATGTTCAAGTGGCTACAGTATCTGCCCTAAGGAAGTATGCTAATCATTTGTGTACCCTAAGTCTGGCATATGGTCATATCCTAGTCCAATACCTTTCACACATGACTACTAGTTACTTGCTTTGATCAGGACACATCATCAGAGGTGACACAAGTAGAGGCATAGTAAGTACACTGAAGTTTTTCCTTGTAAACTGAGGCATATCAGCTAATGATCAGCCCACTTATATGAGAGTGAAGCCATTTTGCATCCGCCAGCCCAAAATGAGTTGTCACAGAGAACACCATGTGGAATTGGGATAAGCCATTCCACTGAGGCCTGCTCACATTCCTGACCCAACACAATCAGGAACAATAAAGTCATTTGAAGTCACTGGGGTTTGGAATGGTCAGTTATTTAGTAACAGGTAAATAATGCACGATCCTCCGGGGATATGTACCAAATGATTGCTTAGTGGGGTTCTTTCACACTCATTTCTCAATACCTATGGGCCAGCCTCTCTCATTCTTCGTGGGGTTTCCTCTCCTAGAAAACGAGGGCTCAAGAAATGAAAAACAGGATAAAGATAGACTTCTTCAATGTCTCATGGTCTCCAAGCAATTGCTTCCAAGCTTCTTGATAACAGCATACACAAAATAACCCAAAGGTCAGGGGGTTGTTTTCTTTTTAAAGATAAGAACCCTTTTCATTTCCAGAGGCCCCAAACGGACCAAGTATATTGGGAATGGAGTGACAAAAGTGCCTTCAGTTCCTCAAAGGAAAGAGGGCATTTTCCAGCCAGATGATTCCCAGCAAGGGCTCTCAAACACATTAAAAACAGGTAGGAGAGAAGAGTGAGGGGCAGTGTGGTAGAAGGAAGGATATGACTCAGAGGTGCGCCGAAGGACACGCTGACATCTAGCGGGGAGCTAGATCTCTAATGAGGTGGGAGGCTGCATTTAGAAGGGATGGGGCTTCACGGAAAGGAACGATGGGAGAAAACTGACCAGTCAGCAGGGAGAATGTGTGTCCAGTTCAGATAATAAATGTTCTTTGATCCCACTACCTTTATCATCTTTGCTGTTTGGTAACCATCACAGCCTGGCACAGTAGGAAGAAACAGTCATAACAGCATTGACGTCAGGCAGGTCACTGCTCCTTTGTCTCTGCTTCTTCTACTGGGCAGTAAGGGGGAGCTGCATTAAGGGGCTGCCCAGGCCCCTTTCCGATGGCAATTCCCCATGCCTTCTACAGAAAAAAGTGGGGGCTTTCTGTTTTATGTTATTTGTCCCTCTGGCCAAGGCTTGATTTCTCTTTTAGCACACTAAAGGATTAAATTGGAAAGAAAATGGAGAGAAAACTATAGGTTGTTCCTCTTCTTCTTGGTGGTGCCCTAAGTCCAAGGGAAAGACAGGACCTCTACCTCACAGTGAACCAGGGCTGGGGACCTGTCACCAGCCAGATAAATTGTCGTTTGTCATCAGTGTGGGAGAGGAAGGGAGGCAGGTGGAGCCAGGCCTGGGACAGGGACATAACACAAATATCCCAAGCAGCTGAGATAACAAGACCTATTGAGGAGAAGAGACATGTCAGAGGAAATAGAGCCAGCCAGACCATAAGTGGAAAAATTAGCAGAGTGCAAGTTCATAAGCAAAGCCTTTCCAAAAGATGGAGGAAAGCAAGGAATAGGAAGGCCGAGTGAGGCCTAGAGCCCCAAACCAAATGGAAATGCTTGTAAACGCATAGAGAAATAAATAATTCACTGAGTGGCAGCAGGTCATGAACCCGTGTCAGTGATGGTAGGAGAGAGAACAAGAATAACAATAACAAAAAAAAAGAGATGCAGGTGGGCAGGTCCAGGGGCCAAAGAGAGAAAACTGGGGAACAGCACCATGTCTCAGGTTTCCCTCTGAAGACTGAATGTTCAAGCTGAAGTCTTGACATTGTGGAAATATCAATTTAAAAACATAATTGTGATTTATATTCTGCCTGGTGCTTTATGCTTTATAGCACATTTCATTTTATTTTTATAGTCACTTTGGGAAATCCGAAGGGCAGGTGTCATCAACCTCATTTACTGATGAGGGAATGAGATGCTAAAGTGATGGAGGAGACTCTTCAAGGGCACTGAGCAGACAGGGACGCTGGGGAATGGAATCTTTAAGTGCTCACCGGGGCATCCTCGGCAGCCGTGCTGAGCACAGGCCACCAGTCCACTGCTTTGTAAAATGATCATAATTTTTCTTACACTGAAATATATTCATGCAACCTACCTTCCTTGACCAGTATAAAATCTGCCTCATGAAAACCATGGTGCAATATTTACATGAGTGACAAGCCAAATCATGCTGCAAGCCATTTTGACAGAGAGGGAGAGAGCGCGTGACACAGGCATAATTACAAGGGGGAAGGTTTGAAACGTGTCTAAGGCCATTAAATTATTGCAGTGAAAATAAAAGTGTAATTGTTATTTGATCCCTCACCAAAATACTCACAGAAAGTCAACACATAGTTGTATGTTATGGAAATGAATTTCATTCTTTCCCCACTCTCAATGACCGCTTTCCTAAGGGCTGATGAGCTGAGAACTGTGCTGATGTGGAATCACAGAGATTCCTGCTTTGGGGGATTTTTTGTGGCCTGTACTGAGGGCCTTGAACTCTCATGTGGCCTTTTCATTCAAGGCTAGAGTTCTACCACTTGAGCCATAGCTCCACTTCTACTTCTCTACTGGCTAACCATAGAGTCTCATGGACTTTTCCACCTGGGCTGACTTTGAATTGTGATCCTCAGATCTCTGCCTCTTGAGTAGTTAGAATTACAGGCCTGAGCCACCATAGCCCAGTCCTGGGTTTGTTCTTATATGAAGTTGGGTTGCCATTGGCCCTTCAATCTGTCTATGGGGCTGGAGTGTCATCAGCAAATGAACAGCAGTGTTGGAGACTGTAGTCTCTGTCTCAACAAACTCAAGCAGAGCTGTGGTGGTGGTGGTACACCAAGCACCTCCCAGAATGCTTTGCAGGAGAAGAAGTGAGGAAAAAAGGCAAGTTGCTGAGCCCTTTGGAATCCAGGAAGGAGGCTGCCAGCAAGAGAGGACAAAGGTCAAAATTCACACCCAAAATGAGGCTGTTCTCTACAAAGCTCTTGACAACAAAGACTAAGTGACATTTACCATGCAAAGATGACTCATGCTACAAGGTCAGAGGTGATCATTTCCAAAGTACAAACAATAAAGAACAAGGGGAGAGAAGAGGGACTGGGCATCAGAGGGGTCTGAGGAGTGTCCACAGAGGAAGGCTAACTCCTGTATGTCCTCTGAATATAGTGGAGAAAAGTAGGAAGGAAATTCAGGGCAGAGATGGGGAAGCAGAATCCTGGGTGTGTGCAGGAAACGCTGAGCAAGCCAGGCCTGCTGACAGCAGTCCTGGAAGGGAAGACATGCCACTGGAAAGAGCATTTTAAGTATGCCCCGTGAAGCCTAAAGCTGATGGCACAGACAACACTGAACCAGGACAACTACCACTGCCTGCAACTACAACTACAGGACAACTTCAACTGCCACTGGCTGCATGCTCATGTTCAAGCCATTTTCCCTCTCTGTGTCTTTTTATCTGGGCCTCAGTTCTATTGTTTATATAAGAAAGAGGTTAAGGCCGGGTGCCTGTGGCTCATGCCTGTAATCCTAGCTACTCAGGAGGCTAAGAGCTGAGGTTTGCAGTTCAAAGCCAGACCAAGCAGCAAAGTCTATGAGACTCTTATTTCCAAAATAGCCACCAGAAAACCAGAAGTGGCACTGTGGGTCAAAGTGGTAGAGAGCTAGCCTTGAGCTGAGGAGCTGAGGGACAGCTCCCAGGCCCAGAGTTCAAGCCCCACAACTGACCAAAAAAAAAAAAATAAAAAGAGGTTAAGGAAATCAATCCAATAATATGCCTTAAATTCTTACTGTAAACCAGGCCTTGCTTTAGCATGAACAAACTCACTCAAACCTTAAAACAACCATGTGAAGCAGGACCTGTGATGAGTCCACAACATTGAGGCATGGAGAATGAAATACCTTCTCCAAAGATACACAGCTCATTGAGTGAGGGAGCTGGGACACGCAATCCTACATTCTAACTATAAAGCTCGAGTTCTGGCCCACTATTCTATGCTGCCTTTTTAACCCTCCCAAACCAGTATGTCTATATAAAGTTTAAGTGAGCTGGCATCTCTCCAGAGCAAAACTGGGACACATGAACCTTTTCCCCAAAATGATAAAAATCATATCTTCTTTCCTGCACCCTGGGCTTATATAAGACTCTTACTGACAGGGGAGAAAATGTCACCTGGTTGAGTTCCCAGGTTGCTTAGACCTGCCTATCGACAGGAAGTAGGGATATTTAGTGACTGTCACTACAAACCATCAGCATTTCTGTTTCAACAAAGATTGCTTGTAAAACATCTGGCAGTTGCCTGTATCATAAGTGTGTATTCATATGAGATGGAGCTGAGAAATAATAAGCTATTATTAACAAGAACAAAGGCAATAGTAATTAAAATAATGATTGAAGAGCCCTCCATGAAAGATAGGGGTCACAGAGCACGTAATTATAAAATACTATGACTGGGGGTAACTTTGAGATCATCCATCCAAGCCCCCCTCATATGACTGATGAAACTGGATTCAGTGAAGCCAAGATCCTAGCCTGGTCAATCAGCTGATAGCACTGTATTTCTGACCTGAACCCATATTTCTTGAGTGTGTTCACTGGAAATCAAGTCAATTGATGAGTACAATGCATCTTGATCAGTGTCACCCCTTCCTCCATTCTCCCACCCATCTTTTCTTTTATTAATAAGTTTTGTTTTTACTGTGAAAATACCGTACAGAGGGGTTACAATTACATGAGCAAGGTAATAAGTACATTTCTTATCAAGCATTGTTGCCTCCTCCTTTGTTTCCCCTTACCATCCCTGCCCTCCCATCTCCCCCCCACCCCATCCCCCGCCCCGCCAAAGTTGTAAAGTTCATTTTTCAACATAACATCTTGTACATCTCATCATTGCGATGGGTCCACCTGTATCCCTAGTTAAACAATTGTCTTTTTGCTTCCCTCCATATCATAAAGTGATGTGTTGAATTGAAACCCCTTTGTACAAATACTTAAAGAGAATAAAAAGTGTATCTGCACATGCCCAGATTTTTTGTGTCACCATGCCCTAAACATTATATTGTAACAAACATTTTTTTCATGTTGTATGAACCATTTTACATAAAGCCTTTGAGTATCCTTAGAATTGAGTATTCGAGAGAGAGATCTAGAACAAAACTCCCATGGACCCTGAAAAAGTATTGGCATATTCAGTTGCCCTGATCTTATTCCAAAGTAGATTGAAGACCTTGCTGTGACATTCCTTCATTCCATGCTCTGAAAAGCTTCCCCAGGTTAGACCTCATGTTCCTTCATTAGTCATAGAACCCTTAAACATCAGCAGCACAGCAACCGCTATCTTCCAAACCTTCCCATTCCCAGTCAGTCAGCTCTCCCATACAGCATACTACTACAGTCCTAGCTTGACGGTTTCAGCCCCCAAGTCATATGGAAGCCACTGTTGCCTCTCTAGATTCATTAAATCTTATATCTCAATGAATGCACAGAGTGCTCTGGCATTGAAACAATCTTTTCTGCCCAACAAAGACTTGGCTCTCTGGAGCTATCTGCCTTTCTGTCCAGCCAAACATCCAGGACACAGCCCTGTCCCTATCCCAGCTTTGCCCTGTAGTCCTTTTTTTCCCTTCTCACAACACAATCTAGACTCATTGGGGAAAAAAATCCTACAAGTCATTTTCTTCACAAGGGAGAAGAAGGTATAGGGTACCAGCAAGCAGGGTTTTTTTTAGCAAAACATTTTAAGAAAAATTCATATAAGCACTCATCTACAGGACTCCTATGTCTGGAAAGAACTGGTAGAAAGGACTTCTGACATAGGTCAGGACCTCCCAATGATCACCAGCTGGCCTCCCCTTCCTGAAGATTCCATAAGGAAAGAGGATTCAGTATTTTTCCTTTGTCCTACGTCATGGGCTTTCACAAGGCAGGAAATGGTTTCTTAATTCCCCTTATACCAACAAGCTACATCTGATTCATATCTACTTTTCATAAGGTCCCTTCATGTTCTCATTTTGGATGAATGTCTCCATCAGCTTCACCCTCAGACTCCCAACAGATAAGTCCCAACAGGGAACAAAGGCTGATAAAAGAATCCAAATTAGAGGAGACTGCATCACTTGTACTTGGAAGTCCATGTGTTTCATATGGGAAAACTCCATACAATTAAGGCATAAATGTAGGGCGCTACTGAAAACATAAAAACAAAAACTAAGGAGCTCAGGAGAAGGAAATGATCAAACAGGGCCCAGTTAAAGGCAGTCTGGAAGGAAAGCTGAGGCTGTCAGTTTGCTTGGTCTGGTGTCTGCATCATCCTTAACTCCAAATAAGAGCCAAGCCCTTCCTGGCTGAGGTCCTCTGGCTTGCTTCCCTTTGGCTGCCCTCTAGAGCATGGCCTTGTGTGATGCTAGATACATCCCAGGAGCTGATCATCGATAGGTAAGCAGCACACTCTCAAGCTCTCCTATTGAGATTATACCTTTCTCCTGTCTAGGGAAGTGGGCTTCTGATTCACTGCCTGTGGGCTGTGGGAAAGGGGCAGGATTGCCCCAGACTGAATGGCAGGAATGTAAATAACACACACACACACACACACACACACACCCCTACATGCTACATCTACCCATACACCATGTTTCACACACATGAACTTTCCACTCACGTGCTGGTCACCACCCACACAACATAGACCTTACACCACACATCCACACCCACTCTACAATTCTTTCCATGCCCTACAAACATAGATACTTCATACACACATACCATGTGTCACACATACCCAATACACTCATTACAAATCTAATATACACAGCATACTAACCATGTGCCCTTACCTGCACATGTGTACATGGATTCATACACCTAACATGCCACACATGTATCTCACCTGCTACATGCACAGCACATAGACATGCACATCATCCTATAGGCATACCAGATGTATTACACACATATCCACATATATATTCATACCATGCTGTGCATATACACACACATGCATGGTCTCTTGGCTATATCCCCTTCCACCTGCCAGGCCCAGCTCCAGGAATGTCCCTTCCCACACTGCAGGAATCATTTGCTCTCTCCCCCTCCTCAGCTGAGGTCCAACAAGAGGAATATCCAGGGCACCAGAGGGGACCATCCCAATTGTTCCTGGAGAGCAGCAGACACAATGACAATGACAGCTGTCATCTCTAACAGGCAATGCATCCTGCAGTTGGAAAACGGAGGCCCAGAGAGGCTGAAGAACCTCTCCAATGTAGAAGTAGGAGTCATCTGACCTCATCACTTTGCCTTAGATGTGGTGGGAGGAGTGACAGCCTTTGTCTGCATGTGGCCTCATCCTGTATGAACTCGCTTAGGGTCTGAGTATCACTCTATACATAAGTGAGTATCAATCCCACATCGAACCTCTAACTTCCTAGGTACTCTTTAAAGGGAAAGAACAAATTAAGCAGCATGAGTTGGTTTAAAGATTTTCAGGAAAATAAGAGATAAATAAAAAGATTAGGTGAATAGTGAAGGATTGACCCCCACCATATTGTCCCAGGGGCATACAGATGCCAGGCAATATTCCATCTTCAGATACATAAAACGATCAGGTCAAGAGGGGAGAGGCAAGTCCTTCAAATAGCAAGGTAGAAATAAGGCATGCACACATGTGCACACACACACACACACACACACACACACACACATACACACACACACACACACAAAGAGAGAGAGGGGAGGGGAAGAGTCTGCTAAAAGCCTACACTGACCTTCTGGGACTCCTGTGACAATAGAATACCTGCCTTCCTCTTATTGAGCAGAATCTACTTGCAGCCAGTTTTACAGCCTCTGAAGTTGGTGTCTCTCCTTGAGTGACAGCACACAGATCTGATCTCCCCTCAACAGACTTCCTCAGACTCTAAAGCCATTTAAAGCTCCGTCCTGACTCTCCATCTTCATCCTTCTGGCTTCCTCAGGTAGTCTATAGTGTGCCCAAGATCCAAATTCTCACTCGCCTGCCTTTGCCATCTGTTTGTGGCTAGAACTCTCTCATCTCACTTTCGGGTTACACAGTTCACATTGTGGCAGTTTCTGCCCTCTTAGCACTTTGGGCTACAGCAAAGCCCAAGTTGCCCACAGTCAAGATCAATCACACCTGTGATCCTGCCAACAGAAGCACATGGTCGTGGAAAAGAGCATGAAACAATTTTCAGGAGGAAGACTGTGTTCTAAATTACACAGGAGGCGTTGAGTCTGGACTGTTTTCATCAAGAGCTACGTCCTAGAGGTAGCAGGCCATAAACAGTCATTTAAATCGAAAGAGGAATGTGTTAGGGTGGGCCCAGAAGCAGGTCAGGCCAAAGCAGGAGCATGAGAGAATGGCCCTGGCCAGCAATGCAGAAGCAGAAGCTGGAGCCAGATAGGCAGCACAGATGGGACAGCAAATCCCTGTGCCCAGAAGCACCAGGACTACCCCGACTCAATAACCTCCAGAGCTTCTACAATTACAGAGGAGGAGGTGACACCTGGACCAGCTGATTCTAGATAGCTCCATGGACATCTATGGGTTTTACTTTGCTTTTTAACTCTCCTGGTGATTTCACGTGCACCTGGACCTCCTTGAGTCTGTGCAGTTACAGTGTAAGATGCTAGGTATCTCATGAAAGCCGGGTAGAGCAAATAAAAGTGACCCTTGACCCCACAGAGCCTGAAAGAGGAGACAAATGTTAAACACAAAACAAACACAATCACACACTGTGGTTTATACTTTGAAGGACATTACTGGGGTAGAGGTTGTATCACACAACATGGCTCAACTCTCCAATTCTGAGAGAAGGCCCATGGTTACAGGCACCATAGAAATCCATTCATGAAATCAACTGCATGAAGCATGTTACTCATGCTTCCATCTATGGGGCACCAATGCAAATAATGCAAAATATACTCAAGATTTTAAATTCTTTTCCAGAATAACATTCTGAGTGCTATCCTTCCCCCATTCTGTGTTTGACACATTCAGCACTTGAAAAGGTCAATGCCTTCCAAACAAGAAAGAATAGTTTGATTCTTAACACAGACAAGTGTGCAGGGCTGATACAGAAAGGATGCTACTAAACAAGAGAGCCAGGCAGCTGCCTGCGCTGGAGAAGGGAAGAGAGGAGGAAAGGTGCAGGTAGGAGGGGAATCCCAAACATCCCCTGTGTCTTCTCATACTTAATGATGGCTTCTTCAAGCACTATGCAGCAGTGGGAAAAATAGGTTATCATAATTGTTCAACTGGGCACTGATGGCTCTACGCCTGTAATCCTAGCTATTGAAGAGACTGGGATCTGAGGATGTTAGTTTGAAGCCAGCCTAAGCCGGAAAGTCCCTAAGACTTTTATCTCCAATTAACCAACAAAAAGTGGGAAGTGGAGCTGTGGTTCAAGGCTTAAGTGATAGAACTAGCCTTGAGAGTAGGGACAGGCCCCAGGCCCTAAATTCAAGTCTCAGTACTGGCCTGCATGTGCATGCACACACACACACACACACACACACACACACACACACACACACACACACACACACACACACATCAGAGGAACAGAATGGCGAGGGATGCCTACAAGTCTCACTAAGGCACCTCAGCTGATGATGATGTAGTGGAATTTTAAAACAGAGTTTGAAAAATCATCTGTCCAAGGTATTTAATTTCTTTGAGTTATGACTGTTCTCCTTTATGAAACAGATGCTCCAAACGCTCACAGGGGAGTTGTGTGAAGCTGTGATGCACCTTTGGGTGCCCAGCACTGTGCTAAGCCACTTCTGACTCTTATTAGGAATCACCCTGCCACTAGTCAAGCATCTATTGTGGGCTGGTGACCATGTGACAAATTTTACCAATGTTACCAGTTTCATTCCTTCCCTTCCTGTGAGCTTATAGCTTGAGCCTAGGTATTATTCTCTCATTTTTGGAGGGGATAAACTGAAACTCAGGGAACTTTCCTAAGACCAGAAGCTGAGAATGAAGTAGAGCTAAAATTTAAATGCAAGGGTCTACATTCCCAGTTTGAGAACAAAGTAGAGGGAAGGGGAAGGGTGAAGGTGAAAGAGAGAAAGAGAGGCAGAGAGAGAGCAAGAGAAGGAGGAGGAGGAAAAGGAGGAGGAGAAGGAGGAAAGGGGGAAAATGAGGAGGAAGAGGGGGCAGGGAGGAGGAAGGAAGATGTTGAGGGAAAAAATGAGAGACAGTAAGATAGGTTGATTGCAGGAGTAAAATGCTAGAGGAGAGGCAGAAGGTTCTGGAGAGAGTAGAGGCGGGAGAGGCTGACTAGGAAATGGGTAGAGTCCACTGTTCTTCCTGCCTCCTTGGACCTTCCGTGGGATGAGCTCTTTCCTGGCCCCTCTGCGTTCGCAGTGCAGGGTGTGTCCCCGTTTCCTGAAGCTTCACCATACACCCTCCTTGTTCTTCTTTTCCCAGCCTCTCCCAGGTCCAAAGGTTTGAAAGAACCTTGCAAGCAGGATGCCTCTGGTCAGCTAAGACAATAGCTTACCTTCCATTTCAGAGAAACAGTGTGACTGACCCTTAACACTTGTTGGCCACACAGCAGCCTATCACAGAGACTTTCTTTCATGAATGGGAAATTTTTCTCATGGCAGCGACTCCCTAAAGATGCAGAGACAAGTGGACCCCACTCAGAACAAGCTCTCTGCGGGTTGTTTTCCGGCAGTGCCTACCTCCCTCCCCCCAAGCAAACATGCAATTCCTTAAGGCTCACTGACCTTCAGGAAGTCTTCCTTTCCAGAATAAGCAGGGACAGGCACTCCTACCTGCTACTTTCTGGACCTGCTCTTGGAGGCAGATCTACCCTCCATGGGGTGAGTCATGAAAATGGCTGGCCCCATAAGGATTATTTTTAGCTCTGTCACCACTAGAATCCATTATTGTTTTAAAATCTTTTTTTTTCTTTTGTCAGTCGTGGGGCCTGAACTTTGGGCCTGGGTGCTGGCCTTCAGCTCTTCAGCTCCAGGTGAGCACTCTACCACTTAAGCCACAGCACCACTTCCAGGTTTTTCTGTGTAGGTGGTGCTGAGGAATCGAACCCAGGGGCTCATGCATGGAAGGCAAGCACTCTACCACTGAGCCACCTTCCCGGCCCTTTTTGAAAATCTTGTACTGGCACTTTCTCCCACTGCTCATATTCAAGGAAGCACCATCTCCAGGCCCCACCTTGGTCAGCCACTTATCAGAGTCAATCAGCCCAACAACAGGGACAGGCTACCATATTGTCCCATTTCTGAGATGATTCTCTGTAGGTAACATTGCAGGGCCTGTATTCTGGTGAATTAGGCCTCAACTCAACTGTCACATCCCCCAGGGAATCCTTTCAAGTGACCTTCCTAAAGTAAAATCCATTCATTTCCTTCCCCAAGCTCTCTGTGATATGGCATTGCTTATTTTCTTGGCACTTGCCCTGATTGGAGGGATGCCTGTGTTTTGGGGTGCTACTTTGATTATTCTGGATATCTCCACTGACCTGCTGCAGTGGGTATGACTTGGAAGAAAGAGAATCTCACTTTGCAATGATGAGAATTATTTCCTTGAGCTCCATTATACACAACACTGGAGCCTAGGGAAAGTCTACTCAGCTCCCAGGCCTCAGTTTACCCTTTGATAGGGAAAGAGAGATCAGAGGTCCTGAAGGCATCTTCTAACTCTGACATCTCATGCCTAAACCAAACCAAATTGTTTTCGGTAGCCATTTTAAAATAAGGAATGAAAACAGAGAACAGTAAACTATTAAAATGCATCATTGCTCATATTTTTATTTGCAATAATCTTAGGTTTCCTTTCATGTTGTGACTGCACATTCTAAACATCTTGGACAAGCCAATCAGATACTACAAAGAACTTGATGATAAATGTAGTCCTGATACTGGCAAAGGAACAAAAGTAGAGTTCAATCTCAATTCTCATTTCTGGGAGGAGTGGGCTCCTATAAAATAGACTTGGATCAGTATTACGTTCAGATTGCCTCCAATTCTGCCATGTTTCTCTTGAACGCTCCTTCTTCTACTTGTTAGTCTTACTTTTTACATTCTCTGGTAAGGTCTAGAAAAGGAAAAGCTAGATAAGTATTTTCTTGGAAATGAGGTACCTATTTACAAGGGGAAAAACCAAAAGAGATGAAGTGTCATTAACTCAATTTCATACACAGCAAGGTGGGAGGAGAGTGGGAGGAAGGCAGTCTCAATTCAAGGATGTTGTTCAATCCTGAGCAGAATTATAGAACGGCCTTTGTCTCCATGCCTGCTGGAGTGTCCCCTTTCCACTGGAGAAAGGTTCTTCTCAATCTGACAAGGGCTCAAAGTGCCTCTGGATGAACTGGCCTCTTGTTTTTTTCTTTGCATCAGAAGCCATGGCAACTATCTCGGGGCCAAAAACCGACTTGCTAATTAATAGGTTTTTCAGGATGAATGAAGCATTGGCAACACCACCAACTTGGGGAAGCTCCCAAAGCATCAGACCTTGTCCAATGCCCAGAGGCTAGGTCCTGCCTGGAGGCAATTAGTGCCAGCTTCTCTATGCCAGCCTCTCACTCTTCTTATTGGAACCCAGAAATGTGTCACCTGCCAGTGCCCCATACCACCTCCAGCTGTCACTTTCTCTTTCACCTGCTCACAGCTCCAAGGAAGCACAGTCACAGTCACCTGGTCTATTTTCCCTTCTCTCCTTTTCTGAGCGGAATGATAGATCAAAAACCACGAAGAAAGAGGTGGGTAATCCTGTGTTTCCATCAGGCCTGTCTAGGTAATATGGAGTCAAGGCACTGAGAGGCTGAAACTGTTTTTGGCTTTGAGACCATCTCTGTAGGGACATCATCTTTATTTGGGCCATTGACCCTGGCCTCAGAGGAAAAGATGAAGGCTTAGTGATGCTCAGTACCTGGTCCCTTTCCCCTCATCTGTCTCTACCGGGAGGTATTTGGAGCCTCTTTAATGGATGGTCTGCCTAATGTATGTCATGCATGCCATTGCCAATGACTAACCAGCCTACCTCTCTGCCCTTAGGCAGGACCCTTCTCCACTTGCGTCTGACAGCTTGACCTATAAGCACAGGTTTCCAGACTTCCTAGTAAAGAGCTAATGACCTGGAAAGCTGAGGAAGAGATAAGAAAGAAAGACCCTAGTGATGGTGGTGGTGTCATTATTCCTTTTCCTGGGGTGGTGCTTGTTATTTTAGCCTCCTGGTGGCTGATGGTAAGGCTGACCTGGTTCTTGCTTGACTCAGCTTCCTAAATAAGAAGCAGATCACAGCATTCATCCTTCCCACTCTTCCATGACACAGAGAAATCCCTTCCCCTCCCGCCCCACCTCTCTCTGTTCTAACCGCCTACGACTTTGGTTATTAGTGGTCCATTTATTCTCAGAAACCCAACCAAAATTTCACCTTGCTCCATGAACCAACTAGGCCCCTGCAGCTCCCTGCAGTCTCCTTTATTTCTGGTTTCCTCTTGCCATTCTTCAAAGGAATGAATATGTTACTGTAGTTACCATCTAACCCTTGAAATAGTGATCACTTTGTCCACTACCAAAAAAATAATTCTAAGCTCTTTTTGTAAAATATGATGCTCAGCATGGCTTCCCATCTCCTGCTAAGCCTAGAACAGGGCTGGCCACACTGAAAGGTTTCCTTAAAGCTTTCTCGGTGACAGCAAGGCACAAATCCGGGTCTAATCATCCTTGCACTTCTTCAGGTAAAATAATAAATTGTCTTTCTGGTCCAAGTGAGGCAAATACATGACAGTCAAGTGAGTTGAATCATTGGTAGAAGAGTAGTAACTGAAGGTGGTAAGATGGTGCCAGGTACCAAGTGGGAAGATCTTGGACAAGCCAATCAGATACTAGGAAGACCTTGATGATAATGCTATCCCTACAGGGTGATACGGATACAGGAACAAAAGTGAAGTTCAATCTCAATTCTCATTTCTGGGAGGAGTCGGCTCCTATAAAATAGACTTGGATCAGAATTATGTTAAGATTGCCTCCAATTCTGCCATGTTTGTCTTGAATGCTCCTTCTACTTGTTAGTCTTACTTTTACATTCTCTGGTAAAGTCTAGAAAAGGGAAAGCTAGGTAAGTATTTTCTTGGCAATAAGGTGCCTATTACAAGGGGGAAAACCAATCTAAGATGAAGTATCATTAAATTAATTTCATACACAGCAAGGTAGGAGGAGAATGAGTGGAAGGTGGTAGAAATTCAAGGACAAGCAGGGCACTGGTGGCTCATGCCTGTAATCCTAGCTACTCAGGAGGCTGAGATCTGAGGATCGTGGTTCAAAGCCAGCCAGGGCAGGAAACTCTGTGAGACTCTTATCTCCACTAGAAAAGCAGAAGTGGTTCTGTGGCTCAAACCGTAGAGTGCTTGCCTTGAATGAAGAGCTGAGGGATAACACCCAAGCCCAGAGTTCAAGCCCCATGACTGACCAGAAAAAAAAAGGAAAAGAAAAACAGAAATTCAAGGACATTGTTCAGTCCTGAGTAGAATTATAGAAAGGCTACAATGCCTAGAACCTACCCACACATCCAACACACCAACTTCTGTGATTTTATTTTACCAACACTAGGCTAGAAGCTGGGAGGGAGGTGGAATAAGTTGAGGAAATAGCTGTATACTTGGTGTTAACAAGCATCTGTGGATAAGCAGTGGCAGGCATGCACACACTCATGAGTCAACAACTAGACAAGGCTTCCTGGAACTGTGGGTGCCCCTAACCCTCCTTTTCCTGTGAATGTGTTTGTCATGATGCAGAAGCATGGAGTTTAACAGCTCTTCATACCTGAGTTGACTCGTTTTGTCATGATCACTTCCCCTCTTTGAGCTGCAAGCCCAAGCTTCAAGCTCAATTCATATTTGAAAAGTGGAATTTGAACTTCAATATTCTCAACCCATGCATTGGCTTTCCTAGGGATGATACTGTGTGTGCAGCCCAGAACTTCAGGGTAGAGGCAAACAGAGACAATGCTGACCACTCTCTATTACCTCCTCCCCACCTTCTGCACCTCTGCTTAGTCAGGAAAATCGTCAAACTTATTTCCTGGCAGTCTTTTCCCCTTATGTTAGCACTTAACGTTCTAAGGATTGAATGAGTCCTTCCTGGGGTGGTGCCGTTGACAGAGTTCTGTGACTTGTGACGATCTTTTTCCCAGAAACAGTCACAGGAATTCAAGCAGGCAAAGGGCCCCAGTAGTTTAAGCAAAGCATTGCAGGGCCAGATGGTCTTCCTGGGGAATGCCAACAAGAGAGAAGGTATGCCACCTGAAGCACACAGCAGCTGCTGTCAAGTAAGTTTTCTCCTTGTAGGTCTGCGTTTTTGAGAAGAGAATGCCCCTGCATGACTTAGTTTCTTGTCCAGAATGCCTAAGGCTAAAGAATTGGTAGAAAGGACTGAGATGATCCAGGTACAAATCAACCTCCCTACCTGGATGTATGCAGGTAAAACGCTAGCTTAGACACCTCAAGCACACTGTGGCTATAGCCTGGAGCAATTCTATACAGAACATAACAAATGATCTCTTCACCTAAGAAAATATCAGAAACAGAAGATAAGACCTGCCTTGGTAGCAAAGAAAAAAAAAAAGGTACCATCTCCTTCACAGCAATGTTATCTGACTTAGATCAAAGACTCAAATGACCAAAGAGGCATTTTTCCCAGGAAAAGGAATAACTCTTGCTTTTATAAGTTGAATGTGTTCTGTTTATATTGGGCTCCGATAGTGAAACAAGGTAGCTTTCAGTGCCATGATTACCTACAGGAGAGAATTGCTAATGAGAAATGTTTTGTTGAGTCCTGTGACCCCCATCAAGGCTTCCTTAGCAACAGAAGAATGGGAGAAAGGCCCATTCCAAGTTGAGATAATTGAGGGGTATTGTAAGCTACAATCTTAAGACAGTGATAATGACTGCTTCAATTCAACTAATATCAGCCCAAGAGAAAAGGAGGGTGGAGATCACCTTACACCAGTAAAAAAAAGGAACCTTGTTAAAGTTCCGTCACCAAAGCCTGTGTGTGGGAAGAATGGACTCACCTTTCTAAACATCAGATTTTGTCATCAATGCTGTGGCTCCAACCTCTTTCAAGAGACCTCCCTCCTAGGATCTTTCTCTCACTGATTGACACAATGAGGGCACCTGGGTTTTTGTTTAAAAAAAAAAAGAAAGATAAGTACATTTTCTTTTGAATGTGTCTAAAAGCAGGTCTTCCTTCATCATGGATTACAGTATGATCTGCATCTTATGAAGAAAGGAAGAAGGAAAGAATGGGGGTCTTATGAGTTACTCAGATAGAAAAGAGGAGCTGCTATGGATTTTTTTTTATCAAGAGCTCTCCTAGAGAAAGATGATATTTCTGGCACCACTCCCAGCTTTTCTAACCCCTGTGCACTAAAAAGAGGCCATCACTATGACAATGTGATTCTGTCTCCACTGTGCGGAGGTAGGCTTGGTTCTAAGGGCAGCCTGCAGGTGTAAAAGCTATACATAAATTCAAAGATCTGTTGATCAATGCCCCTTGCCTTTTCATGTCAGGAATTTGGAGATGAGGAAATGTGACTTGATTTCCCCTGATCACAGAGGTGATGCATCACACATGTCAACCTTGTCTTTTGATTCCCACTCTAGATCACAACATTCAGATACATATACCTTATTGAAAGCTTTCATTTTGATCCCTCTGCCCTCTCTTCTTGAGATGAGAGTCTATCTATCCCTATTATCTAAGTACTGTTGTACACCTTCTGATCATGCTCCCAACCAGAAATGGCAGACCAAAAGCAGTCCACCCATTATCCAAAGGGGGCCTGTGTCCTCAGTAAGGCTAAAAAGAGAGACAATAAAATCTTTGCATCAGAAAATTTTGCTCAGGTGCACCTTCTGTAGCTAAGCTCCAGATCTAAGACATGGGTAGAGTGCCTTATACAAGATGCGTTTTCTGACAAGTCTATCCAGAGACAAGAAGAAAGGAAGCCACTGAGGAAATAGCTAGAGGAAGGGTATGGCTTTCTTATCTGCTCATCTGAGACCTGCCTGTATTTCTGATTGCAGAATTGTATTGTGAGGTTTGTTTCCCATTCCTGTGCCTTCTCCTATAGATCTGAAGTAGGCCTTTTATCTGATGAGTCCTGACTTGCTTTTCTAGCATGCTTAGCTTCTAGGTGTTGGCATTTTCAATTACTACAATGACAAGCCGTCTTTGTCTTAAAAGATGGCATTCTTGCTGGGTATCCTTGGTTCATACCTGTAATCCTAGCTATTCAGGAAGCTGAGGTCTGAGGATCACAATTCAAAGCCAGGCTGGGCAAGTCTGTGAGATTTTTCTGTCCAATTGGCCATCAGAAAAAGGCAAAAGTGGAACTGTGGTTCAAGAAGTAGAGTGACAGCTAATCAATTAAAGCTAAGGGAGAGTGTCCAGGCCCTGAACTCATGCCATAAGATTGGCTCACACAGAAAGAAAGAAAGAAAGAAAGAAAGAAAGAAAGAAAGAAAGAAAGAAAGAAAGAAAGAAAGAAAGAAAGAAAGAAAGAAAGAAAGAAAGAAGAAAGAAAGGGGCTGAGAAAGTGGCTCAGTGGTAGAGCACTTGCCTTGTATGCCTGAGGCCCTGCGTTCTATTCCTCAGCACCACATAAGCAAAAAGAAAAAAAGCCGGAAGTGGCGCTGTGGCTCAAGCAGTAGAGCGCTAGCCTTGAGCTGAAAAGCTGAGGGACAGTGCCCAGGCCCAGAGTTCAGGCCCCATGACCAGACCAAAAAAAAAAAAAAAAAAAGAAGAAAGAAAGAGAGAAAGAAAGAGAGAGAGGGAGAGAGAGAGGGAAAGAGAGAGGGAGGGAGGGAGAGAAATACAGAGAGAAAGAAAGAAAGAAAGAAAAGAAAGAAAGAAAGAAAGAAAGAAGGGAAAGAAAAAGAAAAAAGAAAGAGAGAGAAAGAGAGAGAGAAAGAAAGAGAGAGAAAGAAAGAAAAAGAGAGAGAGAAAGAAAGAAAGAGAGAAAGAAAGAAAGGAAAAAAGAAAAAGGAAGGAAAGAAGAAAAAGGAAGGAAGGAAGGAAGGAAGGAAGGAAGGAAGGAAGGAAGGAAGGAAGGAAGGAAGGAAGGAAGGAAGGAAATAAGGGAAGAAGGAAAGAAAGAAAGATATTCTTAAACTCAGAAAGGAAGAAGAAAGAAAATGAAAGAGAAAGGGAGAAAGGAAGGAAGGAAGCAAGGAAGGAAGGAAGGAAGGAAAAGAAAGGCAAATGTCTACTACAGAGATGTCAGCACACTAGGAACTTCTCAGGTATCATTCCTAAACCTTTTGCTTAGTCTTACCTCTTCCAAGGCTCTGTCAATCAGCGATATAAAGATTTTGGTTTGTACAATTGGACTTTGTCTCACCTCAGCTTTGTACTTTATGCCTCTCATGCCCTGCCCTGGCACTGTGGGGTAAGATATGGCAAAAAGCTGCCACACCCTAGAACATGTGACCATTGGAAGTACAAGAAAACTAATGGACGTGGGGCATTTTTAATCAGAGAGAACAAACTACCATCAGTAAGCTCTTCTTTTTGTCTCATAAGCGAATACTCTAAGCACATGGCATAAGATTCTTCAGTGCCTTGCTAACATCAAGCACAAGTTGATGGAAGTAGTAGTCAACTCTTCAACATATCCTTGCATTGCTTTCAATGTTCCCACATTTCCCCCTGTTTTGACTCCTTAGGATTACACTCCCAAAATAACAACTCACATTGCGCCCACTGCCAAGGAACCTAGGCTAACACACTGAGAAACATTATGGTTTCGATGGGCCATCACATTTCTTATTAAGTCATGTGCTTGCTTTTGAGGGTAGTCTCTCAGATTCAATGTGGATCTCATCTTGTCTGTAAAAGCTGCCATTAGCACACAGCTTTACATCCAAATGCACTTGTCTAGAACAAATTCGATTCAAGCTGAATCCTAAGAGTTCTAATGGGCCAGGATCTCCTGACCTCCTCCGAATAGACAGTCCTTTCAGCCCCATGGTAGAAGTTCATTCTTTTCCTTAAGTGTAGTGCATGGCAGAAAGTGGGAGTCTGCGGATAAAAATCATGTAGAAAAAGAAGCTACCTGCCCTCTGCTCTTTAATTCCGTTATCAGCCCCTCTGTAGCTGGATTTTCTCGGGGATCTGTGACTGATTGTTGTATTAGATTCTTAGAGCTGCTATCACAAATTACCTCACGCTAGATGCATTTAAACAATTTAAAAAAAATCATTCTACTACAAAAGAGTTTTCTTGAAGACAAAAAGTCTGAAATCAAGGTGTTGGCAAGACCATGTTCTCTCTGAAGGGTCTAGTACAGGAGCCCTCCTCGTTTGTGGTGGTTTCCCATAATCTTTGATGATTCCTGACTTGTGGCAGCATCGCTCCAGTTTGTTTCCATTTTCACATGATATTCTTCCTTTGGTGTGCCTCTGGATTCGAATTATTTTCTTCTTATAAAGACAGAAAGTTATTGGATAAGGGTCCAACCTATTCCAAGATGACCTCATCATAACTTGATTATATCTGCAAACGCTCTATTGCCAAATAAGATTCTAGGGGGTTATGAATTTGGAAAAAACAAAAAACAAAACCACTATTTGTTGCAGTATAGTTGATGCATATACTAAGAAAACAACCAGCTGTTCTTTGATCCTAGGTGAGATAAGGTTAACATTGGGGTAAAGGAAGGAAATACAAATGGAACCAGGGATTGTTTAGCCATGATGGTCATCATAGTTGAGAATGAGCATAGTTCTCAGATTGTCCAAAGATAAGCTTCATGTTTGTCTGGAGTGAAAAGGTAACCAAAGCCACTCTTTAAAAGGAATGTCCCATGTTCATTCAGAATGCAGGGCTTCCAAGATCCTGACTAGCATGTCCTGATTTTTCCCTGGAGGATGCTCGGTGTATCTGTTACTTAGAAGGCAAGATAAGCAATAGCTTCCTATTAGAACACTTAGAGGTAAATGTTCCAAAATCAATGAGGAAGCAGTAAAGCAGGTAGCTCTTAAGAGTGAACTTGGTTAAAGCCTAATGATATCTTCAAGGAATGTTGGGAAAGCTTGCAGGGAAGGGAAAATCTTGGCTGAGCATCAACAATGACATTATAAGAGAAGTACTGGGAGTACTAAGACAGAGGTACCTTCTCTTAATCTCTCTGTTTCTCTGTCTCTCTGTCTCTCTGTCTCTGCCTCTGTCTCTCTCTCCTCCTCTCTCATGAAAAGGGTTTTAGGCAAGTCTTGCTGATTCAGTTTCTTAGTTTGATGAAGTTGAGCAGATAATCATTACATGGCCCGTTGTCAGACATTCTGTGGTTTGAAATTTAATCTCCTTGAAGGCAAGAACCATGTGTCTGTCTGTCTGTCTGTCTTTCTCTTGCGCTTGGGAGAGTCTGATAATCTTAATAAAGTATATGACATTAGGAATATATCCAATAATTATTCATTCAATGAGTACAGAGGATGAACTGCTTAGATTGAAGAACATCCACTCAAACCAGAAGTTAAAACCCTAAAATCCATATTTTCCAGAGAGATGGAAAGGATTTAGGTGGTGGAACCTTGAGTGACTAACCATTTACTAAGCACTCACTGTGTGGGAAATTGTAGACGACATAGTGAGATAGAATAATATGGGTTTTGTGCCTTATGCTTTGATTTATTAGTGTATAACAAGAGAAACATTTCCATTTACCATAATTATTTATCTATAAGTGGATTAAATATTTTTTAAAACCAAGTCTTATGCCATACTTTGGATCCAAAATGTTCCCCAAAGGCCCATGTATTAAGGTTTTGTCCAAAGCTTGGAGCTATTAGAAAATGGTGCAACTTTTACAAGGTACCTACTAGAAGGAACTTGAGTCACTGGGGGCATGCCCTTTAGTGAGATATTGATACTTTGGACTCTTTCTGCTTTCTGTCTGCCCTGGGGTAAACTAGTCTTTTGTACCAAACTTCAATCATGCAGTACTATGCCACCATAGCCCCTGAGCAACAAAGATCATTGACTTAGACTTTTGAAAATGTGAGTCCAAATAAATCTTTCTCCTTCTGGGTTGTTTATTTCAGTTACTTTGTAATAGTAATGACAGATTTACTACACATCCTATAATACTGTATTAAGAGAGAGAAAAAAGAAAAGTTACTCTTCGTTAGGGTAACCAGAAAAAGCCTAACCAATTAGAAAGCTAATTTATAATACTACACAGTAGAATATCTTGAAATCCATTATTTTGTAGGAATACCCACACTTAGAACTTTTGGAACATGAGCAGTCTTTAAGTTGGGAGACCACCTATACCACTGTCACTAAAAGTTCAAGGAAATGTCCTCTAATGAAAGCATATTCCAGCAGTTTAATTTAAAACAATGCTGTAAACATCTGCAGCTTATCTAAAAATCTCAAAGTCACCTATTCCTCACAGCCCAGAAATTGTTGGTCATGATATAAACTTAGCCTCTGAAAAATGTTTTTGTGTGGCTTGTTTCCATCCAATGTCTTAGTAGCATTCAGAGAAAATTGGTAGTCTTCCCTAATTCAATTGTCCACTTGGCTGTACATTTTGAAATCAATATTCAGTGGGAATTCACACATAGAGCTTCCTGGGACCACCCATCTTCCTTTAAACCCACTAGAGATCATTTAATATCTGGAACATTCCCTTAAGAGTTACAATTAGAAGGATCTGGATTCTACTTCCTAGTCTGCTGCCAGAATAAATTTAGTGGAACCAAGAAAATTATAGACCAACCATTAACCACCATATCTTCTATCTTTTGAAATCTGCCTTTTTATGCCTGATATTAGTGTGGATCAGTTACTACCTGCTCAGACCTACATGGGAGAACCAATCTGAGAACAGAACATCTCAGTGACCTGACTTTAATATGAACACATATCTTTTTTAGTTACAAGGTTAAGTCGTCAGTGTGATTTAAAGAAATTAATTAATTGAAACAATTGAGAAAAATCAAGATGGTTGGACCTAGAGTTATAAATGGTATTATCAAGAGTCTTTTTTTTCTCCTTCAAGGCTAATTTTCAACGGATATATGTGGGTACTTAACCTGTTTCTAAGCCAACTAGGGGAGCCAGCAGCATGATTGGCCAAATCTGAGTCATGTGACCTCACCTGAAACATCCAAGTCCTACAAGCAGGAAAAAAATAATTTTTTAGAAAAGAAAAAAAGTTTATCATTGCAGTAAAAGTCAGGGGATCTTATAAGAAGCAAGAACAGTTGATGCCCACATGGAATACAATGGAGCCTTTTAGTCATAGAAAATCCTGGAGCTTCTGAAGAGGGCACTGTGTAGAACCAACCTTCAGCTTTGCTGAAGCTATTACTGCACACACACACACACACACACACACACACACACACACACACACACACACCATTGGACTTTTTGTTTTGCATCACCCTGCTTATTGCCATTATGATAAGGAGTATGTCAGCTTTCCATTCTGCATTCATACCAAAAAGGACCAGTTTCATCATCAATGAAGCCAGTATTCTAGCATCCTGCCCTACCTCTAGGATAGCAAACCAAGTCAAGTTCCAAGAGTAGCAACTATTACCTTTAAGATCCAGAGTCCAGCAACAGGACCCTGGTTGGTCCTAGCCTTTCAGATTCCACTCTACCAGTCTTTCTTTGGCCCAGCCTCCCAATCCTTACTTGTCCAATAACCATACTGAACTATTCTCTGATATTCCTTGTGTGAGATGCCAAAGTCGCTCCTCTAGTCTCACTCTCTTTTTTTTTATAGTGAAAATACCATACAGAGGGGTTACAATTACATGGGCAAGATAATGAGTACATTTCTTATCAAGCATTGTTGCCTCCTCCTTTGTTTCCCCTTCCCATCTCCCCCCATCCCATCCCTGCGCCAAAGTTGTAAAGTTCGTTTTTCAACATAATGATTTGTACATCTCATTGTTGCAATAGTCAACCTGTATCCCTATTTAAATCATTTGTTTTTTTCCCTTTCCCTCCACAAATTATACTGACATCAAATACAGTGAAAGCAGTCTCACTCTCTTTAAGTTGTGGGGCCACCTGTACTATGAACAGGTTTGCTCCTTATCTCTGTACAATTGCACAATTCACTGACCCAAAGGAATGAAGTGGTTTCTCCTTGTTGCTCTTGATTTTCTCCATGCAGTTACTTCAACTGCAATTTGATGTCTTCAAACACTGGAGATGGGAAAGATATATATATATAATTACAACAGTAAATAATGATACAAAGGCCTTATTACTGAGATTTTCTGGGGGAGTGTTCAAATTAAAAAAAAAGTAGTGTCTCAGAGGACAGAAATGAGTCCTCACATTGGAAAATGGAGACAATATGAAAAATCATGGAGCAGGGCAAAGCCAACTCAAACAGGATTGTGTGTCTTGTTCCCATGAGACAGAAAGGCATAAGAGAGCCAAGAGCCAGGGATGGCAATACTGGTGAGGCCTGGCTCTGTCTCTTCCATGTCTCTTTCCTCAACACAATCTGCTCAATAAACAATGCTGAGTAAGTCTCCTGTGCATTCAAAGACAGGAAGGTCAGCCTGAGTCACCCCCTCCCCACCAAACACATTGTGAGACCAGCAGTAATGAACGTTAGTGAATCTCGGGGAAGGTTGAAAGGCTGTGTGACAGTATTCTGCAACAGCCCCTCAGCCTTTGTAGGACAATTTCTCAGATTGCCCCAGCATTTTTCAGTTATTTCACCTCACTATGGAAAAGTCCATTCATTTGCCAGAGGTAACTTTTCAAAGGTTTCATAATTTAATTTTTCAGATAACCACAAGCAGCCTGCACCCCAGAATCTTCCCTCCCTTGGAAGAATAGACTAAAAACATAATGTAAGCAATGGCCTGCTCACAGACTAGCTGACCAAAGCTGACTTCAGTGATGCACTTTTTAAAGGTCACTATGCTCTAAAAGGTTGTTTCCCCATGACCCCAACACAGCCTAATGGAAAATTCATCCAAATCTCTTGATTGTTTTATCATGAAAATCCAGTTCTAAAGATAAGCACAAAAGCATTAATTCCAGGAAAATTCCATTTGATTCAGCAAAGACTTCTTTAGCACACAGGTGATGGGTGGGTGCTAGTTTCTGTGAGCAATACAGATATTTGTATTTTGCTGCTCCTAATTTACTTATTTTGATACAACGCAAATAGTAGGAAGGGAGGAAATAATAAAAGCTTCAAATTCACAGGAAGCCCTATGCCCCATACATTAATTCAAATCAAACATATGGAAGGGACCCTGAAAAGCATTTCAATATTTTCTCCCCAATTTCAACCAGAAACCAAGTAATTGGGAGCTGAGTCCAGATTTAGGCACCAGAACTTTAGGGAGGAAAACCCATGACCCTGGGGGTGGCAGCAGAACACTCTTTCCCATGGTAGCAAGGAACTAGGTAGGAAAATATAGGCAGGTTGGGGAAAGGATGTGGTGTGCGGGGAGCAAGGGAGAGAGCTATGGGTGGTGAGAGGAGATGAGGAGCAAAAGAAAATATTTGGGAAGATTTCTGGAAAAACGAAAAATAGAGCTGAACGTTCGAATCTTGTGGAGAATGTGGCTTGGCAGACTTAGAGACATAGTATTCCCAGGCTGGGAAGGGAGCTTATTAAAGACATACAAAAGGTCACGTAAATCACACATAACCCCTCCTCTGCATCCCCTTCCCATCTTCCAAGGCCTTGGAAGCTGAGGGCTGCTTTGCTCTTTCATTTTTTTTTCTCTCACTCTGCCCTGCCTAAGGGGGAAGGGCAAAAGCAGCTTGGAAACCAAGCCTCCAATTTCATGCTAATGTCCAGACAGAGGAGGAAATCATGAAACCTAATTGCCTCAAGAACAACATTTGTCTGGTTTTCCCATGAGATATCACAGGGTACTAAGTGCAATTGGTCACAGGGTCGTCAGAGTTTAATGTCCAGCCTGGCTCCAGGTTCCTGTATTACTCTACCCTTGGCATATGAGAGTGCCTGATCTCAACTGGTAGTCTCAGCCCCATGCCAATCCCAGAGCAGTGAGTTCTTTGTTTGCTCTTGCTCTCTTGCTACTAAAGTTGGCTGAGGACTGCTTACTCTGCCATGATCAGATTCTTGCCTATGTCTTGACCAAGCCCATCAGGAGCCCTCGTTTCTTCACAGACTGTGTCTCAATCCTTATGGATTGAAATCTAGCCATGTTTTCCAGTCTCCCCTGGGAGCACAAGAATGTCTCATCAACAGCTGTGGTACCTCAACCCTGGTCTCTAATACAGTCCCCAATAGATGACCACTGATAGCAGCTTTCTGCTGTCTGGGCTTACTGATAGCCGGAATCTTTCCATTGAATCTATTGAACCTACCATTCCTGCCTGAAATTTGGATCTTGGTGGTGTTGTCATCCTTAGAGGATTCTTGACATCTAGCCTTTTGGAATAACCTCAAATGTGATCTTATAAATATGATTGATAGGTGATTTATAAGATCATATCTCTGGATTCTGGTTTCTGGCCTTACTTCCTGTTCTGATCTATGAGATTTATTCCAAGAAGAACAGAAATGGACACAATTTGATGCTTCCTACCCAGGAACCTCATCTCTCTCACCTATCCCCAAAAATCTACCAGGATTTCTGCTCTAAAAATCCATTCACGCTCTAGTCATATCTGTTGTTGTTTTTCTTATTTCTTTTCCTTTTCTTTTGAATAGAAATGTGTGGAATATAAAAAGAACTCTGTAATTTCTGGTATGCCTTAGAAAGAGATGTGATAGGACTTTAAGGGTCTCATAGCCCTTCTAGGTCAGAAAGGAAGTCTACAAAATAAATGGGAATGAAGTTTAACGATATTACCCCAATGGTTCTATTCCAACTGTCCAATGGATTGTATACTTTTCTTCTTGTCCTTCCTTTTCTTTGTTCAGAGTGTTGGGGATTGAGTCTAGGAGCCTTGTGCTAAGCAAGTGCTCTACTACTGAGCCATATAGCCCTATATAGTGAGATGGGCATACTGAATTTTCCATAATGAATGGTATGTGGAAACAAAGATGGGTGCTGCTTTTGAAGCTAGGTTATAAAGGCTGTGGCTCTCTTGTATGCTTTTGCTTTCTCCTTCACTTGTTTGCTGTCATGGAAACTAGATCTCATCACAAAAGCTGC